>NC_133654.1:244041090-244358117 GCF_009905375.1 Apium graveolens
TGTAACTAAGTAAATTGCATGCTTCTTTACAGAATATAAACAGTTATGGAAAACAGGGTACATGGTATCACAGGATATACTGGTGCAATAAATAAGGTAAAGTAAAATAGGTGCAATAAAATAAATGACAGTGTTGGAAAGGAAAAGGTACTGATATATAGATCAAAAGTTTTAGGGTAGTACAAGCGTAAAGACGCTTCGGAAGTAAAAGCAAAAAGGGTACAACAACCTACTCACTAGTCAACATAGCTAGTCTATAAATACAACTCAAAAGTCTACTGATACACACTACACACTACTGTACATACTATATAACCATAACAACACTGCTCAACATCTCCATCTCAGAATCTCTAACGCATGGCAAATCTGGACCTCCTATCTCCTCAAGCTCCTCTAAGATCCACTTAGCCCACTCCACTAGGAAATCAGGGGTGATGTCCTCATGTGTAGCCTCAGCAATCCTCACAACAGCTGTTCTGCGAAACGCCTGAAGCCTCTCCCTAAGTCACCTCTCACCACTCCCCATCTCTCTGGTACGCATAATATGCAATAACTCCTGGATCTGACCCTATAGGAATCGCTGCTCCATAAGGCAAGCCACAAACTGATGATATGGAACAGGATAGGAAGAGAACTGGAAAGGTACTCCTGTGACTGAATGACTAGTAAAGCCTGAATCAGCAGGTGGGAGTCCTCTAATAGGTGGCCTCATGCCTGGAGGTGGAATAGCCTGCAGTGGTACGGGCTGCAACACCGGTGGAGGTAGAATAGCCAATGCTGGTGGAATCACAGGACGTGGATCCGATGCTGGTGCTCCAACTGAAGGCTCTGAGTGATCAGCTGATACGGGAATAAAAGAGTCGGCCATCTCTGCTATATGAAATTATATCGTAATATAAGAATCTCGTACCATAACGCAAATTACACTAATACCTGATATACCGAAACACTCAACCTCTTAATGTTCTATCATCCTATGCCTTACTTCTAATCCTAACCCTCTACCCATTCCCGTTAACCTAGGCTTGTGTCAGTGACTTATAACCTGTAGCTCTGATACCAAACCTGTGGCGCCCTCCAAACCCGGGTCAGAAGTTTGGGGTCCACACAAACACCTTAATTATAACCTGCTTATAACAATAATAAAGATAATAATAATATATGCAATGACCCTACTTACCAACTACCACGGACCGCAACAGGTTAACATATGCACACAAGCCAAACACACTAATATATTACAAACCGTTTAAATCCCAACTATTTCAAATTCAAACTGAGTATTAAACATTATTACAAACTTTTACAAACTTAAATTATTCTAAAAGAAGCCTACTAGCTCAGCTTTCTCAACCTGAACCCCTAGCTCTCGCGCTGGACTGGGGATCCTCTTTACCAACTGGTTCCTTTTTAACTGGAAAGAATATAAACAACATCGCACAAATGAGCTAACTAGCTCAGCAAGTCACAATGACAAAACTGAGAATAATGATCATCAGGTGAATATGTTTATGATATCAAGTGAACAATGGATTATGATTTAGAATTGGATATTATACTTTTAATTTAAAAACCAAGGTTAGGCTGCTGATCAGTCACGCACTAACCCCGAGCAAGGCACACAGCATTGCTCTAACTACTGGATCCAAGGCACACATTGGCCTAACTTGACCATTATATGGTCTGACCACGAATCTGGTCCACAATTTTATAAAAACAATCCAATTCTAACATAATAACAGAATATGCAATAATAAACAATAACCGAAATCATTAACAACAATAAATGTTTAACAATGAAAGGGTTTCAATCCCTGTAAGGATCAACAAAGTACTTTCAAAGCTTGAATGCTGGGTAATGAAAGAATTGGATAACAAAGGAAACAACGTTTCAGGGTTTCAAGGATTTGGTCTTTCAAAGCATAAGATATCATGGATTGAGTATATAATAATTCAGTTCAGTGTCTGGTATTTATTTTGTATGTATTTGTGGAGTAGTATCGTAGATTTGTGGTTCGTGTTTGGGTATACAATAATCAATGGCTTAAAAAGAATATGGTTCATAGCTCAAGAACAATAACTGAAATCAGGATTTAGGTTTTCGTGCTTCAAAGCACTTGCAATGTCAACAAGACTATCAAGAATTACAATATCTCGAGAAAGTTCAGAACACTTGCCTGATATTAGCTTACTATCCTGCACTTGCTTTCAATCACAATCGTCTTACTCCTCAACTACCTGTTTCCCTTTCCTATCATAAGCATAAGCATCTATCAATCATCAACTCACAGGATTCTATTCAACACATACTTCTATCTACCCTTCGTTTTACCCAAATCCGATTAACGGATTGAAATCTATGCAATAACCAAGTAAACACCGAATATATAGACCGATAGTCAAACAACAAGTCACGTATAACACATAATACATCACGTAATCAATGACTTATCATTTATAAAGAAGTCTCGGGTCATAAATATGCTTTCGGGTATTTAAAATGATTTTTAAAACATTTTTCGAAATTAAAACGGGTCGTTGGATCAATTTCGGAATAATAAACAGGGTTCGGTTGGCCCATTCTGGCTCCGAAATAATTTTTAGAATAATTATCGAGCCTTGGAAATAATTTAGAATAATATTTTAAAGCTCGAAACTATTTTTTGGAATTTTTAAATCATTTTTAAATAATTAAATCTAATTAAATAATTAATTAAAAATCAATTAATAATTAATTAAATCAATTAATCAATTAATTTTCGAATTAATTGACTAATTAATCAATTAAAAATTAACTGAAATTAATTAACTAATTAATTCAGATTTATTTGTGAATAAAAAATAATTTTCAGAATTAAAATAATAATTTTTAGAATTTTCAGAAATTAAAAACAAATTTTTATAATAAAAACAAATAGGAAATATGATTTTTAAACATTTTTAAAACAGAAATCCAATTTTTTGCAAAGTCTGGAAACTACAGGGACCAAACTGCATCGTTTTCAAAACTGCAGGGACCAAACTGCAATTTTGCAGTCTAGTCGCCGGAAAAAGTCGGGGGTGGCCGGAGAACACGTTCCCGACGTCCTCACCCCACCAACACCTCCAAATCACATCTACAGGTTACCAGGAACACAACCATGCAATCAAAACAACCTAACAATCCCTGAGTTGGCCGGAATTTGGCCGTGAAATTTTCCAGTTTCCGGCGAACATCGGAAAACTTCAAAACACAACTCCCTTCTCTACAGACCTCGTTGGTTCATGAGACTTATACGACTAGATTGCAAATTTCACAGAAAACACAACCCACTATAACACAACATCAATCTATCACAGAATAAGAAACCCCCAAATTTCAATTAAGAACATTCATACGGGTTATAAACCCTAATTTTAAAATTCGAAAATCAAACTCAAATTTGAACATGTTATTGAACTCTAAATCAGACGTATGACATATGAAAATCATCAGGAAAACAAGCTCTACAACATGCAATCATCAAATCATACAAACAATCATCCGAACAAAAATTCATATTTTTAATAAAATAAATTCGAAAATAAATAAATTTTTAGAAAAATAACCTTGATTTCTGCAGGTGTATGGATTAAAAAATCTGGTAGAGCTCTTCAAGAGCTTCAGATTGGTTACTCGAGCTTTCCAAACCGAATTCAATAACACCTCCAAATGCTTGTTTGATTCTTAGAACAGTTTTAGGAAATTAGGGTTTTTCTCTGAAAATTATATAATTATCTGTCTGCAAATGATTTTGGTACAAAATAAAATACGGTAAAAGGCTATTTATAATTATGGAAAATTAGTATCCCGTTGGATCATTCCGGATATAAAATGGTACGTTTATTTGTAAAAAAACTGATCCAAACGGTATCGGTTTTCGGGATAATTATCCAAATCAGTACAATTTGTACTGCGGTCTTGGTCTCAGCGCCTGGTTACACGTATTACGAAGTGATAATTGGGATAGTTTAATAAAAAGCTCCCGTTTATCGAGAATACGGGTTTTATTGATTTACCGAAACGAATATTGTATCGAAAATGTTGCGCCGGGACCCGCGCAGGACAATCCGTACGCCGGATCGAAAAAGTCGAAACATGGAAAATGCTCGGAATATTACAATTAGGTTAGGAAGGAGTTCTCGGAAGAGTTTTGGGTTCTAAAAACGTAACAACGGTTGATGTCGGTTGGTTCCCGTTTTTATAAAATAGATTTTAATTACCCGGAAAAAGATTTTAGAAATTTCATATGATTCTTATAAATCCATAAATCAACATAAAAATAATTAGGAAGATATAACAATTATCTATATTTTATTTTGGACATATAAAAAATAAAATACTCAATTAATATTATTTTTGAATATTCAAGTACAGATAACACTTAACAATTAACTCACAGAATAGATACTGGGCACACATAATAATATCAAAAATAATTACACGATATATCCCGGATATTACAATCAGTAGGTTTCAGGATAATGACAGCTCTTTAGTAAAATTTTAGTTATGCCTTATTTTTAAGATGTACTGAAGTGAATCAGACTTTACTCTTTGTCTGATATTTAGCTTAATGCACACACTAATCACTCCATATGAATGATGAAAATTACTGTGGTGATCTATGTTGTTTTAGATGAACAGTCATTGTGTCACATTGCACAAATTCTGAGGACAAGTTCTGATTACATATTCTGATGATTAAGTTCTGAAGAATATAAATCAGAATTTGTGAGAGGACTTACTAAGATAGGCATTTCTTTTTCGAGTTAAGAAATTATGTTCTGATGACTGTTAAGTTCTGATATAAGTCTAAGTTCTGATATTAACGTATGATTCCCTACTTGACTTATTTGTGGATAAAATTTGGAAACAGTCTCAGTTTAAACCTGAATATGTTGAAGTGGAAGATTAATAGTCACTATGGTTAGGGTTAGTGGTACTCGTACTTGAACAGTCAACTTTTACTTGCTTCTTGTGCGCATTAAATCATGTTTTCCGTTTCCAATGAATGTTTTTCTTTTTCCAAGTCTGGGGAGACGAGGTAAAATTAATTCTACCTGTCAGCATTAAATTTCTTTGCGTCTTCTGGCATTCTCCTGCCTATATAAGCAACCACTTCACTTCAGCCTTCCCATCAAATCTTTTCTCACAAACTCATCTTTATACTTTTTCTATCAAAAACACCATGGTCAGATACAATATGTTTTTGAACTACGAAACCTTCAACATGGAGCTGAGCTGTGTCGATTGGCAGCAGGAATGGCACGTCACTGCCATTCCTGATGAGATATGGGACTCTGTCCCACAGGAGGTACTCACCCACCTCCTGTTCTTCTATATGAATTACCATCACCATCTGGAGCGATTGGAGGAGGAAAGGCTGGAAGCTCTCCGCCAGCAAGAGCGAATCATTCGACTCGCCATTCTGTTTGTCGAGAGTAGGAAGAAGAAATGATTTATTTTCTTCTTCCTATTTTTCTTCATCATCAGCCTTGCCCTGCTTCTTGAGCTAGGACAAAGGCTGTTGACGTTAGGTTTAGCAGCTTAGGGAAATCTTGTATAAGTTCTGATGTAATTTCAATTTCATGAATGTATTATCTTGATATATTAATGAAATTTGTTTTTGTTTCAAGATTTTGTCTCTGCGATAATTTGTAATGCTTTGGTAAATCCTGATAAATAATCATATTATGATGACCATATAAATTCTATTTTAATTTAAGTTCTGATTTTCCTTTATCAGTACTTACTCATCTGATTTATTTTGGTCATTCTCACTCGAATTTATTTTCAGAATATTGATGTTGCAGTGAGAAATAATTAAATAAGTGGGAACGGTTTCAAATTTAAATTAAAACTGTTTCCCCGTCATTAATGGAATAACTGGGTAAGTGGAACGGTTTTTCCTTGAAAAACTGCAAGTGGGTAAGTAATGATTACTGTTTTCTCAAGCCCAGTAACTATCCGTTATTACTGCATGTCTGGCAGGTGTCCAACGGTAATATTTTTTTTCAGAGTATAAGTAAGAGAGAGAGAGGATTTTTAATCCTTTATTTCCCTTCATAGTTTTTATCTCTACTTGCTTTTGCTTTCCTTCTTCTTCTAACGTTGGTTTTTCATACAGACATTTTATCAAACACATAACAGGCACTCTTAAATCTCAATTTTTCTCATGGCACCAAATGATTTAATCATTGATGGAGCTAAATTTGTTCCAAACAACTATGCTGCAATTCTTGATCATGCTGAAGCTCCATCTGAATTGCATTTTGTGCAAGATCTTCTTACACACAGTGAGATTGGGTATGCATTGACCCAGCCTTCAGTCTTTTCGAGCCAACAAGTTCTGACATTTTGGCAGACTGGGCACTTTGATAATGGTGGTACACATGGCACTCCCAGTATTGTTTTCGAAGTGGGTAATTCTTCATATGCAGTCACTCCTGGTACAATACGCAAGGCTCTACATCTCCCAGAAGGATGTACCTTTTCAATTCCAGATGAATCAGCTCTTCAGGAGTTAATGGCCAATTTGGGGTATGAACAGAGTTTGGCAAAGCTTGGGCAGTTGAAACGGGCTCATATCAGAAGAGAATGGAGCTTCTTCTTCGACTGCATCACTAAAGCTTTTGGGAACAAGTGTTCGAATTTTGATGTTATCCCTATTATGAGTCAGCACATCGGGTATGCTATTATAAACCAAACTCATTTTGATTTTTCAACTGCTATAATTGGTTTTATTGGGGATAGGATGACAGAGGATAGGAATGTTGTTTACTTTGCTAGATTCTGTCAACTTATATATACTTTTTGTACTGATGAACCTCAATTAGTCAGTTCCTCAACTCCACCTTTAAGGTTGCAAAATGCTACTTTAATGACCTGATAAATGCTGACACTAAGAAATCAGTGATTAGACCTTTACAGATTCCTCAATCTGTAAAACAGATCTTAGTAAATGTTGATCCTGATACTTATAGATCTGTTTATTCTGATGTCCAACCAACAACAACCTCCCAAACACCAAAACAACCATCAACACCTACCACTCATTCTATCAACCTACCCTCAGGCAATATATCAAATCCTATCTCTCCACTTCACAGACAGTTCAACCCTCATCCTCAGCACCTACTGTGAAGCCTTCATCATCCAAACCTAAGAGGACAAAGACTGTTCCTCAAACACCTCAAAAGAGAAGGAGGATTGCTTTGAGAGATGAATCTGATACTGAGGAACGGGTTCCTTCTTCAGAACCTGTTGTTAAAGAAGCTGAGAAAGTGACTTCTCAGAAGGATTCTAGAATTGGGGGATCTAGGCTTCTCAAGAGGCTTAAAAGAATGATAGTTCCTGAAACTCCCAAGAAATCCAAATCTTCAAAGAGATACAAGAAACAGAGGGCAAAAAGACCTGTTTCAGATGATGAAGAAGCAGCAACTCAGAAAGGGGATCAGGAATCTCTGATCTCACAAGAAAAGGAATTTGCTAAAGTCACTTCTTCTCCATCAACTCCATCTCAGGAAGCTGTTTCTGAAAAGGTCAACACACCATCTGTATCTCCTGTTGATCCAGGCACAAGTGCTGATATTGATGTTCAAAACTTGGTTGTGCTTGAAGTAATTCTCTTAGAAGCTCCAACAGCATATAATCCATCAACAACACCTGTTACCGATGCTGTTCAAACTCCAGAGTTATCTACTACACCTTCTCTGCATCTAGATGCTGATGATCAGAATATAGGTGAGCATCAGGATATGGCTGTTGATCAGAACTTAGAACCAGATCAGCAATTAGAGGATGCTGAAGCCTCCATTACTACTCACACTGTTGTTCTATCAGAAGATACTGATTCTGTAAGTTCTGATGCTGCAAATGCTGGAGATACTGGTGATGCTGCTCTACAAGAAGATACTGATGAAGCAGGTCCTTCAGGACATGCCCCTCAACAAACAGTTCTTAAATCTGAACTTGTTAAGAAGTTTGTTACCAGAAAAGCACCAGTGCCTTGGAATGAAACTCCTGCAGGACAGGAGTGGACTAAGGAATGGAACTCAGTCACCTGTGTTCCAACTGCACAGAATCTGGCTGAGCAATTGACAAAAGCTGATGAGATGTTAAATACTGATGATTTCAAAACACAGCTTAGAGTCACTGCATTGAGTACTAAACATTTACAAGGACTTCATTCAAATACTCATGCAGAGTTACATCTCTTAAGGGAAGGAAGCAAGAACAAGTTCACAAGATTGATAAGAAAAAGTTCTTCCAACCTACCTTTGATAGGATTGCTTATATTGAGAAGACTCAAGACACACAACAAGCTCAGATTGATGATATTCTGAAAAATCAAGCTTCTCAGCAATCTCAACTTACTGAAATCCAAGCCTCAGTGGAATTGCTTGTCTCTCTTCTACTACCTGCTGATGCCAAAAAGGGGGAGAAAGTAATTAAGTCCAAATGCAAGACTGACAAGATACTGAAAGGGAAGGATAATGAAAAGGATGATCAAGGAAGCTCTGAAATGGGTAGAGGTCATAGTCAAGGTAGAGGTTTCACATCAAGAAAAGCTGAAATCACAAGTCACAGGATAAGTTCTGATACTGGGAAAAGAATTAGTTCTGCTACTTGTAAAAGGATAAGTTCTGATGAACTTTTAGATCTTCATGAAGAAATATCAAGACAGTTATTTCTTCAGGAAAATCCAGGAATGGACTTGGAGAGTTTAATGGAAGAAGAAGCCAGACTTAAATCAGAAAAAGCCATATCTAAATCTGAAGCTTCTGGTAAAAAGACACTTCCAAAACTCAAAGGCATTGTGATAAAAGAAAGGACAAATGCTGAAGCAACATTGGCTAAATCACAACCGCAGATAGATCTAAGATCCAAGGGTAAAGAAAAGGTTGGTGAACCTATCAAGGTTTATGTGCCTCCTGAGAATGAAGAAATCACTGATGAAAAGGATGATCTTGCTCTGACTTCAAGAAAAGTTCTTAAAACAACCTCTGACATGGCTCAAGTTGTTCAGAGTCAAGATAAAGTAAGTTCTGATATTTCAAAGAAGCAAGTAACCTCTGACACAGCTCAAGTTAACTTGATATCAGAAGATAGACCAAAGACACTCCTACCAGGATTCACTAAAGCAAAACAGACTCAACCTTTGAAGACTGCTGCAAGTAGTTTTGAAGCAAGAGTAGTTACTGGAAAGGAAGCAAGAGATAAAACTGGATTGGGAAGTGCTGATGAAAGAAGAATACAGAACACTACCAATGATCCAACTTTCTTAAGTGAACCAGGTATTGGAGCAACTCCTGAGAGATTGAATCAACTAGAGTCTGTACAAATGGTTTACCATACCTACTTGAAAGAACACATCTTGTTGTACTTCATGACAGATGGTAGGGTTTATCATATAAGGCAAAATGCCATTCCATTGAAGTATTTTGAAGAACTGGAGCATGTACTATTCTTACTTCAAGTGGATGACAGATTGACAGGAAGTGCTGCAAACTATTTGAAGGATTAGATTCAGAGACAGAAAAGGCTTTATTCAGTTAAGTCTGATAGCACATATGTTCCAAAGTACAGAGATCACAAGGATGATATAGTTGAAATGAAGCCCAACACTGCTAAAATTATAACTTCCTTTCTAGGTTACAGGGCTGTGGAATTCAATCTTGAGTCTAATAAAGCTTATTTGAACAGACTGGATTAGGATATAAGAAAAGCAAAGATTAATGATCTCAGGGCTGCAATTTTTCAAATTGGTGAAGATACTACAGAGCTTAAAGATGCTAAAAGGAGGATGATTGATGAACTTAGATATGCTGAGAGATGTTTGTTGAAGAACTATCTCAGAACAACTCCTGACATCAGAGAGATCAGAAGATGAAGCCAAGTCAAGATCTACAACTGATTAAATTCTGATATTTGTACAGACTGAAGCTGTTATCAGAAGTTAAATATTGGTAAAGCTTTAAGTACTGTAAGTTGTAGTTATCTAGTCTAATTCTCATACATTTGTACTTAATGTTTTTGACATCATCAAATATCTGTTAAACTTGTATATTATGCTAATTTACAAGTTGGGGGAGATTGTTAGATATATTTGATAATGTCATGGCTAATATGATTTATGTTTAGTTTTCAGATCTTACTTAACAGGACAAATCAGTACTTAACTGGGAATCAGTACTTATACTGGAAGTCAGGACTTAAGGATATCAGTACTTATATTATCAGGAGATAATCATCAGAAGATGGATATCAGAACTTAAGTGTTGAAGGACGTTCAGATAAGGACAGTAGCTGATTAAAGGAAAGAAGATCGAGATAAACATAAGAAGAGATATGTATGAAGAAGGAATTCTATGAAGAATAGAATACTTGGAAGAAAAGATATCTGATTGATATATTTTAGGAAGCAGAATTATATTCCATATCAATTGGAGATTATCTTGTAACTGTGTAGTATATAAATACAGACATAGGGTTTACACTATAAGTATTATCATATTCGAGAAGATTATTCATTATAACCCTAGCAGCTCTCGTGATATTTGTTCATCACTGAGAGGTAATAGTTTCATACTGTAACAGAGTTTATTGTTTCAATAAAGTTTGTTTTCTGTTACTTGAGATATTAAAGTTCGATTTAATTGTACTTTACACTGTATTCACCCCCTCTATAGTGTGTATGACCTGACAGCATATCTTTCCATATTGTGTTAACTTTGATCTTCATTTGCCAGTTAATCTTTACCCTTTATCTTGCACTCTTCAAGCTGCTTTTTGTAGACTTGTCAATCCAACTGATTGGATTGTTTGTTGATTGATAATCTTGGATATTTAACTTGATTGTAATCTGCATTTGAATTTTATTAAAGGTCTCCAGTTAGCTGTTAGAGAACTGACATCTCGATAAGTATAAAGGCTTATCGAGATCTCATATTTCTCTAATGATTCTTGACTTATCGAGATCTTTGAGTTCTCAAGTAGCTTTGACTTATTTGAGGTCTCTGAGTTCTCGAATGTTATTTAACTGTTCGAGGTTTGTTAGTTCTCGAGTGTAATCTTGACTTATCGAGATCTTCGAGTTCTTGAGTAACTTTGACTTATTTGAGGTCACTGAGTTCTCGAGAACTCAAAGATCTCGATAAGTCAAGAATCATTAGAGAACTGTGAGACCTCGATAAGTCTTTATACTTATCGAGATGTCAGTTCTCTAACAGCCAACTGGAGATCTCTAATAAAACTCAAATACAAAATACAATCAAGTAAAATATCCAAGATTATCAATCAACAAACAATCCGATCAGTTGGATTGACAAGTCTACAAAAAGCAGCTTGAAGAGTGGAAGATAAAGGATAAAGATTAATGACAAAGGAAGATCAAAGTTAACACATTATGGAAAGATATGATAAGCCAGAAATGGAAAGATTAGTAACAGGTTGCTAAAGTGATTAGCACTTCTTATTACATATTGTGTAAATCAGTGTTTAACTATTCTATAAACTTAACATTGGTCCTTTGTTATCTGTAACAATTAGAGATAAGAAAAATCTTGTATTCTCTCAAGGAATAAGCTAAGCTCTTTAATAACAAAGAGCCTAGAAATTTTATAGCAAAACATTCTTAATTTAAATATAAAATAAAGCGAGTTTGAAAAGATCTGTGTTCACTGTTCTTACTTGTTTAAGTTCAGCATTAACACATTTCACTTCAAGGTTTTAATTTACTTTGTTCATCACCATAAACACTTCAAGAAAAGCAGAAAAACACCAAAACATATTCACCCCACCCCTCTGTGTGTGATTCATTACCTAACAATTCTCGAGTGACTTTGACTTATTTGAGGTCTTTGAGTTCTCGAGTGTAATCTTGACTTATCGAGATCTTTGAGTTCTCGAGTAACTTTGACTTATTCGAGGTCTCTGAGTTCTCGAATGCTATTTGACTGTTCGAGGTCTCTTAGTTCTCGAGTGTAATCTTGACTTATCGAGATCTCCATTTCTTTGCATGTAGAATCAGCTTATCGGTATCTCTGAGTTCTCTAGTGGTATTATGACTTGTCGATAACTCAGAGTTCTCTATTGAAGAAATGACTTGTCGATATCTCCAATCTTCGTGTCTTCAATTTGGTTTGTCGATATCTCTGAGACTTCTCTATAAGCTTTCCTTGACTTCTCGATAAGTCATTCTGGAGTTCTTGAATGACTTCTCTATAACACTTAATCTGTGACTTGTAGACTTCTTGACTTAGAATGTTTTTCACAAAACAGATTTATTCAGCTCCAAACTTCTTCACACTTTCTCTGAGGCATGATCTTCATGATCTTCTTCCAGAGCTTATTCTTACGCTTGAGACTGTTTACAGGAAAATACTCTAGTCTAGTCTATTTATATTTTTACAGACTTAAATGTTACAACACAAAATACAAACTTAGATTACAATACAACTTACTTAGGGTTGTCAATATGACTTAGTCTTGTTATAGTACAGGCATGTCTTGCACAACAGAATTCCAGTGTTATTTGAAATTTTGAGAAAAATTACGTATGCAAGATTGGAAAGTTGGCCAAGAGATCCCTAGTGCTCTCTTCTGCTGATTCCGAGGACGGAATCCTTATAAGGAGGGTAGATTGTGATATCCCGTATTTTTCAGAATTATTATTATTATTTTAATATTTTTATATGATTTTCTGATTTGGAAGGAGTAAAATGGTGGTTATTTTATTCCTGTTTGACGAGTTCGTCTTATTAAATGGTATTGTGATTATTGTTAAGTGTTGTATCGATTCTTGTTAATTTCTAAAAATATTTACTTAAATGTATTATTTTCAAAAGTTTATTTGAAAGCCGATCATTTTATTGATATCGGCAAATTGAGTTCATTTTATAATATTAGGCATTGAGTGGATATCCTGTCAGCTATGTGTTGTATGTAATAATAATTGTATGTGACTCAGTTGTGATTGAGGATTATTTGTATTATCAATTACCGAGTCGTATCATTTTGTTTTTGTCTTTAAAAATGATTTTATTGAATATTTATTTTCATAAATATTTAAATTATTTTTATGGATTTATAATTTCAATAATTATTTTTGGGTATTTAGAAAATAATATTTCATTAGTTTTAATTGTATGTGACTTTGTCTTGTAAAAAAAACAAAACACATAGACCCGCCCGAGTACCCCCACCCCCCACCTGGCGCCACACACCACCCCCCATTTATTTCTTTTACGCAAACAAACTCCTCCCTTTATCTTCTCTGTCTCTACTCTCCCGTATATTTATATATACTTTCAACTTTCAAAAATTCATATCTTATAAACCGTTCATCCAAATTTCAATTGTTATATATAGAATTTATTAGTGCTTCAATATCTACACATAGGTAAATATATTGCGAGGTTTTGAGAAGAAAAATTGTGGAGCATATTTCCGTTTTAATTTATTTTCGGAGCGTAGAAAAGGAGTTTGACGGTGTTGATTACTCCATATGGCATTTCAGCATGTGTATGTCTATGACTATTAATTTCGAATTTTTCTGGAGATTTTTTCTGAACATCAGATAATTTCTTGGAGTGATCAGAATTTATTTTGGGTAAGGATTTCGAGATTCCGCTTTTGTATTTGGGTATATTATAGCATGTTAGTGTATACATATTTGTTTCATAATTTATAGAAGTTGTTGTAGAAGTCGCTTTTGGCCATATTTTTCGTTTCTGGCGTGTTTATACATGCAAATATAAATTATTGTGTGTTTTAAATTTATAAATTTTATTAGAGTATAGTTGGATTGTGTTGTTTGAGATTGATTTTGAGGGGTTCTGACCCCGGGAAAAGTCTGTTTTACAATGACGTTATTTCAAATTTTTTTGTAAAATATCTATTTTAATTTCAAATCTTTATCTTTTATTATTTCGAAAATCATAATTTGATTTAATTATTTATAATTGGTTTTGATTAATTATCTATTCATTTAATTGACCGATTAATTCATTTAATCGATTAATTTTATTTATAAATAGTTGAATTATTTTAGAATACCTTTAATAAAATATTTATTGTAAATAATTTATATTTATTGTAAATATAAAATTAATAATATTCTAAAAGGAAGATCAAAGTATTTAAAATATCGATTATTGGATTGTGTCTATTTATTATTTATAATTGAGCCAAATAATATTCTAAAATTATTTTGAGCTTTTAAAATTATATAAAGGTATTTAAAATTCAATTAATATTATTATTAATTGAATTATTCTTATTTTATTCATAATAAATAGATCGCTCATCTGTTTAATACGAAACGAACGCGTTTAGACTCAGAAAAATATCGTGCTTTCACATAAAAATACTTTCGAGACCTAAATCCTTTTGTATCAAAAGGTCGGTTGTTTTACATGTTATCCTGAGTCGATTATTGATCGATAAATCATATTTTTGACTTGATTTCAATTTTAAAACATACTGAGTCGACAGTTTTGACGAACCGAGTTATGTGTGATATGAATTATATGATACATGGATTATGTGTATACATGTTATGTGAATTATGTGTGTACATGGGTCAAGAGTCTTGTATTTTACTATTTTATTTACGTGTGGGCTACCGTATGGGTAGACGATAGGGTTTTGATGCACAGTTCGTCGAGTAACTATCGTGTAGATGATTAAAGTGTATCTTTTATAGATGCGGGTCGTTCGAGACGATCAGAACTATACATTGGAAGGAATAAAATGGAATGGTATTGGACATCTAGATTCTAGCAATCACAGGAGCAACATATCAGTAAATTGTTGGAATGAAAGACAGCGAGGTCATGAGATGTCAGACTGAGATAATTGTGTTATTGCGAGTGTGACTAACTGCTAAAAACCAAAGGCAAGTTTTATATGCTATTCTAATTCCAGAATAGTTCAATATTTTACATTTCAACTGCTTATAATTATGTAAATATTATTTTTCTATTCTCAGTTCAGAATAGATAAATATTTTATATATCGCTGAGTTAAATATTTATCATGCAAGTACTATCTGTTATTCTAAGTTCAGAATAGTTAAGTGCTTTTACTTATCCAAATACCAGATTTATAAATGTTATATACTTTAAGAATAAAATGGTTTTGTTGCGAGTATTACTGCCAAGTGAAAGGGGGAATAAAATTTATAAGGGTGTTGATTATTTTGACCCTTTTCAATAAAATATTTTAAGGTTGGATGGTTACTGGTTGCGTAAGAGGCCCAGACACTGGTCCGGTGCTAGCTATTATACGGCAGTGTAATATCTTACAAGGCGAATATATGTCTTTTTGAGGATATCCTGTAAGTACGGTATGGCTACGGGATACAGATGCCTATATTTACGGGATGGTTGCGGGATACCAGTGTTGTTTCATGACTAATCATTAGGAACACCATATTTCCAATCTAAAATTTTAAATTGTTTTGATAATCATATAATAAATGATTTATCAAGTGTTTTTGTTTTGGATAAAATGTGAAATTCAGTTTCTGATTGATGTTGATACTTAAATTGCTGTTAAATATCAAAGGTGGTATTAATATAAATGATTGATGTTGACTTCGGTATGGGATGTTATGAGCATCGAAGTTAGTATTGATATCTAATTTGATGTGACAACAAAATAAGTGTTGATATCATGATTGGGGTTTTGAGTAAATTGGATAAAGTTTATGATTCAGTCCATAATCACTGTTTCATGTTGTTATTTATGATATTTCCGTAAACATTATTTTACGAGTTTTATTCTCGTCAAAATTCAAAGTTTTGCTGAATCATTTTGCTCAAAAGTATAAAAATGATTTTTAATACAAATGAGGAACCAATTATGGGATTCTTTAACTAAATTTTTTGATTCAGCAATTATGATTTTAATTGTTCTGCTCCATTGCAGATATCGGTTTTTATATCAAAAAGCCATATATATGTTATAATTAACTTGTTGAGCATTTCTTTCGTTCATACTTGCCTGTTTTTAAATTTAACCTTCCAGTGAGGATTAGCTTGCGATGTTTAGCCGCGTAATTCGAGGAAGCAAAGAAGAAGCTTTTGGAAGATGATTGGTCCAGGGTTTGCGGACTAGTGTAAGTTCTATTGTGTAAAGTTGTTTATATTATATTATATTATAGTTGTGTATTGTATAGTTTGGCCTAGTATACTTCTTTTTGAAGTTATAGTAGCGGGTTTAGTATTGAGTTGGAATTTGTTGAAAAGAGTTTTAAAAGAAGTGAAAATTTTATTTATGGAATTTGGATATCTTGTTTCTAGAACTGTAACCTAAAAAGATATTGGTGTAGTTTGGGGTCACAGATGCTATATTTCAATTGCTGGCATTTATTTATTGATTAAAAAGGTTATTTTAGATTGATTTTTCATTGTGATGAGCAAATCCCCTGACCCCGGATTTGGGGGCGTTACAATATATGTACATGCAATTGGACGCTCATTAGTAAAATTCTCATATATTGACAAAGTTTTGGATAAAAGTAAAGGGTCATATTCTCTGACAATCGTGTGTCAAGGAATGTTTATCCAACACCTCACTCCCTAGCCGTTGGATCTAAAAAAAATTACCCGTTTCGCGCATAATACCCGCGAAAAGTGTTTTTTCTTCACCCTTTCCGCGCATAATAAATGCAAAATGAGTAACGACAAAAATGCCCTTAAAATGCTTCCGCAGTTATTTTACGTGGAAGACCTGGAGATTGAATTAAACCCGAAAATGAACCCGTTTTGCAGTTACAGTTAAACAATCAAAATCAAAATTGATTAAGGAAATTTCTGGCAATTTCATGGCGATTCGTATCGTTCTTCATTGATTTCACTTACATTTTTGCAAAAGGTTAGATTCTTCCTTTTGTTTCTATCATCAATCGGGTCATGTCGGGTTTTTAGGGTTAGGGTTTTGTCTGAACCCAATTTGGTTGTAATCTTCTCCGTTCCTGTACTTTGTATTGGACTGATTTTTCTTATGTTTTATCCGAAATTGAATAAGGTTGAATTGGATTGATTTTGCGTATATTTTGATAGAAATTGAATATTATTTTGATTTGTGTATGAACTGATTATGCTCAAAATTCTATACAAATTATGTTCGATTTTGTGTGAATTATATACCCATTGAAAAATTTTGTGTGAATTTAAGAGGGAAAGATTTTGTTTGAATTTTATGTTCGGGTTGTTAACATTAACTATGTACATGAATAATAAAAAGGTGAATTAAATGATAGCGGACTGGCTAATAAATTATATTTAAAAAAATATTGAATCAGATGAGCCTGTGGGTGTTATTCTCATTCATTCCGCTCTTGCCCCCATTTTGATTTAGCGCTAGAGTAGTGTTCATCAATTTAAACCTAGTGTTTGACTAGGTTCACAAAATTCGGTTTAAGAATGCTTTTTTCTCAACCTACACTTTGTATTTTTCCAGAAGTATGTTCTTAAAAAAATTAAAGCTAGTTGTGACACTTTCAAGTAACGTTTTTAGCTGAAAAATTTACCGGGATGTTGAGGTGTAATTTTCAATGTGGTGAAAAACGAATACCCGCTGCTAAATAACACATTATCATGATCCATGACACATAAGTATATTTACATTTTTTTTATTTCCATTAATTCAGTTACCAGTTGTAAATTAAAGAAAATGGAAAACTTAAAAAATATTGTACCTTGATTCAATTATTCGGTAAATAATTTAAGAAAAACATAATAATGTACCTTGATTCAATTGTTCGGTAAATAGCATATATTTATTAAGCACCATGAATTGTTATCAAACGTACATATGAATGAATTTGAACCACTTTGTTAACAAGTGTATTCATGTTTATTGTTTCAGGATGGATAACATATTGCCGGGTCCAGTTAGTCATACCGTTATCTTTGATAACGAGTATCATGTGAGTTCGGATGTTTGGGAGAGACATGAACGGGGTCCTTTGGAGTGTTATTGTGGGAACAGGACTATGGGTGATTGGGTTTTGTCTGATGCTCAGAAGGACTTGTTGCATAGCATTGGTTTTGGTATGTTTACAAATCCGGGTGTGGTGTTGCAGAATGATGCGAGGCTTGTCACGACACTTGTGGAGAGATGGCATCTCGAGACCAACACCTTCTTCATGAGATAAGGGGAGATGATAGTGACTCTAGAGGATGTTGGTTATATTTTGGGTTTACCGATTGCTGGATGTCCGATAGTTGGCGACGGTCTTGAAAGTAGTGTGGGTTACTTTATGAGGCATTGGTTTGAGCCGCTGACTGAAGCGAAGGTGAAAGTGGAATTTTCCATAGCCAGCATAAAGTACACATGATTGTATCAGAGGTATGGGAGGACTGATCTGGGTCTTGATCCGAGGAGGATTGCTATCCACACAGGCATACTTGCTCATGGTTTTTTGGTTCCGTTCTATTTCCTACCAGTAGTAGGAATGTGGTGCACCCGAGGTACAGTAGACACCTCCGCAACCTTAGGGGTGTGCATACATGGTTCTGGGGTTTTGCGGTTCTTGCATATTTATACAGGGGGCTGGATCATGCAACATAAAAAGGAGCAAAGAGGATTGCTTGTTGTACATGATTGTTGTAGTTGTGGGCATATGAGTGGTTCTTGATTGGGAGACCTCTTCCCCGATCCTACCAGGGATTCATATCCAGTTGTTGAGTTCTGGGCTAGGTCGGTTGATGAGGTGGTTGCTGAGGAGGAGGAGGAGGGGTGAAGGAGGAGGCAGAGGAGGAGCCTAAGGGGAAGAAGGGGAAAAAGATGTGAAAGGGAAGCAGGTAAAGAGAAAGGAGGTTAGGGGGAAGAAGGGGAGGGAGGTGAAGGAGGTTAGGGGTATGTGTATGGGAAATGGAGGGAATGGTAAGGGGCATGCTGATGATGTTCCTGATGATGTTATGGATGAGGATGTTCCTGGGGATGGGATTGGGATTGTTGTTGTGGCTAAGAGGGAATGGGGTAGTGGTAGGTGTGATAGTAGATAAGTGCCTCATCATAGTTTGCCACATTATATAGGCGAGTTTGATGGAGTTGCGGCTGATATTGTGGCATGGACATCGTATGCCCACTTTCACGAGATGGAGGAGGATTCAGATCCAGATGTAGATTGGGATTCAGATGGGGATCATGACATATCTGTTGAGGATTGGGAGGCTCATTTTTTTGTCTTTCCAGGGTTCTAGTATTGTGTTATGATGTTGCCAATTATCAACATTCTGATAGGGTTATGAGACAGTTCAGGTTGAGATAGGGTATCCCACAATCACCGATTAATATGACAGATTATGGGAAGCCTATGATTTTGTTCAATCCGTATGACTGGCGGGGTATATGGTTTGCTGAGATTGGTGAGTGGACCCATTTTAGTCACCACCCGGAGGTTGTAGTGGCTTATCAAATAGACTCGGTTGATGACACATGCTATATATAGTGGTACTCAGATATTGCACGAATGCGTGTGGGGAAGCCACACCCAGTTATAGAGCGATAATACAATACCAAGGAGTTGTTTAACAACTCCCAGGCATTTGACCTTATAAGTTTTTTATAATTGTTTCCCCCTGTACTCCCATGTTATTTGGCCTTGTTCTCCCTTACATTATAGTAACATCTGATTATATTACACAAATGTCTATTCAGATATAGAAGGGGTTGGCATGTCTGCAGGCTATGGATACCAGCATTCCCCCTGAGTATGAATAGGATTTTGAGAGGATTGCCCCTATGTTTGTAGAGCCATAATGTCGATTCATGAAGGATGTTAGAGGTACGACATACACGGCTCCATTATTCCAGCATGTTCATCTATCTCTCGAGGCGATGAGGCCTACAGTTGGAGTAGTCAGAATCCCGATGTCATTAACGTGACACAACCGTCTCAGCAGGTATCACAGACCACTTCACATGCATCTATATTTGCATCAACGTCATCTTCTTCGAGGGCCAAGAAGATGAATGTACGCTTCCCTACGGAAGAGAAATGGGAATTAAATAAGAGGATAAAGTGGGAGAGGGTGGAGGATTTTATGAGGGATTAGGGATGGGGAGGTTTTCCTGTGAGGTCCCCTATTATACACGATCTTATGTGGATCTTGGATATAGTTGTTATGGAGACTTTACAACCTAAATGATGGCTAGATGATAAGATCATATATGCTTACATGGTATAATCTTTAACCTTCTTTCATTTATGTTATCCTTTTTATTTCATTTTAAAATTTTATAATTTTACATTTGTTGTGTGATAACCTGTTTCTTGCAGTGGTTGTTGCGTGATCGTAAGGAAGCCATAGCTGCAGTAGGGGTGTATCCACGATGCCTTCTTACTACTTCATGGATCCAATTTTTATGGAGTCGACGAAGAAGGTGGAGTACTCAAAACCCTATTCTGCGAAGGTCATACATTTCCTTGTTACTTGGGGGAGTTGTGGGATAGGTTTACCAATTAACAAGGTGGACTACATATTTGTTCACTCGAACATGAATAAGAATCACTGGACTCTCATGGTATTTTATGTGAAGAAATGGGGCGTGATGGTATTTAATCCTATGAACTACAACGCTAAATATCCCGAAGAAGAAGAATGCACGGTACCAGTTCCTCGACCATAACTTACATTGTAATTTTGAAGTCTTTCCTAATTATTTTCGTGAAGTGATTTGTTTTATGCTATGTGCTAGGTTTGATTTGTTGGAAATATGCTTCGTTAACTTGGAAAGAATCGAAATGTCCCCAGTGAAGAGCCTATAGTTCATGTTTGAGATGCAATGCCCAAACAAGATAACTACTCAAATTACGGTGTATACGTGTGCAAGTATATGGACTACACCTTGCAAGGATATGAAATCTCTAAAGTGCGTTGGGATGCCTCAGACATGGAGATTTTCCGTAATAGGGTTGCCAAGGAGCTTCAAAGAGGGATGGCTAAACCCATTCCAGCGCATCGCATGAGGCAAAGGATGGATAGGGTAGCCAGAAAGAGTAGCAGTTAGGTCATTCGTCAAGTTGTGTAGTTTAGTTGAACTCGTGTAGTTTAGTTGATCTTGTGTACTTTAGTTGAATTTGTTTCCTTTCATTCGAAAATCCTCACGTACTTTTCATTTGGTTTAATTACAAGTGATAATTGTTTCGTTTATATGGTCGTTTATCGACCGTGTCCCTTTCCCGTACCCTTTTTTGGTTTTTTGTTTCTTTTATTTATTGATTTGTATTTATAATGGCACCCTTCAAGTTGTGTACAAATTTTAAAAGGTTTGGAGAACCTTTAAATTTTAAGGTTTTGAAATTTTTTGGCGATTTGGGTCATATTTGGAGGGGTGCTCAATTTTGGCTAATTTTTTTTTGAATTTTTACTGCATCAATGTTCTGGAAATGTTGTTATGATATTGCAGGCTTGTTGGCACTCTGTGAAACTGGTGGGAATGTGCCATTACAAATGGCACATTTCCAATAAACTAATTGTTCCTTCTGTGGATAATATCCGCGCACGAAAGGGACAATTAGTTTTTTAAAAAATTTCCCCCTTTTTCTTTAAAATATGTAAGTAATTGCTATATTTCAACTCTATCAACTACATTATGACATAGAATATTGACTAGAACATCGCTGCTTATGACTTGCAAAATTTAACCATTACTTTACTATATTGACGAATGTATGGTCATTTTGCCAACTTTGCATGTAATTTCCCATGCATGACCAACATAAATATCATACAATATATGTGCATTCCACTTCATATCACATAAATAAAGTTGTGTTTCCACATAATAAGTTTTTAATTAATGGATCAATGACAAATTAGAAATTACATAACCGTCGCAATTCAAGGCCAAATAAGTGCATAACTTGTCTAGTTTGACAACATTACATCAAAATACAACAAAATACTTAAACAAAGAGAACTCTCATACAAGCTACCCTTACTCACTAAATATCTCTAAAAAGTTAGAGAAGTCGCCCCATAGTTGGTGTTTGGAGATCCCGGGGGGCGTCGGCCCTCATAATACATGTCACCCGATAGAACACAATAACACAACCTTTACAGAGCACACAGGTAGTGACTTCGACATCGGTTTCGTGATCATTCCATATGGTAATGAGAATGTTACTCGACCCATCATAGAGAGTGAATTTATACCATGATGCACGCCTCCAAGCCCATACGGTGGTATCGTCACCATGTAGGTGGGACACACAACCCTTGACGTGTTCAATGCGTACTTGGTCCCAGGTGGCACCTACCCGAGGCTTCAACTTACGTATGTCCACGATTCTAGCACATTCCACAAGTTTAATGCCATCCCATTCGGATAGTCTCTATAGGCCATCGGGGGACTCCCTACACAAGTTCAAAACGGGTAAAAAGTAAGGCGGGATATTACTTCACACTCTTTCAAACTTGCAAGAAAGGGTTAACCAATGGCATTCTTTGTCCCAAACCCTTGAACGGTAGGCCTCTTCTTCGGGAGGGTGCATGTTAGGGTGAAATCTCGCGCTAAAATTACACGCAAGTATACGCGATCGCAAGTAATATAGAATTATTTCTAGTTCATTCCCACGGAGACTGGTTTAGGTTAATTTTAATCAATGTACTTATGCAACAATGTTATGGTTATTATTCAATGCTAAGATGATAACAATTTGAGAGTATTTATAACTACGATTAACAAACATACAAATTAACTACGAGATTAAAAGGTTAATTAACTTATATAACACAAACATGGGATTCTAACTTCATTACTACTTCATTCACTAGCCTTTTTGTTCTTAACCTTATCATGTAATGGTGATGACACTAATCGGATAACACGAAACTAGTAAACGCCAACTTTCGTTGCACGAATACCCTACTACCAGGCATCCACTAAAGAGATAGAAGCTGAATAGACACCAATTATATTGAGACCCTATATGTCTATAGAATTTGACAACATAATGGTTTAATGCGCAAGTTATCTATCATGATTACATAGGGCAAGTAGGATGGTTAAAATTACTTACGAATCATGCATATCAAATACATGAACCTATGCTAGCATTGCAAGTTCTAAACCCCTAAATTCATTTTCGCTTCATTAGAGATTAACACGCTATCTTATAAGTTTGGGATGCTCATAAGACGAATAAGCACAACCAATACTAGGTTATCATACAATCACCACATACTAAGGCATCAAAACATATTAACTATTGAAATCCATAAGTATATCCGTTAGAACCCCACGATAATGATTAGCCCATAATCGGACTCATCATCAACGTGGGTTCCGATGAAAGCATGGTATATAAACGTAGTCTTTATACTGAATAAATAATAAACCAAGTATGTAACAAGAGTATAGGTTCAACAAACAAGAAACGAGCATCCAAGATTACAACGTAGAAAAAAGAATCACAAGAATAAACTAGGTCTTCTTCGCCTTTATTGAATTGTGCTATAGGTCTTCTCGTCGATCTCTCCTTAAGCTCTGTTATGTCTCCTTATAAAGAACGATCTTAAGTTATCATTATATAGCAGCCCATACAGATTAGAAGCCCAGAAATCAGAATTGTAAGAGAATCAGGATTCTTTCATCCCGACCTGGCGTGGCCACACGCTTCACCAGCGCGGGCGCGCTGACCTTCTATACTTTTGGTACGGCTGCGCGCTGCCAGCGCGGGCGCGCCGTCCTTCTGGAAAATTTCTGATTTTGCTTCTCTTTAATTGCTGGTTCTTGACGGTCTTTGCACAAGCATCTTCATGATACCTTCCTAACACCATTTTAGCATCAAAACAATGCTAAATCACCTGGATCCCTGATATATGCCTGAAATGCAAAACACTACATAAACACATCAAAAACACAAGTAACTCGAGTACAAAATACCAATTCAAGCAAAAATGTCACTTATCACACCCCCAAACTTGAATTGATACTTGCCCTTAAGCATAAACAGACTGAAAGAACAAGAAATAAAAATGCATAAATATAACTAATATGAATGCAACGATCCCCTCATATTAAATAAACCAACCGAAGAGCAATATCTCAACATATGCAATTATTCGCAAAAAGATCAATCAAATCTTACAAATCAACTTACAAGCTAGAAAAGTGTGTATGTGCAAACGCTTACAGATATACTATCGCAACTAGATGAATAATCATGAATCAATACTCATCAAGGCAATCACAAGGTTATAAATATAATAAAAGTTAAACTCAAAATGACTGACAACACTTCAATTCTTATATCAGAGTTATACATGGATTCATGCTTTTATTGCTAACACATAAACAACACAAATATGCTTAATTAACCGTGCAATGAGTGAGGTCCATAAAAGATTTATACAATAATACCTATGTAACGAGCGTTAGGTTAGTGAATCCCAGACTATAAAAGCCTTAGGTTACTAGGCACAAAGTCCCCTAAGAACTTAATAAATCGAGAATTGAAGAGCCCACTCGTGATCAATTACGCCTAAACATATTTTTTATTTTTTTATTTTTCTTCCTTTTTTTCACATGATTTCTGAACGAGTGCGTTTCGCTCCATCTCGTTCAACCCTAGACTACTCATATAACATGAGTCGTCTACTAACCATTTGACACTTAGCCACAACAACTAGCTATGAAATCCAATTTTTTTCCCAATTTTTAAATATCCATGTTATTTTATCATTAAGAGAATATCCTAAATTCTAAATATAAACAAGTGATTAAACCTCGACAAACAAACAAAACATGTTCATGATCTAGTACGCAAGCAACCTATAAAACTTAGTGAAATTTATTACTTCTAGCATGCATATCAACTCGATAAGACTTAACATCACTAAACACGATATCACCACACTTGCATCAATTATCACAAATCAATTGGAAAAATCATCTAAGGGATCATGTTATAATGTAAATGCATGAACTATATGCAACATACTAATACAAAATAAAAATAAAATAAATAAATAAAACTACATGATAAATAAGCAACTATATAAACTAAACTATATGCAACTATATGAAATAAACTATCATGAATATGCAAACTACATGAGACTCACACAAACATACATATTCCTTAAACTACTACCCCAAAACTTAAAATATTTACTGTCCTCAGTGAAGGTAATAGTAATGAATCAAGCATACCTACTCAGAATCAGGGTCATCACCCTCATGGGGTGGTGTGTCAGGAGTGTCTGGAGGTGGGTACATAGAGTCCTCACCAAATACTGGCCATTGTATATCAACTCATGTGGCTCTGAATGCAGTCCCCAATGCCTGTGTGAGGTCCTGTATAAATCGACTATGGATGTCATGCATCGCATCCATCCTCCTCATCAAGCGCCTATATTGCGCTAAACTCAACCCAGCACTGCCCTGTGCTTCCACCTGCTGCTGCTATTGTTGTGACCTTGAAGGACCAACCTCATCCAACTCAGCTCTCCAAGTTGCTCTGCTCGCCTGAGTCATCCCACCAGCATATGCCTGAGGTGCTGAACGTCCACCCAGCAAATGGTCATAAGAATAGCCAAGCCCCTTCGGATCAGGCTTACCACCGTACCACTCCTGCATACTCAACAATGTTGAACTAATAATCGGGGCACTCGAAAGCTGCAACTGCTCGTGTGTGGGCCAATGAACTCCAACCACCATACACAGCTTCGTCACAATGGACGCATAGGGAATAGAACCCGTATTACTGCCTCGCAGAAACCTCAAGATACCATGATAAATCACCATCCCGAGATCCACATAATCTCCCTGAAGAATCCCCTACAGTAATCGTGCACGCTCCACAGTAACATTATGCACGTGAGAAGATGGTATTATGTTGGCACAAATAAAAGAATTCCATGCACGTGCAAACCTGTTCATATATGAGGTAGGGAAAGTGGTATACTCGTTCATGCCCTTCTTGAACTTCCAATGAGTCTCTGGCACACACAATGTAACAACTATCAAATCCAAGTCAAAATCATCACCGGTATTCGCATTCCAATCCTCCTGCTCCAGCTGTCTCTCGGGCTGATTTATTACCCGAAGAATGGCCTCCGTACTGTAATCCACAGTAAACCCCCTTACCACAGTAAAACCATTCTTATTCGCCTTTGCATTCGCATAAAACTCGTGAACCACACTCATAGGTACAGCAGCGGGTGCCTCACAAAAAGCAATCCAACCCATCTTCACAATCATCTCCAGCAACTTACCATCCCTTTCTGATGGCAGAAAACCTCGATCCTTGGCTATGGGCTTCGAAAGCAGCCTCACATACTCCGCATCAGCCTCCGGAGTTAAAAACATAGGCCTTACACCACCCACACTCGAAGAATCAGTGGTGCTGCTGTTAACTTGGGTTTATTGTCTTTTGGGTGCCATTGAAAGTGAATAAGAGAGAATAAGAGATGTGTGTATAAGAGAAGTTAGTATTTGAGAATTTGAGAAGTGATGGAAAAGTTTGTGTATAAGTGTGTGTATATATAGGAATTTGGGAGAGAATTAGTTATGGAAAAGAAGTGGGAATTGATTATGGGAATAATGGGAATAATGGGGGTGATTGAAATTGATTTGGAGAGGGAAATATGGAAGTGGGAGAGTAAAATTCGGTTGGGAATTTATTTGGTATTTAAATTCCCATTTTTTTGCCTTTATTTTTTCAGAACCAGGGAGCCAGCGCGACCGCCTCGCCTGGCACTGCGGGCGTGCCGTGCTACTGGAAAACCAGCACGGCCGCCCCGCATACCAGCGCGGGCACGCCGTGCTAGTGGAGTTTCAGCGCGGCCGCCCCGCTCCTCAGCGCTGGCACGCCATGCTACTATAGTTGATACTGAAATTTTTTCTTTTTCTGATTTTTTTATGTTTATCTCCTTCTGTTCTTCTTCCTCTATCTACCAATGTACAACAAACTTGGGTTGCCTCCCAAGAAGCGCTTGCTTTACGTCGTTAGCTTGACATAGAATCCCGAGATCAAGTTGACAATAAAACAATACTAACTACCTCACGTTTTGCCGTACCCCCATAGTAATGCTTCAACCTCTGTCCATTTACCTTGAATGCTTGGCCTGGATCATTTTCAAAAATCTACACCGCTCCATGTGGAAACACAGTTTTGATAATAAACGGCTCTGACCACCTCGACTTCAACTTTTCAGGAAAAAGACGGAGACGAGACTTGAATAGAAGAACTTGTTGCCCCGGCACAAATGATTTGAGCACTAGACCCCTATCGTGCCACCTCTTGTCTTTCTCCTTATACATTTTATTGTTCTCATACGCTTGAAGCCGAAACTCATCGAGTTCATTCAATTGAAGCATCCTCTTCTTACCAGCTGTATCCAAATCAAGGTTTAACTTCTTCAAAGCCCAATATGCTTTGTGCTCTAGCTCCACAGGCAAATGACACCCCTTATCATAAACCAACTGAAATGATGACATATCTAGCGGAGTCTTATATGTTGTTCGATACGCCCACACAGCTTCATCCAGCTTCAAAGACCAATCCTTCCTTGATGGAAAAATAACTTTCCCTAGAATATGCTTGATCGCTCTGTTAGATACCTCAGATTGACCATTAGTCTGAGGATGGTAGGCTGTAGCAATGCGATGATTCACATTATACCACTTCATCATAGCAGTGAATTTGCGATTGCAGAAATGTGATCCCTCGTCACTAATTATGACTCTTGGAGTCCTAAATCTTGTGAATATCTGCTTATGAAGAAAATTTAGCACTACCTTCGCATCATTTATCAGAAAAGCCTTGACTTCCACCCATTTCGAGACATAATCAACCGCCAACAAGATATACTGATTATTGCAAGATGAGACAAATGGCCCCATGAAGTCAATTCCCCAAACATCGAAAACTTCAACCTCGAGAAACACATTAAGAGGCATCTTATCCCTCTTGGACATATTACCAACCCGCTGGCATCGATCACACTTCAAAACAAACTAATGTGCATCCTTAAACAATGTAGGCCAAAAGATCCCGCTTGAAGGATACGAGCTGCTGTCTTTTCTCCACCATAGTGGCCTCCATAAATAGTCGAATGACAGTCTCGCAAGATCCCCCCATTTTACTGTACGGAATACATCTCCTGATGATTTGGTTAGCTCCTTGCCTAAATAAAAATGGCTCATCCCACATGTACCACTTCACCTCATGAAGAAACTTCTTCCTTGAGCGGAAGACAAGCCTGGTGGCATAATATTGCTTACAAGGTAGTTCACAATGTCTTCGAACCACGGTTCTTCCTCCTGTACCCCAAACAACTGCTCATCGGGAAAAGACTCATTTATCAATATCTTATCCTGTGAAGTTGCACTTGGATTTTGTTGTGCATATGTTGTGTACTTGATGATTACATGAACAAAACACCTTAGTAGATTTTACTTAGTGAAATAATGTAGAACTCGACAGATAAGAATTATAGTCCCGACGGATAACTCATTACAGTCCCGACGGATGATGACTTATTATCCATCGAGTGAGTAGCGTATGTAATAATGAGTCTATAGCACATTTCTACATACACCTTTGTATAGATTTTGTAGTAGCATATAAGTCATGTCGACTTTAACTAGATATGCAGAATAGGTTGATTAATTGTACATAGATGATGTCTTGTAATTCTGCATAAATGAATTGAAGTCAAGTGCCAAAATAGCTACCGACGGATGATTAACAAAGCCATCGACGGATGATCAAATGGCTATCAACGGATGTTCAATATAGCAGTCGATGGATGATTAATGAAGCCATCAACGGATGATCATAAATCGACGGATGATCATGTACTCAACGGATAAAGAATTCAAATATCAGTTGACAGTGACAGCATAGTCACATGCGTCGAAGTGTATGCAAATGAAATGAGAAAGCCTATTAACTGGGTAATAGAGAACAAAGTAGCAAAGTATTAGACCCGATAGTTTTTATAATGATTCTGTCTTTTGACTTTGTAATCTTGGTAATATATATAAACCAAGAAGTAGCAAATAGAAATATGAATCTGAGATACAACAATAGAGAAACATTTGTAAGCAGAATTCTTAGCATTTCTCTGTATTCTCAGTAGTTCAACATTTGTAAGCAGCTGTGAACATTACACAGAGTTCTCTCGATATATAATATATATCTCTGGTGGAATCATTCAAATCCACCAGAAACTTTTTAAAGACTCTTGTTTTTAATTACTTGTGTTTTGATTCACTTAAGTTTTATTCCGCATTGTGCTAATCAATACACTTATATTTATATTTGAATTAGAACATTTTATTTCAAGAAAAAGTTTCAAGAATTCCATTCAACCCCCCTTCTGTAATTCTTGCCATATTGTTAAGGGACTAACAATTGGTATCAGAGCAAGCTCTTAACTTACAATGAGTTTAAAGATCAAAACAATTCTGCAAGATGAACAAGAAGGATGTTGGAGTCAAGATTCCTTTTCTGGATAAAGATAATTACCATCATTGGAAGGTAAAGATGCATCTTCATATGCTTTCTCAAGATGAGGCCTATGTGGACTACATAGAAAGAGGCCCTCATGTTCCAATGAGAGCTGCAACAGGAAACGAGCCATCAGTCCCCAAGCCAAGGCATGAATGGTCTGATCCTGACATTGAACAAGTCAGGAAGGATAAAAAGGTCATGAATATCCTGTTTAATGGAGTTGATGGAGATATGTTTGACAACATTATCAACTGCAAAACTGCCAAGGAAGTTTGGGATACAATACAGATCATATGTGATGGCACTGAGCAAGTTAGAGAAAACAAGATGCAGCTCCTGATTCAGCAATATGAGCATTTTCATAATGAAGAAAGTGAGTCACTCACTGACATTTTCAGGAGGTTCCAAAAACTACTAAATGCTCTTAAGTTGCATGGAAGGGTCTATCAGACAAAAGACTCCAATCTGAAATTTCTTAAATCTCTTCCAAAGGAATGGAAACCAATGACAGTCTCATTAAGAAACTCACAGGATTATAAGGAGTTTACCTTGGAGAGACTGTATGGCATTCTGAAAACCTATGAGCTTGAAATAGAGCAGGATGAAAGAATGGAGAGAGGGAAGAAGAAAGGAGGATCCATTGCACTAGTTGCTGAGTTGGAAAAGGAGAAGGAAGTGAAAATGGAAGCTGTTGAATCAACTTCAAGGGTCTGTGAGAACAAGGGCAAGGGGCTTGTAGTAGAAAGTGAAGATTCTTTGAGCCAGGATGACATGGAGGACATTGATGAGCACCTAGCATTTCTTTCCAGGAGATTTTCCAAACTCAAGTTCAAAAAGAACTTTGGAGCAACCAAGCCAAATAGAAACATGGTGGATAAATCAAAATTCAAATGTTTCAAATGTGGCTTGGCAAGGCATTTTTCCAGTGAGTGTAGGAAGTCAGATTCCAGTAAGAAAAAGTTTGAGTCTGTGGATTATAAGCAAAAATACTTTGATCTACTCGAGCAAAATGAAAGGGCTTTTATTACACAAGAAAATGACTGGGCAGCAGATGGTCTGGATGAAGATGAAGATATCAACTATGTAAATCTAGCCCTAATGGCCAAGTCTGATGAGACAGAGACAAGTTCCTCAAGCAATCAGGTAACTACTACAAACCTTGCACATTTATCTAAAGCTGAGTGTAATGATGCCATTAATGACATGTCTACAGAGTTATATCATTTGCGTGTTACACTTAAGTCTCTTACTAAAGAAAATGCTAAAATCAAAGAAAACAATTTGTTTTTGAGTGAGAGGAATAATGTGCTTGAGTCTCAATTTATTGATTTTGAGAAATTAAGAATTGAGTGTAAAATTGCTAAGGAGGAATTAACTGAGTCCTTGAAAAAGGAAGAAATTTTGAAGAAGCAGCTCGAGCGTGAACAAGAGGCGATTAAGGCATGGAAAACATCCAGGGATGTCCATGCTCAAATCACCAAAGTTCAAGGAATCGAGTCCTTCTGTGATGAAGCCTGGAAAAAGAACAAAGAGAAACTAGAACCTAATTTGGTAGATGGTCTGCTAACAGATGTAGACTCGACGGATGATGAGGATCATTCGTCGGATAACAAAAAGTGTTATCCGTCGATTGATGAAAATCATCATCCATCGGCTGTAAGCAAACCCATCAATAAATCCAAACTAGTTAAGTTGAATGAGAAGTATGGGTCTGTTTCCAAGAACTTTGTTTCAGGAGGGTCGAGTCAAGTTAAGAAAGGGAAAAAGGCTACTGTTGGTCACATGACTGTCAAACAGTTAAGTGACAGACTTGAAAAGATTGAGGTAAAAACAGAGACTAAAAGGAAAAACAATAGGAATGGTAAAGTAGGGATTAACAAACACAATAACTACACACCTGATAAATATGCTCCTAGAAAAATCTGTGTCAAGTGTGGTAGTGTAAATCATCTGTCTGTTAATTACAAATCTGCCATGCCTACTTCCATGTCTGTGCAACCTCAATTTCCTAACATGAATGCCATGCCTCTTATGTCTGTTAATGCTATGTCTACACAGAACATGAATGCACAGTTTGCTAATATGCCATTTGCACCTAATCCTTATTATGCTGCATATAGTATGCCACAAATGCCATTTACCATGCCTTACTGGAATAACATGTTTACCCATAGCATGCCATTTCCTGTTAGTCATAATATGCATGATAATTCTGTTGCAATGAATGGTTTCGAAGGCCCAACTCAAATGACTAAGGATGAATCTGAAATTCCCAAGTCAAGTGAAATGAAGCCTAAGAAACAGAAAAGGAAAGCTAATAAGGCAAGACCCAAGGAAAATTGGGTACCAAAATCAACTTGATTTAATTTTGATATGTGCAGGGAAACAGAAAGAATCTTTGGTACTTGGATAGTGGCTGTTCAAGACACATGACTGGTGATTCTACCCTGCTCACCGAGTTTAAGGAGAGAGCTGGCCCAAGTATTACTTTTGGAGATGACAGCAAAGGTTATACTGTGGGATATGGCTTGATTTCAAAAGACAATGTCGTCATTGAGGAGGTTGCTTTAGTGGAAGGTCTCAAACACAATCTGTTGAGTATCAACCAGCTTTGTGATAAAGGCAATTCAGCAACCTTCAACTCAGAAGCATGTGTTGTGACTAATAAAAGAAGCAACAAAGTGGTTCTCACTAGTGTGAGAAAAGGAAATGTGTACCTAGCTGATTTCAACTAATCTAATGCAGAATCTGTGACTTGTCTTCTTAGTAAAGCAAGCCAGGATGAAAGTTGGCTATGACACAAGAAGCTATCCCATTTAAATTTTAAGACCATGAATGAGCTAGTAAAGAAAGAACTGGTCAGAGGCATTCCTCTAGTGGAGTTTTCTAAGGATGGACTGTGTGATGCCTGCCAAAAAGGGAAGCAGATTAAAGCATCATTCAGAAAGAAACTTGATTCAACAATTGAAGAGCCTTTGCAACTGCGTCACATGGATTTGTTTGGACCAGTCAATGTATTGTTAATCTCAAGGAAAATATTTTGCCTAGTAATTGTAGATGATTTCTTAAAGTTCTCTTGGACATATTTCCTAAAGTCTAAAGATGAGGCTAGTGAAATAATCATCAATCACATAGGGCAAGTCAATAATCATCCTGATTTCAAGGTCAGAAGAATCAGGAGTGACAATGGAACTGAGTTCAAGAATTCTGTCATGAGAACATTTTGTGAGGAAAATGGGATTCTGCATGAGTTTTCAGCAGCAAGGACTCCACAACAGAATGGAGTAGTGGAAAGGAAGAACATATCACTTATTGAAGCTACAAGGATAATGCTTGAAGAATCTAAGTTACCAACATATTTCTGGGCTGAAGCTGTAAATACTGCATGTTACACTCAGAATATTTCTCTGGTTAATCAAGCAAGATGCATGACTCCCTATCAATTGTTCAAGAACAAGAAGCCAACTCTAAACTTTCTTCATGTCTTTGGCTACAAATGTTATATTCTGAGAAATCAAACTGATCAAAATGGGAAGTTTAAGGCTAAAGCAGATGAAGGAATTTTCGTTGGATATGCTGTTGGTAAAGCATATAGAGTCTATAATCTAAGAACCAACATTGTTGTGGAATCAATACATGTTGTGTTTGATGATAAAAAGATTGAAGGACTGAAAGATGGAGATTACCATGAGAGCCTCAAATTCGACAATATGGAGATGGTTAGTGATGACAGTGATGATGAAAGTGATCAAGAAAATGTATCTAAGGATAATGCAGATAAATTTACCACCAATGAAGCACAAAACTCAACATCTGTCGAGTTGCATAATGCTTCATCCGTCGGAAGACAATCTGCGTTATCCGTCGGGAGACAACCAGCTTCATCCGTCGGTACTCAAAATTCACCATCCGTCGGGTTATCAAAAGGAGCAGGAAGTCAAGATAGATCACCTATAGAAAGTTCCCCTTTCTCAAATCAAATATCCACAAACTCAGGGGGAGTTTCTAACAATCAAAACTTAATCACACATCAAGATAACATTGAGGTTTCTTCATCTATAGCTAATCTACCTCAACAAAGGAAATGGACAAAAGATCACCCCTTTGAGCTTATTATTGGTGATGTTTCTTCTAGAGTTCAAACAAGAAGAGCAACTCAGGAAGACTGTCTATACAACAGCTTTCTTTCCAAGGAAGAACCAAAGAAGGTAGAAGAAGCTTTGTTGGATCCTGATTGGATTTTAGCTATGCAGGAGGAGCTAAACCAATTTGAAAGGAATAATGTATGGAAGCTGGTACCCAAGTCTAAAGGAAAGAATCCAATAGACACCAAGTGGGTATTCAGAAACAAGATGGATGATAATGCCATAGTTGTCAGGAATAAAGCTAGATTGGTTGCCAAAGGCTACTGTCAATAAGAAGGAATAGATTTTGATGAAACATTTGCTCCTGTTGTAAGACTTAAGCCATCAGAATCTTCTTAGCCTATGCAGCCCATGCCAATTTCAAAGTCTATCAAATGGATGTCAAAAGTGCCTTTCTGAATAGAGATTTGGAGGAATAAGTTTATGTCAGTCAACCTCCTGGTTTTGAAGATCCAAATTTTCCAGAATATGTATATTATCTTCTGAAAGCACTTTATGGACTGAAGCAAGCACCTAGAGCCTGGTATGACACTTTATCAAAGTTCCTTTTGGAAAATCACTTCACAAGAGGTACTGTAGATAAAACTTTATTTTTTAGAAATGTTAATGGCTCTAGTATACTTGTTCAAATTTATGTAGATGATATTATTTTTGGCTCTACAGATGAGAAACTTTGCAAAAAGTTTGCCAAATTGATGCAAAGTAAGTATGAAATGAGTATGATGGGAGAACTAACTTACTTTCTTGGTTTACAAGTTAAGCAAGTTAGTGATGGAATATTCATTAGTCAAACTAAATATATTTATGATCTTTTAAAGAAGTTTGATCTAATGGATTGCACATCTGCAAAAACTCCCATGGCCACTGCAACTAAGCTTGAATTAAACACTACTGAAAAGTCTGTGGATATTTCAAGTTATAGAGGCATGGTTGGCTCACTTCTGTACTTAATAGCTAGTAGGCCAGATATAATGTTTGCTACATGTTTATGTGCTAGATTTCAGGCTGATCCTAGAGAATCTCACTTAATAGCTATTAAGAGAATTTTTAGATATCTCAAGGGAACACCAAACCTTGGCATTTGGTACCCTAGAGATTCTGGTTTTGATCTAACTGGTTATTCAGATGCAGATTATGCAGGTTATAGAATTGATAGAAAGAGTACAACAGGAACCTGCCAATTTCTAGGAAACAAGCTTGTGTCCTGGTTCAGTAAAAAGCAAAATTTAGTTTCTACTTCCACATCTGAAGCTGAATATATTGCTGCTGGCAGTTGCTGTGCACAAATTTTATGGATGAGAAATCAATTGCTTGACTATGGTTTGCAAATTGAGAGGATTCCTATTTTCTGTGATAACACAAGTGCAATTGCCATCACTGAGAATCCAGTACAACATTCAAGGACAAAGCACATAGATATCAAGTACCATTTCATAAGGGAACATGTAATGAATGGTACTGTGGAACTACATTTTGTTCCCAGTGAGAAGCAGCTTGCATATATCTTTACCAAGCCACTGGATGAATCCACCTTTTCAAGGTTGGTAAGTGAGTTAGGTATGCTTAATTACTCTTAAATCCATCTGAGTTAATTTGTAAGTTGAAATGCAGCCATAAATTTAATTGATTTTTCAGTCATGGATGAAATTTTGGCTAAGTCAAAATTTACATCTCGACGGATAACCCTTATCCATCGAGTTTGGTCATCCGTCGAAATACAATTTGCTAATAAAAATTAATTACTTTTCTGGAATATTTTATGTCTCGATGGATAACAGTTTATCCCCATCCGTCGAATTGTCTTAATTTCAGCCGTTAATTCCCTGAACATTATCCATCGAGTATACTTACAGTTTGTAAGCATAACACGACGGATAATGGATGGAATTTTTACAGTTTATTTTTAAACGGCTATTTTAGGCAATTTCTATTGGTTACTTTATTTTACTTTATTATTTTTATCAGTTATTTTTGAGATAGTATAAAAGCTTATTTCATTGCAATTATTTTTCTTTTATCCTTTTATCATTCTCAAATTCAACTGCTCTAATTTCATTCTCTCTCAAAGCACTTACTCTCTTTCTCTCCAAGCTCTTATTCTTTAACAATGGCACCGGTTGTAAAGATAATGTCTCAAACTGGGTTCATTTATGAGAGGAACAATTTCACTGCATTAGTGAACAAGGGTATTCAACAATCGGATGACTATCACAAGATGATGGACTTTGTGAAGAATTGCAAGCTCAATTATGTCATGCTGGAATCACCCACAATCTTCTGTGAAGTTGTTGAAGAGATGCGGACCACTGCTACCTATAACTCTACAGATAAGACCATCACTTTAACCATCAAAGGTAAAGAATTCTGTATAAATAGTGATGTGATAAAAGCATGTTTTAAAATTCCTAATAATAATGTGACTTCACCACACACTGACACTGATATAATCAATATGCTCAATTTCATGCACTATGCACTACCTACTTCTAAACTGGGTGATATTAGAAGAATGGGTCTTAGGAAAGAGTAGAGTTTCTTGTGTGATGTAGTTACAAAGGTTTTCTCAGGAAAAATCAGTAATTTTCATTCAGTGAATATTTCCATGCTTAACATGCTATACATGCTAGTTACAGATAAATTTTATAATTTCAGTGACCTTGTCTTGTTTGAGTTAGGTTTTAAATTAGGGGAGTTAAATAAAAGAGGTAAAAATATGTATTATGCTAGATTTCTTATGTTATTAGCCAACCACCTCTGTGAAGAGATTGTGCTTGAGAACCCTAACAACAAACTGGATTGTTGGGTTCAAGAGAGAAGGCTCATTGCAGATTTGAACAGGGCCAATCATCACAAGGATGTGCCAATGTTCTACTTTCCTGTAATGCAAGCAACTCAGGTAAGTGAGCTAAGTTCATCCATACCTACAACTATTCCAACCTCCACCATTTTTTTGAGTTTAAGAGTAGCTATGGCAACTGTGCCAATGACCAAACAGTTACCTACCAAAGCTGTCAAACCTACTATTATTTCAAAATCCAAATCAAAGAAAGCCCCCTCTGGTATCTCCCAAAAGATGCCAGTTGAAAAATCCACTAAAGTCAAAGAGGGGAGTGTGAAGGAAGGTAAGTTAGGTGAGGGAAGGGGTGAACATAAAAGAAACCCCAAGAATAAGGTTGGAGAGTTGAGTGAATCCCAGCCTAGCCACACTGCAGTTTCCCAACAAACTGCAGTGCTTAAAAAGGACAAAAGTTCATTTCTAATTGCATCCTCCCAAAAGGATGTAGCTATTGAACAAAGCTCTCAACCAAGAGCACAGGCCAAGAGGGTTAGGGACACAAGCTCACCCCAAACTTATGCCAGAAAGAAGAAATCAAAAACCTCTGGGGATGCACAGGGCACACACACTGTGCAAATTGGTGCTAAAGACACAGTCACTGCACCTTCACAAATTCAGCTTGATGTGGCTCCAATAAATGTGGAGTCACGGCCAAAATCTCTAGTTATAGAAGCACCTCAAACACCAAACTCACCAACAAATTCTCTGGATGTGGATATGATACACACATCAATTCCTGATTCCCCTTCTTTAACTCTGTTGGGGAAGCCAAAATCTAGTGCAAGTGAGCATCATCTTTTAGATGATTTGTTGGCTCACTTGCCAATCCTTTCAGGAACTATTGTGTCATCTGTGCCTAAAATATCTTCAATCAGCACAGAGTCAACAATACTTTCTATTCCCAACTCATTCATTTCTACTCTCTCGATGGATATTGCTCATCCGTCGAGTAGTGATTATATCCTGACGGATAAGCCTAACAGCATTTATCCGTCGGATAACAAAACCACTCACTCGATGGATATCACTCATCCGTCGGGTATCTCTACACAGCTTCAAACTTCAATTTTTTTAAGTGCAGAAGATTTAGTGGTTGTACAGTCACTCTTAGGATTGAGAGAGAAGAGTATTTTGAGTGAGAGTCTGGGTTGCTCCCAGGAAAAAGGAGAGGAAATGAGTGAAAATCTGCAATCCATTTCTTCAGGATTGGCAAAAGGGAGTGAGAGGAGTCCCACCTTAGTAGGTGAAGGTGAGGGTGTGAGGGTGGGGAGCCAGGGTGAGACCCTGATGCAACAAAAGAGAGAAAATGAGAGAAATACAGGTACTGGAGTAATAAGGATGGATGTCATTGCTAGTGAGTCAATGAATGTCCAGGATGCGGACAGGGAAGGACTATCTCACCATCCTAAAGCTGTTATAGATTCTACTTCCCTTGATGCTGAGGCATTTACTCACCCTGTTCCAGCTTATCAAATTCTAGCTGAACAGGGCAATGACAATGCAGAAAGGATGCTCAATCTGGTGCATACCACCCAGTCTATGCAAAGGGCTAAGGATACCATCACAGCTTTGCCTTCTACAGCTGGTGATATGGACTATGAGACTGGGAGTTCAGCTGATTTCTTTGGAGATGAGAGTGGGAATAGTGAAGATGAAGTAATGGACATAGGGGAGAAGTAGGCTCAAGCTCAAGGTCAGGTATGCCATCATGGGCATTCTCAAAGAACTGTGATGACCATTATTTCAAGACAACCCTGATCCAGTCAATCAATCAGACAAATATTGCTCTTCAAACCACTACCAATGTAAGCACCAAGAAGCTCCTTCAGGCACATCTTTCCTCCCTGCAACTTCAGCAAATACACGGCCTCCAGCATGCTAGAGATGTGGATTCTATGAAGGGTGATATTGAGGAGATGAAGAAGGCTATTTCAGACAGGATAGATTCTAAACTTCTAGATGCTACAATGCTTGACATCAAGAGGCAATTAAGAAAAAATTATGATCCGTCAACCAAGATAGATGCCTTGGATACAAGAATGTCATCCATGGAAGCATCTTTGACTTCCATTCATCTCCATCAAGCCCAACAGACTAATCTACTTCAAAAACTGGTGGCAGCTCAAACTCCCTCCACAACTCAACTTGATGATAACAAAAAGGGGGAGAAAGGACCAAGTGAGGGGGAGCAGCTTCAGATACAAATCAGTAAAGTATTTGTGCCTTCAATTACTATCTCAAAGCCACCAGTCACAGATGGTATAGATCTGATTCAAGTAGCAGCAGCCAACTTGAAAGTTGCAAAGAAAGAAAAGTTGAGTTTGGTCAACTGGGAGAAGATTGATGAGGAGATACAGAAAAAGTTTGAACTTGTCAAGGAGCCAGTTAAGTCATCCATCCATCACTCTCAAGTCAAGCAAATTAGTGTGAATGAGATGAGCATAAACTATCTGGAAAGAGGACAATCTTCCTGCATCAAGTCTCCAAAGGCTGAAATGATTCTTAAACCAAGGGCAAGCTACTTAAAATCATCTTTGAAGAACCCTTTGGACACTGTGTATGAGACACCCAGGCCTGATGAGAAGAAGCTTCTGTCAAGATCAATTATCTTCTATAAAGATCCATCTGATTCAGTTTCTAAAAGGAGGATTGCTAAGATTTTCAGAAATGGGAAAGAAATTTGTGTGGTGGCTGGACACCCTCAATTTGCTCAAGCAAAGAGAGAAGAAAAAGCTAGATTGAAGCTAGAAAAATAAGCAGGCTGCTCTAGATGCTAAAAAGGCTAAACAAAAGAGAGAGCAGATTGCTATCTTGGCCAAGCTACATGTTGTAAACTCATCACAACAAATTCTCTCTCAACCATTTGAAGCTACTGAATCAAGGAAGCAAGTTGAAGAACAGAAGAAATCTCCAAGAAAGAAGCAATTGGCTAAAAGAACTAAAAGGAAACTGGATATGGTTGACAAGGAATTGGAAGATCAATTTTCTAAGGAATTTACACCAGCTACAACTCAAGCATCAAAGCCCTCTTTGGTATTTGAAGATATAAGGGTGGTGGATCCCTACAGGAATATTCATGGTGAACCTATTATGCCCAAGGATGAGCCAATAAAATGGGAGAACTTACCAATTCCAGACTTCAATCTACCAATCCTTAGCAAGCCAAAAAGGACAAAGTCAAGAGCAGTCAAGAAAGTGAAGCTGTCACCTCTCAAATCCAAATATGTAGTTAAAGCTCAACCCAAAGTCAATAAGGGAGACTACTTGTACTTGTGTGACATCAAAGAATTTTCTGATCTAAACCTCTATCTGGATGAACTAGATGAGGTGAGAGGAATTGATGCATACAGAAACCTACCTGAAAGGTTAGTGTTCAAGTACAAAGGAGGAAAGGAGATTCAGTGGCCACTTCATAGGATTCTTCAAGAAAGCCAAGCTGTACTAATTAAAGTCTATTCATCCTTCAAGAAGAACTTTGGGTTCAACATTACTGCAAGAAGATTGGTATTGAAGAAGATTGAAGAACTAAGGAGTGTTAGAGCTAAAGATGCACTCCCAAAGACTCCAATCATCCCCTACATAGGGAGAAGAGTGCATCTAAGGCCCTACTGGCTGATGGAGTTCATTGATGACAAAGGTGTAAGAAGGTTCTTCAGATTGGAAGACCAATTGAGTATCTCTAGCAATGAGACTCTTTTGGAAATGCAAGAAAAGCTAAATCTCTCAGAATCTGATGAACTAGAATTCAACAGGCAGCTCCAAAATCAGATTAAAGAAAACAACAGAAAGCTTGGAAGAAGATCCAGACCTTCAAGGAACTAGATAAATCTGCTCAGGCCAGAGGAGCATCTTAAAAATGACTGTGAGCTAAACTTTGTACATTTTGATTAATTGAAGCACTTTTCAGTATTATCTACTTTTCTTTAAAGCTGTATGTTTAGGGTGTTTTGTTATCATCAAGTATCTCTTAATTTATGGCTATAATTCCAGTAGACATAAATTGGGGGAGATTGTTGTGCATATGTTGTGTACTTGATGATTACATGAACAAAACACCTTCATAGATTTTACTTAGTGAAATAATGTAGCACTCGACGGATAAGAATTATAGTCCCGACGGATAACTCATTACAGTCCCGACGGATGATGACTTATTATCCATCGAGTGAGTAGCTTATGTAATAATGAGTCTGTAGCACATTTCTACATACACCTTTGTATAGATTATGTAGTAGTATATAAGTCATGTCGACTTTTAACTAGATATGCAGAATAGGTTGATTAATTGTACATAGATGATGTCTTGTAATTCTGTATAAATGAATTAAAGTCAAGTGCCAAAATAGCTACCGACGGATGATTAACAAAGCCATCGACGGATGATCAAATGGCTATCAATGGATGTTCAATATAGCAGTTGACGGATGATCAATGAAGCCATCAACGGATGATCATAAAATCGACGGATGATCATGTACTCAACGGATAAAGAATTCAAATATCAGTTGACAGTGATAGCATAGTCACATGCGTCGAAGTGTATGCAAATGAAATGAGGAAGCCTATTAACTGGGTAATAGAGAACAAAGTAGCAAAGCATTAGACCCGATAGTTTTTATAATGATTCTATCTTTTGACTTTGTAATCTTGGTAATATATATAAACCAAGAAGTAGCAAATAGAAATATGAATCTGAGATACAACAATAGAGAAACATTTGTAAGCAGAATTCTTAGCATTTCTCTGTATTCTCAGTAGTTCAACATTTGTAAGCAGCTGTTAACATTACACAGAGTTCTCTCGATATATAATACATATCTCTGGTGGAATCATTCAAATCCACCAGAAACTTTTTAAAGACTCTTATTTTTAATTACTTGTGTTTTGATTCACTTAAGTTTTATTCCGCATTGTGCTAATCAATACACTTATATTTATATTTGAGTTAGAACATTTTATTTCAAGAAACAGTTTCAAGAATTCCATTCAACCCCCCTTCTGTAATTCTTGTCATATTGTTAAGGGACTAACAGATTTTCCAAACGAGAGAGATGATCAACAACTTGATTCTCAGTACCTTTCCTGTCCTTGATCTCTTACTCAAATTCCTGAAGTAAAAGAACCCATCGAATCAATCTAGGCTTTGAGTCCTTCTTCGAGACGAGATATCGAATAGCAGTGTGATCAGTGAAAACTGTCACCTTCGTCCCAAGCAAATAAGATCGAAACTTCTCAAAACCGTAGACAATAACTAAGAGTTCTTTTTCAGTATTAGTATAGTTTAGTTGAGCACCATTGAGGGTATTAATAGCATAGTAGACCACATGAAATATATTGTTCTTTCTCTGCCCAAGAACTATTCCAACTGCATAGTCACTTGCATCACACATCATCTTAAAAGGCTCATTCCAATTAGGTGCAGTTATGACATGTGCCGTGATTAAATTCTTCTTTAAGATCTCGAATACAACAAGACACTCATCATCAAACTTGAAAGGGACATATTTATCTAGAAGATCGCACAAGGGTTTAGAGATTTTAGAGAAGTCCTTGATAAACCGCCTATAGAAACCCGCATAACCAAGAAAGCTGCGGACTCCATTAACAAAAATTGGTGGAGGAAGGTTTTCAATGATCCCCACCTTGGCCTTGTCCACTTCAAGACCCTTAATAGAGACCTTATGCCCAAGAATAATGCCTTATCGCACCATAAAGTGACATTTCTCCCAGTTGAGAACCAGATTGGTCTCAACACATCTTTTAAGAATGGCGCCAAGATTTTGCAAGCACTCATCAAAAGAATCACCGAACATAGAGAAATCATCCATGAATACCTCCATATTATGACCAATCATATCAGAGAAGATAGACATCATGCATCTCTGAAATGTGGCAGGTGCTCCACACAACCCAAAACGAACTCTTCTGAAGGCAAAAGTACCAAACAGACAAGTGAAGGTAGTCTTTTCCTGATCTTCTGGAGAAATACAAATCTGATTATAACACGAATAGCCATCCAGAAGACAGTAGTACTCATGCCTAGCCAATCTTTCAAGCATCTGATCAATAAAAGAAAGAGGGAAGTGATCCTTCCTCGTGGCTTTATTCAGCTACCTGTAATCCATGCAAACTCTCCACCCCGTGACTGTTCGAGTAGGAATGAGCTCATTCTTCTCATTAAAAACAACTGTGATACCTCCTTTCTTCGGCACACACTGAATTGGACTCACCCAAGAATTTTTAGAAATAGGATAGATGATCCCTGCATCTAGCCACTTGAGAATTTCCTTCTTCACAACCTCTTTCATTATCGGATTGAGCCTTCTCTGCTGCTCCACAGTTGGCTTACTACCTTCCTCTAACAGAATCTTATGCATGCAATAAGAAGGGCTTATTCCCTTGATATCTGCTATAGTCCATCCAATTGCCGATTTGAACTCTCTCATAATTCTTGAGAGCTTTTCCTCATCACTACCTGAAAGGTCATATGCAATAATAACAGTCAAAGTAGATGCATCACCTAAAAAAGCATACCTTAAGTGTTCAGGAAATGGTTTAAGCTCAAGTGTAAGAGCTTCCTCAATAGATGGTTTGAGGCGCTTTGGAGATTTGTTCAGCTCCTCCAATCCAAGAGATTCAAAAGGCATATCCAACCTTCGCTTCCAATGAGAAGCATTCAAATACTGCAACTGTTCATCACCTTCTTCATCTTCGCTATCTAAATTCCCCAACAAGGTCTTTTCTAAGGCATCAAACCTTAGCATTTGATCAAGTTCTGAAGTAACCACAGAATCGACCAACACCACTTTTAAGCACTCCTCATTATCAGTAGGGAATTTCATGGCATTGAACACATTTGATAGGGATAAATAAATCCTGATTACATAATTAAATATTACAGTAATTATAAATGGTTTGGGCTGCAAGGCCCAATAAGAAGATGTATGACGTTCAGACCAAAAAGGTCAACATATTGATCAGGCCTGATGGACCAGATCAGGCCTGATGGAACAAAGAAGGCCCAAAAACCCTGAATATTAATTAATTTCATAATTAATTAATAAGAGAAAAATCAGCTATTGAGAAGAGTCCCGATAAGGATATAAATCCTTACAGATTAGCCTCAGAGGGACCTAAAAGGATAAGGAATTAGTTTCCTACTATTTAGGACTCCAAAGTCCATTCTAATTATGAGACTTGCCCACCAGGTCTCTTATATCAAGTCCAATTCAAGGACCACCAGCATCTATATAAGGGGCCTCACCCCACAAATTAGAACTACGTTTTTTGGCTTGATTCTCTAATTCACAGAGATACGTAGACATCTCGTAAAGGCAGAGTTAAGCTACGAAACACGAGAGCAGCCATTAAAGGCCTTGAGCTCCCGAACCTTAGCATTAAATACCGTAAATAATAACCTTAGTTTTTTATCCATAATATTTGGCACCGTCTGTGGAAAAGCACAACAATAACCATGGCGAGAACACGGAGAACAGTTAGAGCCCTTGGAGGAGAAACACCAACGGGGACAACCCAAGTGATCTCTTCAACTGTGGAGGTGCCTCCTCACTCAACCTATACAACCATACTAGAAGAAGCCCAGATAGGGGCAACTGAACCTCAGCCACAAGGGACGATCCCCTCGACTACTCAAGGTATGAATTCTCAAGTTCAACAAATACATATACCTGTGAATTCTCGACCCATCGGGTACGAATATTCAACTATTGTTACTACTAACCCCCCTTATGGGATGCCCCTTTACCCCGAGGTTGGAGGAAGCGGACATGCTGGGCGGAGTGAACCACGAGGGCGGTCGCCCCCATACATACGAGGTTTGGCTCCTATTCCTGAGGATCAGGAATTTTCTGGTCCTAACACTGAGAGAGACTCCGAATCTTCGGATGATGAAGTAGCCCCAAGAAGGAGACGTGCTGGCAAAGAGCCGATGGCTGAAGGTAGCCAACGCCCTCAGAGCACCCAAGGGATGAATCCCCAAGAAGTGCAGGAAAGAATCAGGGCTCACGAGGCTGAGATTCAAAGGCTGAGGCGCGACCTGGAGGCGCACCAGACCCCCAACACCTCCTAGGGGGAGAAATCCTCCTCCCATCATAGACCTAGATGGTCCAGTGTAGAGAAGGGCTGTTGTCCCAAGGGCTGATCCAAGCAATCTTCTTCCCCTTGGAGATCCTGATGATCCTACTCCACCCTTCACTGGAGATATAATGAATGCCCATATCTCAAGGAAGTTCAAGATGCCAACTATAAAAGCTTATGATGGTACAGGAGATCCCGCTAATCATGTTAGAACATTTTCTAATGCACTGCTGTTGCAGCCCGTGAATGATGCTATCAAGTGCCGGGCCTTTCCTCAAACCCTGTCGGGTATGGCTCAAAGGTGGTATAGTCGCTTGCCCCCAAATTCTATTGGGTTATTCAGAGAATTAAGTCAGGCTTTTATTAAGCAATTCATCAGTGGGAGAGTTCATGAGAAAATTTCAGCATCTCTTATGAGCATTGTGCAGGGAACAAAGGAATCCTTGAGAGATTACCTGAATCGTTTGACAAAGGAGGCTTTAAAAGTCCCAGACCTGGATGATAAGGTAGCCATGATAGCACTACAACAAGGAACTAGGGATGAGTTTTTTAAGATGTCATTGGCCAAACGTCCCCCCGAAAGCATGTTGCAGCTCCAGGATAGGGCAGGGAAGTATATCAAGGTTGAAGAAAGCATGAGGAAGACCATAGTGAGTAATGAGCCCACTGGAGGCAAGAAGCGGAAAACTGATCTGGAGTATATTGCTAAGGACAAGTATCCTAGAACCGAACAAAACTCTGATTCAACCCCCAAGAAGGGAGGGCCTGGGCAAAAGTTCACTGAATACGCTAAGCTGAATGCTCCTAGAAGCCAGATCTTGATGGAGATCGAGAAAGATAGAGATATTCGTTGGCCTAAGCCCTTGAAGGTTGATCCTGCCAAGCTAGATAAGAGCAAGTATTGCATATTTCACAAAGATGTTGGTCATGACACCGATGAGTGTAGGCAACTGAAAGATGAAATTGAGTTCCTCATTCGAAAAGGAAGATTGAACAAATATACAGGAGAATGAGGGGATAGAAGCAACAACGTGAGAAGGAACTTTGATGACCGAAGGAGAGATCAAGAAGATCAGGGGCGAAATCCCCAACCTAGGGGACCGGTGATAAATACAATCTTCAGAGGACCGCGCCCCCAAGGGCCTGTGATCAACACAATTTTTGGAGGACCAACTGCTGCTGGGTTATCCAAGAACTCCAGGAAAGCATATGCTCGAGAAGTTATGCATATTATTGGGGAAGCCCCGAAGAGGGCCAGAACAGGAGTAACAATGTCTTTTGATGATTCTGATCTGGAGGGTGTGAAATTTCTCCATGACGACCCGTTGGTCATAACCCCGATAATAGGGAACAACCCGGTAAGAAGGGTCCTTGTGGATAATGGTGCTTCAGTGGATATTTTGCTCCATGACACCTTTTTAAGGATGGGATATAATGACTCCCAATTGACCCCAACCGACATGCCGATATATGGATTCGCAGGAGTGGAATGCCCCGTAGAAGGAATAATCAAGTTGCCAACAACCATAGGACAGGAACCAAGGCAAGCAACTCAGATGTTGGACTTTATGGTGGTGAAGGCTAGTTCGACCTACAACGCTATCATGGGAAGAACAGGGATACAGTTAAACCTCTTTAAAGTAATACCCTTGGGACCGGGAAAAAATATTACTTTACCGAATTTATTACTTTATCGATATAATAATATTTTATTACTTTATCGATAAAGTAATATTTTATTACTTTACCGAATTTTTATGTTTACGTGGTACAGTATAATATATAATGTACGTATAAAAACTAGAATTAATCACATGCAATGTATTTGATCTAAAATTACTTTTATTATGATTACTTATATCCAAAAAGTTAATATCTTGAATGCTATTAGTTTTGCTAACATGGCTTGGAATATTGATGTGAAAACAACCACAATTGCAAATTGTTTTCGGCATTGCAAGATTCGTTCAGAAGAAAATGATGAACAAGAACTTGGAGAAATAAATGAAGGTGTCGAAGGATTAAATGAAGTTATCTCTAATTTACGATATAGGAATGTGATGGATGTCGAGCATCTCTTAAACTATCCAAACGAGAATGATGCGGTTATGGAATCACCTACGGATGAAGAAATCATTGAGTCGGTAATGAGCACTGATGAAGGGACTGATCCTGAACCCGACGATAGCAATGTCATCCCAAGCGTGTCATCAAAGGAAGCATTTCAAGCACTCACCACTTTGAACAATTACTTGTTACAACACGAGCAAAACATACCAGAAGTTATTTTTGCTTTACATAAAGTCAAAGACGAGATTAATTTTGGCTTTGGTGGAAAGAAGAAACAAGCTACAATAGATTCATATTTTAATAAGAATTAAATTTTGTAATCATATACATTATATAGTATATATATATATATATAATTATGGAATTATTACTTTACATATTACTTGGGCCCTTAATGACTTTCGAATTTTTTATTATCTTATGCTTTTAGCGAGAATATTACTTTACAACATTGGCCCAAGTTGGGACCGATGAAAATTATTACTTAAGCGAGGTTATTACTTTATCGGATATTACTTAATCGAGGTTTAACTGTACATGCCTTCAAGGCAGTCCCTTCTTCTTATCATTCAGTTATGAAGTTCCCGACTCGAGATGGGATTGGAGAAGAAAGAGGAGATCAAAAAATGGCTAGAAGCTGCTATGTGCCCTCTTTGAGGGCAGATGGAGTTGGGGGCAGGTTCTTCCTATTGAAGATCTGGATATCTGAGAGAATGATAAGAAAAGGGGAAAGCCAGCAGAAGACTTGGTTTCAATTCCTTTGGCCCCCGAAGATCCTGGGAAGGTGACTTTTATTGGAGCAACGCTCGATGAGCCTTTTAGAGGGAAGTTGGTGAAATTTTTGTAAGAAAATAGTGATGTTTTTGCATGGTCAGCGGATGATATGCCAGGCATAGACCCAAAATTGATTACTCACAAGCTGAATGTGGACCCAAATCGGAAGACGGTAAAACAAAAGAAAAGAAGTTTTGCTCCAGAAAGGCAAGAAGCTATAAAACAGGAAGTGGAGAAGCTCTTGGAGGCTGATTTCATTGAGGAGATTCAATTTCCAGAGTGGTTAGCAAACCCTGTAATGGTGAAGAAGGGTAATGGAAAATGGAGGATGTGTGTGGACTTCACTGATCTAAATGATGCCTGTCCTAAGAACTGTTTTCCGTTACCAAGGATCGATACCTTGATAGATGCCACTGCTGGGCATGAAATACTGAGCTTTATGGATGGATTTAGTGGATACAATCAGATCAAGATGCACAAGGATAACATCCCAAAGGTATCATTCATCACTGACTTTGGTGTTTATTGTTATCTTGTTATGGTATTTGGTCTCAAGAATACAGGAGCCACCTATCAAAGATTGGTAAATAAAATTTTTAAGGATCTTATTGGAAAGACTATGGAAGTCTATGTTGATGACATGTTAGTCAAGAGTCTAGTAAAGACTGATCATATAGCCCATTTGAGGGAAGCCTTTGAGGTCCTGAGGTACCACAAGATGATGTTAAATCCTACAAAGTGTGCTTTCGGAGTAGGGTCTGGAAATTTTTTGGGATTAATGGTCTCCAAGAGAGGGATCGAGGCTAACCCCGATAAAATAAAGGCAATCCTGGACATGGAACCGCCAAAAACTATCAAGGATGTTCAGAAGCTCACAGGAAGGGTTGCTGCTTTGGGACGATTCATCTCTAAGTCAGGAGACAAGTGCCTATCATTCTTTAAGTCACTAAAAACATTAAGGACTTTGTATGGAGTGAGGAAAACCGGAAGGCTTTCGAAGAATTGAAGAAATATATGGCACAGGCCCCGTTGTTGGCCAAGCCAGTTTTGAATGAAGTTTTATTCTTGTACTTAGCTGTTTCAGAGAGTGCCTTGAGCGATGTATTGGTTAAGGAGGAACTGAAAGTCCAGAAACCCGTATCTATGTTAGCAAAATTCTGCATGGTGCTGAGTTAAATTATTCAACTATTGAGAAATTTGCTCTAGCCTTGGTAATGGCTTCGAGAAAGTTGCGTCCTTACTTTCAAGCTCATCAGATTGAGGTGCTAACGAATCAGCCCCTGAGAAATATCATTCACAGTCCCAAGGCAAGTGGGAGATTGATCAAGTGGGCAATAGAGCTGGGCGAGTTCGATCTCAAGTATAAGCCACGAACGGCAATAAAAGCCCAGGCACTAGCTGACTTCGTGGTGGAATGTACCATACCCAACCAAGAAGTCGGGGGGCAGGAAGATAGCATATCTCAAGACAAGGAAGTTGATAAGGGGGATAAAGAGAAGGTTAATAAAGAAAAAGAATACTGGGTTCTCTATTTTAATGGAGCATCAGAAACGAATTCAAGTGGAGCAGGTTTGGTTTTATAAAGCCCTGATGGGTTCTTAATTGAGTATGCCATGAAGTTAGACTTCCCAACCATAAACAATGAGGCAGAATATGAAGCTCTGATAGCTGGTCTTGGCTTAGCAGGGATACTTAGAGTCAAGAACTTAAAAGTCTGTGGAGACTCGAAGTTGGTCGTATCCCAGGTGAAGGGAGAGTTTGAGGCAAGGGATGAGACGATGGCTAAATATGTCCGCCTAGTAAGGGCTGTGATGACCCAATTTGATGAATGCCATGTTGAGCACATTCCAAGGGAGGAAAATGCTAAGGCAGATGCGTTGTCAAAGTTTGCTTCGTCTGAGATGGAAGAAAGTTATGGAAGTGTATACTATCGCGTTCTGAAAACACGGAGCATTGATATTAAGCTTGTGGCTCCTATAGGCCTGGGGACGTCATGGATTGATCCCATTAAGGCTCACATTCAAACCGGCTAGTTACCTAACGATGCTACTGAAGCACGAAAATTGGTTGTTCGAGCACTAAGATTCTCTTTAATAGATGGAATTCTGTATAAGAGATCTTTCGTGGTTCCCTACTTAAGATGTCTCAGGCCTGATGAGGCTCGCTTGGCTCTTGAAGAAGTACATGAGGGCATATACGGGCAACACTTGGAGGGCAGGGCCTTGGCTCATAAGATAACCCGTTTAGGCTTCTATTGGCCAGAAATGATGGCTGATGCCAAAGAATATGTGAAAAAATGTGACCGTTGTCAGAAGCACGCACCAGTTGTTAGACAACCCCCCGAGATGCTGACCTCTATCAACTCGCCCATCCCCTTTGCTATGTGGGGAATGGATATATTAGGGCCTTTCCCCATGGCCACGGCACAAAGGAAGTTTCTGATTGTTGCCATTGATTATTTCACCAAGTGGATTGAAGCCAAGCCCTTGGCCAAGATCACAACTAAGCAGGTTGCACAATTTTTGTGGGAAAGTATTATGTTCCGGTATGGAATTCCCCGCATCCTAGTCACTGACAATGGAACACAGTTCAACAATGAGGAATTCAAGAAGTATTATGAGGAAAATGAAATCGAGTTACGATTCACATCTGTGGCCCACCCGCAAGCTAATGGGCAAGCGGAAGTGGCAAACCGAATAATCCTGGATGGACTAAAGAAGAGGATCGAGAAGTCAAGGAATAACTGGGTAGATGAAATACTCCCCATACTATGGGCCTATAGGACTACCTGTAGAGTCACGACTGGAGTAACTCCCTTCATGTTAGCATATGGTGCAGAAGCAGTTGTTCCTGTAGACATATCACATTCCTCCCCCAGGATTCAAACTTTCAATGCTGAGAAAAATGAAGAAGGACAAAGGTTGGCCCTGGATCTAATTGATGAAGTACGAGATGAGGCACATGCGAAGATAGTGGAATATCAGAAAAAAGCTTCGTTCTACTACAACCTAAGGGTTAAAGAAAGATTCTTCAAACAAGGTGATTTAGTTTTAAGGAAAGTGGAAGCTTCTGGTGTAGGGCAGAAAGGGAAGCTTGCCCCAAATTGGGAAGGGCCGTACAAAGTCAAGAGCGTTCAGGGTAGATGAACCTACAAGCTGGAGACTATGGATGGTTTTGAAGTCCCGAGAACTTGGCATGCACAAAACCCGAAGGTTTACTATGTGTGAGATAGTTAAAGTATAATTCTCACTTGTCAGTATGACAAGTAGGTTTAAAAGCACCTTGAAGCTTTGCTTGTTTAGGGTTTTTCTATATAGAAAATATGTTTATCAGGGTTGAACCCATCTTATGTAAGGTATCCAGAATACCAAGTTATAATATAAAATCTTTGACTTAATCTTGGCCTATTAGATTTGATTATTTTATGAAAGATAAAACCTAGTTATAAACTTGAGTTTGAAAAATCAAGAGAGAAATACGTCGATACTTGGACAAAATGCGAAAAGTCAATTACAAAGTTCAAACATTGTCTAATAAAGAAGAAATACATAAAAAAAACTTAGGCCTTGGAAGGCTGGGATTCGTCAGAACCACTATCCGAAGTCTCCTCGGATGTCTCAGTCGTCCCCTCGGACGTCTCAGTCATCCCATCAGAAGTCACCGTAGAGGTTTCATCAGAACTGCCTTCGGACGCTTTGGATGTTGCAGGAGACGCTGGTTTCTGAGGCGCTGCTCTTGGAGGCTCTTCCACCCTGACCTTCTTTGCAACGGGCTCAGACTCCTCTTCAGAAGAAGCTTCCTCCTCTCCAGAGCTGGACTCAAGCTCCATCCTCTTTTGGCCTTGGCTCCCCGATGGGCCGTCCTTGATCAGGTCAGCGAGCTTGTCTGTAACACCCCTAAGTGCTGGAACTCGCACAGGGCAAGGGAAGGAGGACTGTTCGAAGACTTCTGGAAATTCATCCTGAATGGCCTCCACAGTAGCATCCCAGCCTTCTTTATAGCTAACTGGGTGTAGGAGGGCATCGTGCTCCACCATTAAGTCCTTAAACTCCTGAGTGTCCATCCAGCCGTCAAAGGATTTATCCTTTTGAGCCTTCAGGATAACATTTTCGGCCCGGGCCGTTTCCAGGTCAGAAGTGGAATAGGCAAGTTGGGCTTCAAGGGCCTCTATTCTTTGGGTGGCCTCCTCCAACTTCTTGTTCGCGTCCTCCAGGCCAACCTTCCAAGCCTTGGCTTGGTGAATCGCCCCCTGAAAATGGGCGTTCACCTACAAGAAACACAGCAAGAGTATGAGATGAGAAAGTCAAAAAGGCAACTATGAAGGGCAAAGGAAAAAGACGTACCGTCGCCAAAGCCTGAGCTCCAAAAAGCTCGTTCCCCTCTAAGTCCTGTTGAAGGACAAAGTCTTGATAGTCGACCGGGGAGATGGAATGCTTAGACCATTCCTTGGCAAGCGCTGTGCTGCCAACAATTGAATCCTTGCCCCGGATTTCCCAAGCAGGTTGAAAGTAAGACCCTGGCTTCTGCTTGGTACACAAAACTTGGCTAGGGCCTTCTTCGCCTGGTTCTATTGTTTGGAGTAGGAACTCCGGGAAGCGATCCCCAAGGCGCGGGTCTTTAAAGACCTTTCCAGCACGCTTCATCCTGGTTGTCTCCAGGTCTTTAGGCTTTGTAGCCTCAATTTTCTCAGCCACTGCAATAAATGAGATAAGTAAGTTGAGGAATCAGCAAAATAGAGGAAATAAAAAGAGCTAGATAAGGAAGGAAACGTACTCTTCTTAGGGACGGGAGAAAGGCCGCGTTCTATAAGAACGGTCTTCCTGATAAGGTCCCACGAATGGGAAGTCCCATTATCTTGTGTGAGGAGATTGAAAGCTCTGGTCTCCTCCTCAGACAAAGTAATATCATTTGGGCTCCCATCCACAGCTAGCCCAAAAGATGAGCGGAATAGGGTGCCCCAATTGCCACCCTCCCAAACGACGAACAAAAAATCTTTTTTCCACCCAAATTGTTGTCGGGGATGGACTTCCCGTTCACTATGTGGGGAATAGTTGGGCGTTGGTTTAAAGAAACCCAACCCGGATTCTTATCAGGGCTGTTCTTGAACTGAAAAATCTTTCTGAAAACAGCAACAGAAGTGGGGATATTGTGCTTGGCGCATTGTGACAGATAGCACAGAATGAGCCTCCAAGAATGAGGGGGGAGTTGGCAAGGGTTGATGCCCACATCAGCTAGCAGTACGGGGATAAACGGGTGGAAGGGAATTCTGATACCTGCCCGTAGAGTATCCCTGTAGACGCATAATGCGTCCTTCCTCCACTGACAGGCCCTGTTGTCCGAACCTGCAAGAACTAGTTTGAAAGGATCCTTGATTCTGAAACAGCTGCTCAACTTTTCCAGCTCCTTTGGATCCCGCAAGGCACTAATATGGTCGTGCGTGTCTAGATGCGCATCGGACGGGTACTCGTCGCCTCGGGTGTTGATCATATCGATCAAGGAAGTGTACCTTGATCGAATAGGGAATTCGTTGGACTTTCTGGCCACGTTCATCTTGGCTAAACGAGTCATTTTCTTATCAGCCATCTGGAAAAAAAAGGCACATGAAGAAATAATTTTAAAAGCGCAAACTATGCAAAAACAAGCACAAAAAGTAAAGGGAGAAATCTTACCTGAAGTAATGCTCCTAAAAAAGGCTTTGGGGCTTAAGATACTCCGACTTACTGTTATTGCTCTGAGATTCTTGATAGAAGAAGAAAGCAGAAGAATTTAGAAATGAGAAAGTGAGGAGTAGTAGACTCTACTCACTCCTTTATATAGGAGGAAAAGTGAAGTTGAAGGGACAAAAAGCCCAGTAAGGATAGAGGCCCAAAGGAAAAAGCCCAGAAAATGGAACATTCCAGAATATTCCAAGGGAATTCGGAAGAAATTAAATAAAATTCCAGAGAATTCTAAATATTTTTGATATATTAAGGCCCAGATTAATAAGAGGCCCAATAGGAGTTAAAAAGCCCGTATTAAGATTTGGAAGACAGAAGGCCCAAATCCAATTAGGATTTGGAAAAATGCAAGGCCCAAATCGAAGCCCTAAAAGATATAAGGCCCAAAAAGAAGATTAGGCCCAAACAGAAGCCCAATCCAAATTGGATAAGAAGGAAGCCCAAAAAGACCAGGATTCAGGTCAAATTTCAAGTCGTGAATTCTGCTCGAAATCTTTCGAACAGACACCCAAAAATAATGGGTATAAAAGACCAGGATTCAGGTCGAATTTCAAATCGTGAATCCTGCTCGAAATCTTTCGATCAGATACCCGAAAATTAAGGATATAATTGAACTGGATTGAGGTCGAAACCAAGACCAGGATTGAGGTCGAATCAAGCACAACATTTTTCAAGTATGGGGTACAGGAACCTAGACTTAAATTCAGGTCGAAGAATCGACTAGGATCCTAGTCGAAGCCCAGGTCATGAATCCTAGTCGAAATCTATCGACCAGGAAGCAAATAAGCACATAATTTTTGAACTAGATCTAGCTCGAAGGTTCGACTAGGATCCTGGTCGAAATCCAGGTCGTGAATCCTAGTCGAAACCTTACAACCAGGAATCAAAACAAGGACAAATTTTTGACCTAGATCCAGGTCGAAGGCTCGACTAGGATCCTGGTCGAAATCCAGGTCGTGGATCCTAGTCGAAGTCTTTCGACCAGGATTGCAAAGGTGGCCCAAAATTCGACTAGGATCCAGGTCGAAATTTCGACTAGGATCCTGGTTGAAAAAGGGCTGGAAATTTGAAAACATTTGTGGAAAATTGCAGAAAATTTGGAAAAATCCCGGGAAAAAGGAAAAATTCCTGAAAAAATACCAGAAAATTCCTAAAAATAGGGAGAAAGTAAGAAAATAGGGAGGGAAGTTTTTTAACAAGCCCTGGAGCCGCGCACAAGGCAAATCGTTGTAAACGTGTAGGTCGCTCCACACTTTACGCAAAACGATACCCTGTAAGGGAAAAAATGAACTTGACTTTCGCGAAATCTTATACGGTTTCCCAAATGTTGGGGGGAAAATGATAGGGATAAATAAATCCTGATTACATAATTAAATATTACAGTAATTATAAATGGTTTGGGCTGCAAGGCCCAATAAGAAGATGTATGACGTTCATACCAAAAAGGTCAACACATTGATCAGGCCTGATGGACCAGATCAGGCCTGATGGAACAAAGAAGGCCCAAAAACCCTGAAAATTAATTAATTTCGTAATTAATTAATAAGGGAAAAATCAGCTATTGAGAAGAGTCCCGATAAGGATATAAATCCTTGTAGATTAGCCTCAGAGGGACCTAAAAGGATAAGGAATCAGTTTCCTACTATTTAGGACTCCAAAGTCCATTCTAATTATGAGACTTGCCCACCAGGTCTCCTATATCAAGTCCAATTCAAGGACCACCAGCATCTATATAAGGGGCCTCACCCCACAAATCAGAACTACGTTTTTTGGCTTGATTCTCTAATTCACAAAGATACGTAGGCATCTCGTAAAGGCAGAGTTAAGCTATGAAACACGAGAGAAGCCATTAAAGGTCTTGAGCTCCCGAACCTTAGCAATTAATAAAGCAAATAATAACCTTAGTTTTTTATCCATAACAACATTAAAAGTCACATCCTGATCCAGTACTCGTATAGTGAGCTCACCCTTCTGCACATCAATCAAGGTTCAGCCAGTAGCCAAGAAAGGTATTCCCAAGATTATAGGAATATTCTTATCCTCCTCGAAATCAAGAATTATAAAGTATGCAGGAAAGATGAGTTTATCCATATTGACCAAAACATCCTCCACAATGCCTCGTGGATATGTAATAGAGCGATCAACCAACTGCAAAGTCATATAAGTAGGCTTTAGATCAAGTAAGTACAACTTCTTGAAGATAGAAAAGGGCATCAAATTGATGCTAGCCCCCAAGTCACATAAACATTTGTCAAATGACACTTTTTTAATGGTACAAGGAATAGTGAAGCTTCCTGGATCTTTAAGTTTCGGAGGTCACTTCTGTTGCAGCACAATACTGCATTCCTCCGTGAGAGCAACTGTCTCTATTTCATCAAGCTTTACTTTCCAAGCTCATAAACTTCGCATAACTAGGCATCTGTTCAAGAGCTTCCGCGAAAGGTATGTTAATATGAAGTTTCTTGAACACCTTCAGAAACTTCTCAAACTGCTTATCCAGCTTTTTCTTCTGCAGCTTCTTAGGAAAAGGAGGTGGAGGATAGATCTATTTCTCCCCTGTATTACCCTCAGGTGGAATGTGTTCCACAGCATTCTTCCTTGGTTCCACTTATGCTTCCTTCTGCACTTCTTCCTCAACCACAGCTTCATTTTTCGAAACTTGAGATTTTTCGGGATTTGCAACCTTCCCATAAATCAATGTGATTGCCTTAACCTGCTCTTTAGCTTCCTTCTTTCCTGGAACTTTTGTGTCACTAGGTAGTGAGCCAGGTTGACGATTCAGCAAGGCATTGACAATCTTACCAATTTGATTTTCCAAGATCTTGATAGACACCACTTGGCTCTTGCACATGAGCCTCAACTCCTCCAATTCAAAATTTTCATTAGATTGTTGCAGCTAGAGTGTAATATCCAGGATATATCGTGTAATTATTTTTGCTATTAAATAATTATTATATGTGTTCAGTATCTATTCTGTGAATTATTTGTTAAGTGTTAAATGTGTTGGATGTTTAAAAATATTATTAATTGAGTATTTTAATTTTTATATGTCCAAAATAAAATACAGATAATTGTCATATCTTCCTAATTATTTTTATGTTGATTTATGAATTTATAAGAATCATATGGATTTTATAAAATCTTTTTCCAGGGTATTTAAAATCTATTTTATAAAAACGGGAACCAACCACCGTTATCCGTTTTTACATTTTTAGAACCCGAAACTCTTCCGAGAACTCCTTCCTAACCTAATTGTAATATTCCGAGCATTTTCCGTGTTTCGACTTTTTCAATCCGGCGTACGGTTTGTCCTGCGCGGGTCCCGGCGCAATATTTTCGATACATTATTCGTTTCGGTAAATCAATATAACTCGTATTTTCGATAAACGGGAGCTTTTTATTAAACTATCATAATTGTCACCTCGTAATACGTGTAACCAGGCGCTGAGACCAAGACCGTAGTACAAATTGTACTGATTTGGATAATTATCTCGAAAACCGGTACCGTTTGGATCAGCTTTTATAAATAAACGTACCGTTTTATATCCGGAATGATCCAACGAGATACTAATTTTCCGTAATTATAAATAGCCTCTACCGTATTTTATTTTATACCGGAAATCATTTACAAACAGTATTTACAGAGTTTTTACAGAGAAAATACTATAATTATATTATGTTCTTCATAATCAAACACAAATTCGGAGGCGTTATCGATATCCGATTTTGGCGTACATATACTCAAAACGAAGCTACTGAAATCTAGAATCCAAATCTTCCATCAATTTCAACCCAGAAACATCAGGTGATTTTCTATTTAATTATTTATATTCGAATTTCTTGGTATTTAAACTATGAATTTTTGTACGGATGGTTGTTTGAATGATTTGATGATTGTATGTTGTAGAGCTTGTTTTCCTGATCATTTTGGTATATTATACTTCGAATTTGGAGTTCAATAACATGTTCAAATTAGGGTTTGATTCTCGAATTGTATAATTAGGGTTTATATTCGTTTGAATGTTCTTGATTAAAATTGGGGGTTTCTTATTTAGGGATTATCAGAAGTTCTAAAGGGGTGGGTTTTGTTCCCCTTAAAATTTGCAATCTAATCGTATATAGCATGTTATCAGACGATTTCTAGATTGAACGGAGTTGTTGTTTGAAGTTCTCGTCGGAGTTCTTCGTGTTTTGGCCGAAAAATTGATTAAATGATTGTTGTGGACAGATTGTTGAATGGTTAAGCTTCTGGAAATGCTTAGACTGATTTTGCATTGAAAAATAGATCAAACGAGGTTGTTTTCGACCCCGATTGAGGTCACCGGAATCCGGAAAGGGTCACCGGATTCTGGGTTCGTCCGGCGGTTCATCCCGACCCGGCGACCCGGTTCCTGGCCCGTTTCTTTTTATTAAAAACCCGGTTTTGATCCAGAATATCCCTAAATCAAAGTTGTTTTTGGCGTTTTTGCAAGTTAGTACCTGAAGTTTCCAGAATTTTACAAATTCTGGATTCCTGTTTTAAATTCTTTTAAAATTTAGATTTCTTTTTATAAATTATTTTCAAAATTGTTTTTAATTTCAGAAAAATCCGAAAATGATTATTTTAATTTCAAAAATCATTATTTTAATTCCAAAAATTATTTTTAATTCAAAAATAAATCTGAATTAATTATTTAATTAATTTCAGTTAATTTTTAATTGATTAATTAGTCAATTAATTCGAAAATTAATTGATTAATTGATTTAATTAATTATTAATTGATTTTAATTAATTATTTAATTAGATTTAATTATTTAAAAATGATTTAAAAATTCCGAAAAATAGTTTCGAGCTTTAAAATATTATTGTAAATTATTTCTAAGGCTCGAAAATTATTATAAAATTGTTTCGAAGCCAGATGTGGCCAATCGAACCCTGTTTATTACTCTGAAATTGATCCAACGACCCGTTTTAATTCCGAAAAATATTTTAAAAATCATTTTTATTACCTGAAAACCTGTTTATGACCTGAGACTTCTTTACAAGTGATATATCATTGATTATATGACGTGCTATGTGTTATATGTGTCTTTTTGGTTGACTGTCGGTCTATATATTCGGTGATTACTTGTTTATAGCATAACTTTCAATCCGTTAATCGGATTTGGGTGAAACGAAGGGTAGATAGAAGTATATGTCGAATAGAATCGTATGAGTTAAATATTGATAGATATTTATAATGCCTAGCAGAATAAGCAAGGCGTAAGAAAAGGAAGCAGGTGATCAGAAAATAGAATTATCATGTAGAAAATACAGCAAGTAATCAGGGAATAGAAGCGAGGCATAAGAAAAGCAGATGAGTGATTGTTGAATGGAGTCAGTAGATAAGTACAAGTGAAGTTGAAATCGATTATGATAAGGCAAGTACTTCTAAACCTTTCTCGAGATATATTGCAAATATTTCTAAATTCTCTTGTGACATATTGTTAATACTCAAAATAGCTCTGTTTTATATTGGAAATACTTTGAATCCTTCAGCCTTGAACCTGAGCCACATCATTTGATCTTGAGCTGTAAGCCTTATTCTTTGTGAACCGTTTCTGGTTGATTTACCAAATATTAAACCACACATATACAATACTACTCCACAAATATATAACCATCACATACCAAACACTGGAACAAAATTGTTTTAAACATGCAGAAACTTTTATACTTAACCATACCTTGTGACATCAAAGTATTAAAACTCTGTAAAAACATTATTCATCTAATACCCGATTGTCCTGCAGGCTGGAGGCCACTTCTTTTATGTACTTTGACATACCCTTTCAGTAACCATGAATTTTTACCATGCTTTTATACAAAAGTTTTATTGTTATTGATTATGATCAGGTTTTATTGAATTCTGTTGTTTATCATATTGAACTGCTTTAGAATTGGATAGTTTTCTTTGTGTAGACCAGATTCGTGGTCAGACCATATCAATGGTCAAGTTAGGACAATGTGTGCCTTGGATCCAGTAGTTAGAGCAATGCTGTGTGCTTTGCTCGGGGTTAGTGCGTGACTGATCGGCAGCCTAACCTTGGTTTTAAAAACTTAAAATAAATTTCCAATTCTATTGGTTGTTTAACAAGAAACTTGATTCCTTTGAATCATCTTGTTTATTATTGTTTAACCTCAGTGAATAATGATATGACTTGCTGAGCTAGTTAGCTCACTCTTGCAAATCTTTTTATGTATGCTACAGTTATAAAGGATACAGTTGATAGCGAGGTTTCACAGTTCAATGTTCGAGCTAGGATTCCAGATTATGGTTGATCGAGCTAGCAGGAGCTTATTCCAGTAGTGAGATAGTAAGGTTGTAAGAATAATTTCATATCAGTTGTAAATTAAATTAGTTGGGATTTGGTGCGATGTAATAAAAGTTAAGGTTGTGGCTTGTTTTCATACTTTAACCTGTTGCTATCCGTGGTTATGTAAAGTAGGGTCATTGCAAATAATAATTTATATACAGGTTTATATATTGAGTATGTGTTGTGGATCCCAAACTTCTGGCCCGGGTTTGGAGGGCGCCACAGGTTGGTATCAGAGCTACAGGTTATAAGTCACTGAAACAAGCCTAGATTGTCAGGATTGGGTAGAGGGTTAGGATTAGGAATAGGAAATAGAAAGATAGGTTATCATGAGTTTGAGTGCGAATGTATAGTAGGTCTCCGGCACGGGTCGTGTTGCGATTCGGGATTCTCAACTAGCGACGTGATATCCAGGCAACGACAATGGCAGATCCTGATTTCCCTGCATAAACTGATCATTTGGAGCCTTCCGTTTAAGGATCGTCATCTTCTCCCAGATTCGATTTGCGCCTTGTTCTTCCATCAGTATTAGCGGTATTACTTTCTGTTATGATAGTTGCGCCTCTCCAAGTTATTCAGCGCTATTCTATCATTTCTCGATACGAGACTACCTATTCAAGAACCTTCATTTGCTTATTCTTGTTCTTTTGAACATTCAACCATGAATATATCTTTTCTGTTTACTATATACTATATTCTATATCCTTAGTTTAAAAACATGTCCAATGAAATAACAGCATTTGCGAGAAGGGACACGATAGCTGCAGTAAATTGTGAGTATTGAGATACAAATCAAGGTGAGAAGGAGTTTAGAAAGAAGATTCAAGTGTTCTAGAGGATGGCTGTTATCAGATTACAAGAAGCTATTGGTAATTAGGCCACTCATGACTAGTTTGTGGAATGGAGTAGATAAGTGTTAAAGAGAGAGGGTTAGAGGAGATTAGGGATCTGAAGATTTCTCGAAATTAGGAAATGGTGTTGTAATGATATGATATATATATTCTAACAAGATGATGCGACATTAGCTGACTTGTTGACTATTGGATAGTCTGTTCTACTTAATGATTACAAAGGGGTTAACGGGGATACTACCAGTATGGGAGCCTTAATGTGAAGTTACGAATAAGATAACGTGCAACGATAGCGGAAGTTTTCATTTAATTACGGAGAATAATAGACCCCAATGAAGGAAAGGAGATAAATGGAAGTGAACGGACCCTTGAGTGATTGTTTCTTTAACTTGGTATCTGGTCATAAGATGGACAACAACCAACTCATACAGTAAGGACAACCGGAGGTGTGATTTTCAAAATTTTCAAAATTTTTAACAAGTTTTCGAAAAAGATTTTCCTCACAAAGTTTCCAAAGGCCTTTTTGAATAAAATAAGTTTTAAACCTTGGTTGTCAAGTTACTACTTGAGTTTCTTGTTAGTTAAAGGACCCGGATTATCTGGAAGGATGTTGTTTCAAATTCAGTATTGTTAATTCGAAGAATTCATTAATTAAACGGAAGCCTGAGTATGATCGAAGAAGATTGAGAAAATTTTCAGACTTTTCTAAAGGAAGCATATTATTAATAAAATGATCTCTATGTTGAATGATTCATGGTTATTCCAAATTAAAAAGTGGAAACTCAAAGTTATCTGATAAGAACGCCATTATGATTGAATTGTTAAAGTATTATACATGTAGGTGCGACGTTACAGACGCGAGACTTAACAAGTAAAAATCTACCATCATGCTTAGTTGCGAAGGCAATCTTAGCATACTTCTAAAGTTGTTATGTGATACAATTGGGAAATGATCGAGCAAGCTCGAAAAATGAATACAAGTGCAATGTGGATAGTGACCAATGGTATCATTCTCGTCCTCAACATTTCAGCATATATTCCTTTTAAGTTCCTAAAAGTGTATGAACTCCTTTTCTTAACAAATTCTTTCTGGTGATATCAAAACGGAGGATTTTGCAATCCTTTCAAATTTAATTGTTCCCCTCGGATTTTGCTTTCTGATTGGGATAAACAGTGTTATGATGAGACGCTTTGTCAGAATGACGAAGAGTCGGGTGGGACGCCACCTAATCATGTGCTGTATGCCATACGGTATGAAAGACTGGCCATCTTAAGTACCAATGTGGTTGTCTCATTCCTATTCTAATCATTATTTCTTCTTTCTTTTCAACTCTAAGATTTTGAATTCTTCTAGTTGTTTCGTTGTATCGTTGTTTTTGCGAGAGCTTTTCAAATAAAAGTCAATATATTATACACCCAGCGGGCAAAGTCTCATCTACCTCTCATGCATGGAAAGGAAACAAGGGCATATAGTGAGAATTACGAATCACTGGCCCTAGCCAGGAATACATTACGAGTCAAGGGAATCTACTTTAATAAGGAATACATCTCCGAGAACGAGAATTTGTGATTTTCCTGAGAAATATGTTATTTAAAAAATGGATATGATAATGCGGAAGATTATCGCAGATACCTTATGCGTTAAAGTATTGAAAGATGTGGGAGCAATTTGATCATATATTTCTCAAGGTTTTATTGATAAGATGAATTATCCTGTCGAATCAATAATTTGATGACTAAAGGACTAGCAAGTAAAAAACGTGCAGTTATTGAATAAGTAAGTACCAATGGCGGAATCGATATTTCTGGCAATAAGCTACGAAGAATTGATATCATTTGAGATAAGAGGATTTGACATTATTTTCAAGAGTGGATTAACTATTCAAGTGTGATGCCCAGGTAGACCGTCGTGATGGAAGATAGTTCTGAAGACGCCAAATGAAAACATGAAGAAGTTTAAAGGACAAAGGAAAGTAAAGAATTTGTTAAGAACGATTTAAGGTTACAGTGACCAAAATATAAGTGCTATGACGATTATAACTAAGAGTCCGGGGCAAACCGAACTTGAAGATTTTACAGTCCCAAGATATATTTCCAGATGAGTTACCAATATTTCCTTTAGATAAAGAAAATGTGTTTATGATTGATTTAGCACTTGAAATGAAGCCAGTGTTCAAAGCCCCGTACAGAATGGCACCAGATAAAATGAAGAAGTTACCAGAGCAAACGCATGAGATGATTAGAAGAAAAAGCAACTAGACCTAGCATACCCCCTAAAATGCACCAGCACGATGTGTTAATAAAAAGGATGGAAGGGTGAGATTATGTGTTAACGAAAGCTCAACAAATTTACTCTCAAGAGCAGATATCTGTTACCTCGAACCAATGATTTGTGTAATTAAATGAGCGAAGTAAGGTATTTCTATAAGATTAAATTTAAGACTGGGTATATTACCAAGTGAAAATTTAACTTATGGACATATCAAAGATAATTTTCAGAACTCAGTACTGTTGTTACAAAATTCTAGAAATGTTAGTTGGATGAACTGATATACCAGTGATATTTAAATTTGGCAAGTAGAATTTTGAAGGAGGAATATGGATAAGACGTACTTGTGTTACTTAAGAAGAACCATGCAACCTATACAATGATAGCTGAGGAGTCAAAGAAGGAAGAAGCGGTATAAAAAGTTTACCAGGTGAAAACTTTAATGGCAGGAAGTATAATTCTTAGTATAGACAGTCAGTAAGGAGGAGATAGAAAGAGGATTCAGCAGAAGAGTTTAAAGATAGTATGAATGAAGAAAAACCAGAGGTACCAACAAAAGTAAGAAGTTTTATCGTGGACCAGTTATTATCAGAGATTGTGCAAGATTCTTGAAAGTTGCAATATTTTGGATAAGGTTAACCAGGAAAAGCAAGAAAGATATATGAAATGGAGAAGGATGAAGAAAATTTTGTGGAGTTAAATGAAAGAATGATTACAACACCTATTTTATCACTTTAAAAGAATCAGGGAAATTTGATAGTTTATAGTGATACTTCTCGTAAGGGAATAGGATGTGTGTTGATGCAAAGTAATACCGTTATTGCATATGCATCCAGACAACCGAAACCTTATGAGCAGAAGTACCCTACTCACAACTGGGAATTAAAAGCAACCATAATATTTGTTTTGAAAGATTGGGAAATATTATAAGTATAGATAAAGATGAAGATATATACGGACCATAAGAGTTTGAAGTATGAACTTCCGAGGAAAAGCAAATGTAGTGGCAAGAGATGGGTAAGAAGGAGGGAGAATGAACATAGAGACTATACCAGCGGAATTATCTATGGAATTCTAGCAGTTGGAATTGGAGGTCAGAGTTCATGATCTAAAAAGGAGTAAGAATGTATAAGTATAACTTTTCAATCAGAATTGTTAGAAAAGATAAAGAAGTGTCAGGAAGAGATAATGGATCAGGATATAAATCATTTAGTAGGTGAAAAATTGTGCACGTGAAAAGGATGATCAAGGTATTCTTAGGCTTTCTTCTAGAATTTGGATTCCACCAGTGACGGAATTGAAGGATGAAATTTTACAGGCAGTTCATAATTCGAGGTATTCAATCCATTCAGGGAGTACCAAAATGTATAGAGATTTAAAGGAAATTATAGGTGGTTAGATATGATGCAGGAAATTGCGGAATGAATTAGCAGATGTTATATATGTCAACAGAGTTAAAGTAGAGCATCAGAGATCAAGTGGATTGCTACAGTCATTAGAGGTTCCAGAGTGGAAGTGGGAGTATATCACCATGAATTTCATAGTTGGGGTTACCAATCACAAAAGTTAATCATGATACCATTTGGATTATAATGGATAGATTTGCCAAGTCAGCTCATTTTCTGTCTATAAATAGGAGATTTTCATCGAACAAATCAGTACTCAAAGGAAATCGTAGTTCGTCATGGAGTTCATGTGTCCATTTTATCTAGTCAAGATCCAAGATTTAATTCAAGATTATGGGAGAGTTTTCAAGGATGTTTGGGAACGAGACTGAATATGAGTACGGCTTACCAACCGGCCGTACCAACCACAGACGGACGGCTAGAGTGAAAGAACGATCCAGATAATCGAGGACATGTTGCACGTGTGTACTATTGATGTTAGAAGAAGTTGGGACGAGCATTTACCTCTGGTAGAATTTGCTTATAGCAACAATTATCATGCCAGTGTTGGGATGCCACTCCATGAAGCCCTTTAGGGACGCAAATATGGATCTCCAGTGTATTGGGATGAAGTAAGAGAACGCAAAGTACTTGGACCTAAATTATTGTAGCAGACAAAGGAAGCTATTAAAGTTATCTAGAAAAGATTGATAGCAGCACAAGATAGTCAAAGGAAATATGCAGATTAATCAAGGAAAGATATGGAATTCGAAGAAGGGAATTTGATATTACTAAAAGTATCACCGTGGAAGGGATTAACGAGGTTTGGAAAGAAAGGAAAACCGAGCCCAAGATATGACGGACCTTTTGACATTTTAAAGCACGTTGGTAAAGTAGTTTACTAGTTGTCGTTACCTCCACACATGGAGCAAATTCACAATGTTTTTCACATACTTGATGCTTAAGAGGTATAATCCAGACTCCAAGCATGTAATAGAGTAGGAGCCAATAAAGCTCCAGGAAGATTTGTCATATGTAAAAAGTCCAATAGAGATTCTAGAGGAAAGAGAGAAAGTATTCAGGAATAAAGTAATGATGTTAGTAAGAGTATTGTGGAAAACCCAAAGGTTGAAGAGTCAACCTGGGAGTTAAAAAAAAATATGAAAGAAAGGTACCCTCATTTATTTTCTTAGGAGATTCTGAGGACAAAATCCTTTTAAGGGGGGAAGGATGTAATATCTGGGATATATCGTGTAATTATTTTTGCTATTAAATAATTATTATATGTGTTCAGTATCTATTCTGTGAATTATTTGTTAAGTGTTAAATGTGTTGGATGTTTAAAAATATTATTAATTGAGTATTTTAATTTTTATATGTCCAAAATAAAATACAGATAATTGTCATATCTTCCTAATTATTTTTATGTTGATTTATGAATTTATAAGAATCATATGGATTTTATAAAATCTTTTTCCGGGTAATTAAAATCTATTTTATAAAAACGAGAACCAACCACCGTTATCCGTTTTTACGTTTTTAGAACCCAAAACTCTTCCGAGAACTCCTTCCTAACCTAATTGCAATATTCCGAGCATTTTCCGTGTTTCGACTTTTTCAATCCGGCGTACGGTTTGTCCTGCGCGGGTCCCGGCGCAATATTTTCGATACATTATTCGTTTCGGTAAATCAATATAACTCGTATTTTCGATAAACGGGAGCTTTTTATTAAACTATCATAATTGTCACCTCGTAATACGTGTAACCAGGCGCTGAGACCAAGACCGTAGTACAAATTGTACTGATTTGGATAATTATCTCGAAAACCGGTACCGTTTGGATCAGCTTTTATAAATAAACGTACCGTTTTATATCCGGAATGATCCAACGAGATACTAATTTTCCGTAATTATAAATAGCCTCTACCGTATTTTATTTTATACCGGAAATCATTTACAAACAGTATTTACAGAGTTTTTACAGAGAAAATACTATAATTATATTATGTTCTTCATAATCAAACACAAATTCGGAGGCGTTATCAATATCCGATTTTGGCGTACATATACTCAAAACGAAGCTACTGAAATCTAGAATCCAAATCTTCCATCAATTTCAACCCAGAAATATCAGGTGATTTTCTATTTAATTATTTATATTCGAATTTCTTGGTATTTAAACTATGAATTTTTGTACGGATGGTTGTTTGAATGATTTGATGATTGTATGTTGTAGAGCTTGTTTTCCTGATCATTTTGGTATATTATACTTCGAATTTGGAGTTCAATAACATGTTCAAATTAGGGTTTGATTCTCGAATTGTATAATTAGGGTTTATATTCGTTTGAATGTTCTTGATTAAAATTGGGGGTTTCTTATTTAGGGATTATCAGAAGTTCTAAAGGGGTGGGTTTTGTTCCCCTTAAAATTTGCAATCTAATCGTATATAGCATGTTATCAGACGATTTCTAGATTGAACGGAGTTGTTGTTTGAAGTTCTCGTCGGAGTTCTTCGTGTTTTGGCCGAAAAATTGATTAAATGATTGTTGTGGACAGATTGTTGAATGGTTAGGCTTCTGGAAATGCTTAGACTGATTTTGCATTGAAAAATAGATCAAACGAGGTTGTTTTCGACCCCGATTGAGGTCACCGGAATCCGGAAAGGGTCACCGGATTCTGGGTTCGTCCGGCGGTTCATCCCGACCCGGCGACCCGGTTCCTGGCCCGTTTCTTTTTATTAAAAACCCGGTTTTGATCCAGAATATCCCTAAATCAAAGTTGTTTTTGGCGTTTTTGCAAGTTAGTACCTGAAGTTTCCAGAATTTTACAAATTCTGGATTCCTGTTTTAAATTCTTTTAAAATTTAGATTTCTTTTTATAAATTATTTTCAAAATTGTTTTTAATTTCAGAAAAATCCGAAAATGATTATTTTAATTTCAAAAATCATTATTTTAATTCCAAAAATTATTTTTAATTCAAAAATAAATCTGAATTAATTATTTAATTAATTTCAGTTAATTTTTAATTGATTAATTAGTCAATTAATTCGAAAATTAATTGATTAATTGATTTAATTAATTATTAATTGATTTTAATTAATTATTTAATTAGATTTAATTATTTAAAAATGATTTAAAAATTCCGAAAAATAGTTTCGAGCTTTAAAATATTATTGTAAATTATTTCTAAGGCTCGAAAATTATTATAAAATTGTTTCGAAGCCAGATGTGGCCAATCGAACCCTGTTTATTACTCTGAAATTGATCCAACGACCCGTTTTAATTCTGAAAAATGTTTTAAAAATCATTTTTATTACCTGAAAACCTGTTTATGACCTGAGACTTCTTTATAAGTGATATATCATTGATTATATGACGTGCTATGTGTTATATGTGTCTTGTTGGTTGAATGTCGGTCTATATATTCGGTGATTACTTGTTTATAGCATAACTTTCAATCCGTTAATCGGATTTGGGTGAAACGAAGGGTAGATAGAAGTATATGTCGAATAGAATCGTATGAGTTAAATATTGATAGATATTTATAATGCCTAGCAGAATAAGCAAGGCGTAAGAAAAGGAAGCAGGTGATCAGAAAATAGAATTGTCATGTAGAAAATACAGCAAGTAATCAGAGAATAGAAGCGAGGCATAAGAAAAGCAGACGAGTGATTGTTGAATGGAGTCAGTAGATAAGTACAAGTGAAGTTGAAATTGATTATGATAAGGCAAGTACTTCTAAACCTTTCTCGAGATATATTGCAAATATTTCTAAATTCTCTTGTGACATATTGTTAATACTCAAAATAGCTCTGTTTTATATTGGAAATACTTTGAATCCTTCAGCCTTGAACCTGAGCCACATCATTTGATCTTGAGCTGTAAGCCTTATTCTTTGTGAACCGTTTCTGGTTGATTTACCAAATATTAAACCACACATATACAATACTACTCTACAAATATATAACCATCACATACCAAACACTGGAACAAAATTGTTTTAAACATGCAGAAACTTTTATACTTAACCATACCTTGTGACATCAAAGTATTAAAACTCTGTAAAAACATTATTCATCTAATACCCGATTGTCCTGCAGGCTGGAGGCCACTTCTTTTATGTACTTTGACATACCCTTTCAGTAACCATGAATTTTTACCATGCTTTTATACAAAAGTTTTATTGTTATTGATTATGATCAGGTTTTATTGAATTCTGTTGTTTATCATATTGAACTGCTTTAGAATTAGATAGTTTTCTTTGTGTAGACCAGATTCGTGGTCAGACCATATCAATGGTCAAGTTAGGCCAATGTGTGCCTTGGATCCAGTAGTTAGAGCAATGTTGTGTGCTTTGCTCGGGGTTAGTGCGTGACTGATCAGCAGCCTAACCTTGGTTTTAAAAACTTAAAATAAATATCCAATTTTATTGGTTATTTAACAAGAAACTTGATTCCTTTGAATCATCTTGTTTATTATTGTTTAACCTCAGTGAATAATGATATGACTTGCTGAGCTAGTTAGCTCACTCTTGCAAATCTTTTTATGTATGCTACAGTTACAAAGGATACAGTTGATAGCGAGGTTTCACAGTTCAATGTTCGAGCTTGGATTCCAGATTATGGTTGATCGAGCTAGCAGGAGCTTATTGCAGTAGTGAGATAGTAAGGTTGTAAGAATAATTTCATATCAGTTGTAAATTAAATTAGTTGGGATTTGGTGCGATGTAATAAAAGTTAAGGTTGTGGCTTGTTTTCATACTTTAACCTGTTGCGATCCGTGGTTATGTAAAGTAGGGTCATTGCAAATAATAATTTATATACAGGTTTATATATTGAGTATGTGTTGTGGACCCCAAACTTCTAACCCGGGTTTGGAGGGCGCCACATAGAGTTGTTGTCTTGGTGCATATTATGGTTGCTGAAAACCAGGAGGGTTGTATTGCTTTGCTGCATACTGCTGATAAGGCTGTTATACCGCATTCCGAGTATTGCTCCAGCTAAAGTTAGGATGATTACAGTTGTTGGGATGATAGGTGGCTGGAACTGGTTGCTGTGACCTCTGAAAATTGCTCACGAACTAAGTTGATTCACTAGAAATAGCACACTGCTCCGTCTCATGGGCACCAGCACAAAACTCACAGACACTAGTGATCCGATTAACTCCATAATTAATCAAAGAATCCACCTTCATCGTCAAAGCCTTAAGCTGAACAGCTATAGCAGTAGTTGCATCTACCTCCAGAATTCCTGCTACCTTTCCTTGAGTTAGTCTCTGGGAAGGATTCTGGTATTCATTAGCAGCCATCAGTTCAATCAATTCATAAGCTTCATCGTAGCTTTTAGCCCATAAGGCTCCACCTGATGCTGTATCAAGCATGGGTCTAGAAGTTGCACTCAAACCATTATAGAAGCAGTTAATGATCATCCAGTCAAGCATCCCATGGTGAGGACACTTCCTAAGCATCTCCTTATATCACTCCCAAGCCTCACACAATGACTCTCCAGACTACTGCGCAAATTGAGTAAAAACATTCATGATTGCAGCTTTCTTCACCATAGGAAAGAACTTAGTAAGGAATTTTTGAGCAAGTTCTTCCCATTTGGTGATAGAGTGTGGTGGTAGAGAATGTAACCAGCTCTTAGCTTTATCCCACAGGGAAAATGGGAAAAGCCTTAGCTTAATAGCAACTTCAGTAACATTGTTGAATTTGAAAGTGTCGCAGATCTCAATGAAATCGCTAATATGCATGTTGGGATCTTCCGTTGGAGAACCTCCAAACTGAACTGAATTTTGTATCGTCTGAATCGTGCTAGCTTTGATTTAAAAAGTGTTAGCCGCGATGGCTAGTCGAACAATGCTAGACTGAATATCATTGATCTTCGGCTGAGAATAGTCCATCAAAGCCTTTGTATTTCCTTCTGTTTGACCCATTGCAACAAGAGCTTCTTCTTCAACTTTTTCATCAACAAAGATTTCTTTAACTACTTCCTCCTCTGCTTTTTCCAGTGTTCTCTTTCGAAGTTGAGAACGCGTTAGCATACACGCTCTCTAGAGTACCTGAAAAAGCAATAAACAACAAGTAAGTAAAATATCCGAGTCAATGAACTTTAATGAACACTGATGTCAAGCACATAACGGGAAATTAACACCGAGTCCCCGGAAGCGGCGCCAAAAACTTGTTAGGGCGAAATCACGCGCTAAAATTACACGCAAGTATATGCAATCACAAGTAATATATAATTATTTCTAGTTCATTCCCACAGAGACTGGTTTAGGTTAATTTTAATCAATGCACTTATGCAACAATGTTATGGTTATTATTCAATGCTAAGATGATAACAATTTGAGAGTATATTTAACTACGATTAACTAACATAAAAATTAACTACAAGATTAAAAGGTTAATTAACTTATATAACATAGACATGGGATTATAACTTCATTACTACTTCATTCAATAGCCTTTTTGTTCTTAAACTTAGCATGTAATGGTGATGACACTAATCGGATAACACAAAACTAGTAAATGCCAACTTTCGTTGCACGAATACCCTACTAACAGGCATCCATAAAAGAGATAGAAGCTGAATAGACACCAATTATATTGAGACCCTATATATCTATAGAAGTTGACAACATAATGGTTTAATGCGCAAGTTATCTATCACGATTACATAGGGCAAGGAAGATGGTTAAAATTACCTACGAATCATGCATATCAAATACATGAACCTATGCTAGCATGGAAAGTTCTAAACCCGTAAATTCACTTTCACTTCATTAGAGATTAACACGCTATCTTATAAGTTCGCGACGCTCATAAGACGAATAAGCACAACCAATACTAGGTTATCATACAATCACCACATACTAAGGCATCAAAACATATTAACTATTGAAATCCATAGGTAAATCCGTTAGAACCCCATGATAATGATTAGCCCATAATTAGACTCATCATCAATGTGGGTTGTGATGAAAGCATGGTATAATAAACGTAGTCTTTATACTGAATAAATAATAAACCAAGTACGTAACAAGAGTATAGGTTCAACAAACAAGAAACGAGGATCCAAGATTATAACTTAGAACAAAGAATCACAAGAATAAACTAGGTCTTCTTGGCCTTCATTGAATTGTGCTATAGGTCTTCTCGTCGATCTCTCCTTAAGCTCTGTTATGTCTCCTTATAAAAAATGATCTTAAGTTGTCATTATATAACAACCCATGCAGATTAGAATCCCAGAAATCAAAATTGTAAGAGAATCAGGATTCTTTCATCCCGACCTGGCGCGGCCGCATGCTTCACCAGCGCGGGCGCGCTGACCTTCTGTACTTCTGGCGCGGCCGCGGCTAGCCCAGCGCGGGTGCGCCGTCCTTTTGGAAAAACTTCTGATTTTGCTTCTCTTTAATTGCTGGTTCTTGACGGTCTTTGCATAAGCGATCTTCATGACACCTTCCTAACACCATTTTAGCATCAAAACAATGCTAAATCACTTGGATCCCTGATATATGCCTGAAATACAAAACACTACAAAAATACATCAAAAACACAAGTAACTCGAGTACAAAAGAGTATTCTAAGTGGACATAAATGCCACTTAACAGTGCAACTCCTAGTCTTCTTTGTTAGGTAATAAATACAACACAGAGGGGGGGGGGGGGTGAATGTGTTTTAGACAATTTTAAAGACTTTTTGATTTTCTCAAGCTTGGCGAACAAAACAGATAGGAATTGTAACTTGTAAAGATAATATGTTTTGACAAGAATAATAAAACATGTACAGGAACACACTATCTTTTAAAACTCACTTAATTTTATATTAAAATCAAGTATGTGTTTTTCTACAAATTTCCGGGTTCTTGTTATATTGAGAACTCAGCTTCTCTCTTTAAAGTTATAACATTTTTCAGATCTATTTCTTACAACTGAAAAATAAACCATCCAGTGTTTATTTTATAGAACAGTAACCACCGGTTTTACACAACATGAAATAGCATGAACTAAACCCCACTTTAAGTTAACTAAAACTTTCTATTTATGGCTTAGTGTATCTTTGCAAATCGTGCATGTCTGTGACTTTTCTTTGTCAGTTAATCTTGACCTTTGATCTCGTACTCTTCAAGCTGCTTTTGTAGACTTTTTAAATCATTGATTGATTTGTTTATTGATTGATAATCCTGGATATTAAACTAATCTGCATTCTAAACTTGAGCTTCACCTCTAGATTTCCAGTTAGTCATAAAGAGAAATAGACATCTCGATAAGTATAATGGCTTATCGAGATCTCTTATTACTCTATAGTTGATATGACTTATCGAAGTCTCTAAGTTCTCGAATGTGAAATTGACTTGTTGAGATCTCTGAGTTCTCGAGTATAATCTTGACTTATCGAGGTCTCTGAGTTCTCGAATGAACTTTGACTTATCGAGATCTCTGAGTCCTCGAATGAACTTGACTTATCGAGGTCTTCATTTCTTGCATGTAGAATTTACTTATCGATATCTCTAAGTTCTCTAGTGATATTTTGACTTGTCGATATCTCAGAGTTCTCTAGTAAAGAAATGACTTGTTGATATCTCCAATCTTCATGTCTTCAATTTGGCTTGTCGATATCTCTGAGACTTCTTTATAAGCTTTTCTTGACATCTCGATAAGTCATTCTGGAGTTCTCGAATGACTTCTCTATAACACTTAATCCGTGACTTGTAGATTTCTTGACTTAGAATATTTTTCCCAAAACAAATTTATTCAACTCCAAGCTTCTTCACACTTTCTCTGAGGCATGATCTTCATGATCATGATTTCCAATTAATCTAATGAATTTTGATTTACTAGAAATTAATCTGCTGTAAAATATTAGCTGAGTTCTTGCCTTTAAGCATTCCAATTTCACCTACAAGTCTAGTGAAGGTTGCTTCATCCAAAGGTTTAGTAAAAATGTCAGCTAATTGTTTTTCTGTTGGAAAAAAAATAAGCACAATGGTACCATTTGTAGCATGTTCTCTAATAAAATGGTATCTTACATCAATGTGCTTTGTTCTAGAATATTTAACTGGATTAGCCACAATATATATATAGCACTAGTATTGTCACACATAATTGAAAGTTTGTGTAACACTAGGCCATAATCCATTAACTGATTTTTAATCCAAAGCACTTGAACACAACAACTTCCAGCAGCTATGTATTTAGCCTCATGTGTGGAAGTTGACACAAATTGTTGTTTCTTGCTATACCAGGATACAAGTCTTTGTCCAAGAAACTGACAGCTTCCACTAGTACTCTTTCTGTCAACCCCGCATCCAGCAAAATCTGCATCTGTGTATCCAACAGCTTCAAAACCAGTTCCCTTAGGATACTATAATCCCAAGTTTGAAGTCCCCTTCAAGTATCTGAAAATTCTCTTTACAGCCATAAAATGTGATTCTTTTGGACTGGCTTTAAATCTTGCACACAGACATGTTGCAAATATGATGTCTGGTCTACTTGCAGTTAAGTAAAGCAATGATCCAATCATTCCTCTATAGCTTGAAATATCTACACTTTTGCCTTTTTTATCTTCATCCAACTTTGTAGTTGTAGACATGGGTGTAGATGCAGGTGAACAATCAACCATAGCAAACTTTTTCAATAAATCTTTGACATACTTAGTTTGGCTGATGAAGATTCCATCACTTCTTTGACTGACTTGAAGTCCAAGAAAGTAACTTAATTCCCCCATCATACTCATTTCATATTCACTCTGCATAAGTTTAGAGAATCTTTGGCAAAGCTTTTCATTGGTAGAACCAAAGATAATATCATCCATATAGATCTATACTAGAATCATATCAACACCATGCTTTTTGTAGAAGAGAGTCTTGTTTATTGTTCCTCTAGTGAATCCATGTTTAAGAAAAAATTTGACAGTGTGTCATACCAAGCTCTAGGTTCTTTTTTAAGTCCATAGAGAGCCTTGAGTAGCTTGTATACAAATTTGAAAATTCTGGATCTTCAAAGCCAGGTGGCTGTTACACATAAACCTCTTCTTCCAACTCACTATTAAGGAATACACTCTTCACATTCATTTGATATACCTTGAAATTCGAATGTGCAGCAAATGCCAGGAAAATCCTTATTGCTTCAAGTCTTGCAACTGAAGCAAAAGTTTCATTATAATCAATTCCTTCCTCCTGTGAGTAGCCTTTTGCAACCAGCCTTGCTTTGTTTCCGGTAACAATTCCATTTTCATCCATCTTGTTCTTGAACACCCATTTTGTTTCAATTATACTTCTATTCTTTGGTGCGGGAACCAATTTCCAAACTTTGTTTCTTTCAAACTGATTTAGCTCTTCTTGCATTGCAGATATCCAATTAGAAAACATGCATGAAGGCATTCATTTGCAGTTGCACTTCTAGTCCTCACTCCAGTAGTTGGATCACCAATAATTGCTTCTCTACTGTGACTTATATCCCACTTCCTTGTGTGAGTTTGTTGACTTATGTTTTCTGCTTCTTCTTCATTATTGGCATGACTTCCAGAATTTTCTCCTCTTTCTCCCCCTGAGTTTGTGCTATCAAATTCAGGTGTTTGAGATGAGCTTCTATTCTCATGATTCACATGTTCAGTAGACTTTTCTTCAATCCTGTGATTTGTGTTGATTTCAGCTTCATCATCAAAATCACTATTTGTCAATAATATTTGTCATACGTATCATCCACATCTTCTAAGGAAAGATCTCTATCCTTCTCCACAAAGTACTTTGCGGTCTCAGCCAATTGGTCTTGAAATCTTTTAAACATCTCCTTGGTATTAATGAAAATGGCATTGTGCTCCAAGGCGGCCTTCATTTGCTTACAACTAATTTTGTGAAGTGTATTATAATCCTCTTCTTTCTCACGCATGAATTTTCTTTCTAAAGTTTTTTGTGCACCATCAACGAATTCTTTCAATCCCGTGCAAGACCCTACACAAGCATAAAAAATGGAATTCATTCCTTCGCTTCTCGATGATATATTTTGACCCGTAGAAAAAATGTTACGTGTATAAGCATTGATCCACTTATGCTTCAAATTATACAAGCCTTGTGTAATAACCCCAAAATTTTGGACTTTTTGTAACCCTTATGAATAGTGATTTTGCTGATTATGCTGAATAAGAAAATTTTTCATACCACACTTTGTAGGGGTTCTTTTATTGTTATTCTGAGATCTTATTAGTACTCTATATGGTATATAAGTGTATGTAAAGATTGTCAGGATCCAAATTCGAACACTTTGATTTTTCCCGAAAATCCACCAGATACCGAAAGAATTGAGTATAAGGTAACAGGATAAAAAAAATTTAAATTCAAGGATTATAAGAGAGGATCATATAAGGAATATAATGTATTGAGAAAGGTTATGCGAACCCAAGTAATAAGATCCCGGGTATGATCCCTCAAACGATAAACGAAAATGAAAGTTAAGCGAACCGTATAACAGATCAGCGATCATTAGCCAAGTAATTAGGAGTTAATCAAAGAGGTTAGTGATGATTATGTCATCACACCAACAAGAAGAAGACAAGTATGGGAAGATGACATAAGAGGATGACATAAGCATGACACAATGGGAAGGAATTGTTGGTTGATTATAAGCCACACAAATTTTACCATGGTAAAAGGTTAATTAACAACAAAAACAAAGCAACCAAGCAAACACATTCATTTCTCTTCACCCCATCTCCTTGATCACGGTTTTTTGAAGAAAAATAAGAAGAAAAATTTCCAAACCCAAGCTCCACTCAATCATAATTCAAGAGGTTTGTTTCTTTGGATCCTATATTTCATAACTAAGAAGGGCAAGTAGTTTGAGTGCTTGAATCAAAGGTTTTCTATCTCAAACAAATCATTTTAGTTTAGGGTGAATAGTAACTTTCAAGAACATATTTTTGATTCTTGATTTTATTTGTAAGGTCAAGGTAGCTTAAGCATAGATAAAGGCTTCCATGGGCATTCCAAGGATCTTTCATGGATTAAAAGCTTCAAGGAAGGTATAAAACTTCAAACCCTAGTTTTACTTTGAATATTTAGGAGTGGTTTTGATTAATATAGTTCATGAGAAGCATGATGCTTGTGTCTTTAAAGTTTGGTTGGGTTTGCAATTTGGATGATTGAATCTTGTTTATAGTTAATGAAACTTAAGTATAAGCTTTTAGTTCATGATTGAGAGTATTAATAATTGGAAATCTTGAGATGTTGGGGCTGTTGTAGTAGAGTATGGATGGAGTTTTGTTGTAGTAATTATTATGGGATTGATTGTGGATTGATTTGGAGTTGTACAAATTTGATAATCGCGTAAACATAGCCGTCGTAATGCCTGATTTACCTTAGACTGCTTTTGTTCTCAACATCAGGACCCGTGAACTCACTTTTAGGTTTTTAAAATTGCCATGATTAGATATTTCATGTTATGAGCTTCGTTTTGATATGTGGTTCGCTTAAATCCGATGTACGGTTTAGGAGAAACGACTGTTTTAAGTAACGGCGTTTCGTGACCGAACCATTACCCCTCGCCTTACTTTGAAACCTTGGTTAAGGCCCTTAAATGACTAATTGGAATATGAAACAATTATATAAAGTGGATTAGGCAGTTGGTAGGGTATTCGCGAAAGCATCGCCTTAAAATTTGTAACGGTTAATTTATTAAAAATGGTGGAGCCGAGGGTACTCGAACGACTTATGTGATTTGTTAAGCGTAGAAATGAACATAAGCAAACGTTAGGGTTCAATTGGTTAAAGTCTAGTTTCTTAAGCGACCGTGGTTTAATTCCGGATTATGTTGTTGTTCATAGGTTACCGGACCCACTCTAAGCTTAAGTCTACCCCGGAGCACTCAGGCAAGTTTTCTACCCGTTATACTGTTGTTGTGATGTATACATATGTATATGCATTATCTTGTGATAAGTTCATGATTGTTATTAGAAAATCTTGCGATATATTGGAGCATGCTGATATGGTATATATGCATGTCTGTTTCGTAATCTTGATATCTATTGTTGATTCAATTGCTTATAAGTTGCATAATACCTATGCTAGAGATAAGCAGTAGTTGCGTATACCCTTAGTATAGGGGACCCAAAGGTGAACATATTTTCTAAACCGGGAGACGATGTTCCCGAGTATATTATATATATATTTATATATATATAAATAGTTTTCAAAACTATTATTCGAATAAGGTTTATTCGATAACTTTATTTCACTTAATGAATATTATTTTGAATATTCATTCGAGGACTTATGACTCCGCTTATTTTATTTAATGAATATTGTTTTGAATATTCATTCGAGGACTTATGACTCCGCTTATTTTATTAAATAATATTCTTTATTTTATTAAAGAATAATGTTTCGATAATCAAACTTATTTTCAATTATTTAAATAAAGATCGTACTTTCGTATAAGTATATCTTTGGTTATTTATTATTCATTTCAAGTATGAGTTTTAAAACTTCTACTTCAATTATTTTTATAAAGATTATTCTTTATGGGAATATTATTTAAATAATAATATTCAGATATTTTCTAATACATTGGGACTGATTTATTTTATTAAATCAGCATTACTCCAAACATTCTTAAAAATGTTTCCGAGTCTTCCAAATGATTTTTAAAGGTTAGGGCGGATCCCAAAACTCATTTTTTTATATTTAAGATCTTTTTTTCGAAGGGGATTTAAATACTCGCTCAAAACCTGAGGGATCCGGCTCTATGGTGTATTTTATATTCGCAACAAGGTTGCTGTTTTGATAAAAGAGTTTTTGATTACTTACCCAACACTCAGGAAGTAAAATTCTTGGAACAAGTTAATCCATTAACAGGCACCCCCTGGGAAATATCGGTGAGTTTTCCTTTCCAACTAGATACGACTTCTTGCTGGAGCCGTATCAACAAGTTTCTACTTGGGGAAAGGGGGGACGAGCTTTACGTTTCAGAGTCATGGATTTCATCTGAACTTGGAGTGGCGTAAGTGGTCGAGTGGTGCCGGCCCAGCCTTATTATATTGGCCCAAATGGCCTGGACGTTCCGCTAAGACGGTCCATTCCTTAGGAGTCCAGGGTTCAGTTGACAAGTAAATCCGACTATTCTCCTCTACATGTAGGAAATGGTGGGGTTGCACTACTGCGACTGATCATCGTGAGTGGTCTTCCTGGCGCGGCAAACTCCCATAATGAGTTCATCATCCAATTGGATATTTCTGCAACACTACCCAGAGCACTTCGATAGAAAGGCTACGGTTGGGCGATTGTTGAGTGTTGGTAGGGTCAAGCTTTCAAAATGATGTTTGCATCAAATGAAGTATCTCGTAACTTCATTTTATTTTGATGATATTTTAAAGATTGATTCTATACAAGTTTTTTCTTGTAGCTTAATCTATGGGATGAACTAATTATAACTTGAACGGTGGTAGTTCAAGTAGTATTCGGAAAAGATATAAGTATATTGGAGTATCTTGTAACTTCATCTTTTAAACTTATATCTAGTAAATGATTATCTTATGCATGACAAAGATTTTCAGAAAAACGTTGAGACAAGGTTAGATATATGAGATCACCTTGCAACGATATTTTTATACAGTTATAAACTGGAATTCTGTGTATATTATGCATGGAAGAGGACTTCCAAGATTTTGAAAAGTATATATACATATATACTGAATATTTTGCGACTTGATCGCGGTAAGGTATCAAACTTGGTTCATTTCTTCTTGACCAAGACTTTCATGAGTACTATGAGAATGCTCATATATCGTAAATCATTATACATATTATTTTGGTGGGATTTTTGCTTACCCTTGCTTTCTTCTTTCATCACACAACATCAGATAGACAAGATGAACAGGACCAAGCTCCCAATTCGCGAGCGGATAGGAAACGTTCCGCAGTTTCCTATAGGCGTTGGTGTCGCTGTAGCTGAGGTAGGAACTAACAATAGGCTAGGCTTTCAACTTTTGATGTACCAGACTATATATCTTTATCAATAATAATAATGGCAAAGAAATGTAAATTTATTCAGAAACCCTTTTAAGGTATAATGGCATATAATTGTGGAATAAAATGACTCGTGTTATTTTTGGATATTCATCTCTGAGACTATAACTTGTGGTGTGTGTGTTTATTGTGGGGTCACAGTACAGAGTAGTTGATTGTTTATTAAGATTGGGTGTTATTAAGGGAAATGAAACTCGTGACAACCCGGATCCCCGACCCCGGATTTGGGGGTGTTACAGAAATGGTATCAGAGCTAAGCGTTATAAACCTCAGAGATGAAGTGACGTTAAAATAATAAGTTCACTAAGATAAATAAGAACTCTTGCCAAGTTCATAGTCGGACTACCTAACGTAGTACTGACAGTTAAAACCCTTATGGGAACCCTTATAAATATCGTGATAGGAGCGTAGTTCGTTATCGTATATGGTAGCGGGACTCCGAACCCTGAGGTTCATGAGCAACAACGCGATGATGTTTTATTAGTTATTGGAGATCAGATTGTGGATCCGATAGAGCGTCCTAACATGGAACCGGATGATGTTCATATTGAGGATGTAGCGGTTGAGGATGTTGTCCTAGAAGGGATTATCGCTGAGAAGGATCCCGTGAAGGATCCTGACAAGAATGAATAAAGGACCACTGAGGAATTGATGACCATGGTTAGGGCGACTACCAGAGGTAGGATTGGCCGGTCACTACAGGAGGTTCGTTCAAGTTCGTAAAGATAGTATCCCCTTTAACGCAGCTTACTCATAAGACTGAGAAATTCAAATGGACAGAGAAACGCGAGAACAACTTTCAAGAATTGAAGCAAAGGTTGGTGACGGCTCCTATGTTGGCGTTGCCAGATGGAAAAAGAGATTTTGTGATTTGTAGTGACGCTTCGCATAAGGAATTAGGGTGCTTCTTATACAGCACAACAAGGTAATCGCGTACGCGTCAAGACAATTAAGGGAATATAAAATCCGATATCCCCACCCATGAGCTTGGGCTCGTGGCAATAGTTTTGCCCTAAAGATTGGAGGCACTACTTGTATGGAGAGAAGTGCGAGATTTACACAAGCCATAAGTGCTCTAGGGCATTTTCACGCAGAAAGAGCTCAACATGTGCCAGAGGAGGTGGTTAGAGCTAATCAAGGATTACGATTATGAGATTCTTTATCATCCAGGGAAAGCCAAAATGGTGGCTAATGCCCTTAGTATAAAAGAGAGACTCAAGATGAAAATGTCTTTGGGAGAGTTGACAAGAGATTTTGAGAAAATGGAAATAGAAGTGAAGGTAACCGGGGCCGGTAACGAAAAGTTGTTTGAGATTGCAATACAGCCCGAATTATTGGAGAAGATCATATTGTGCCAAGAAAAAAGTGATGAATAGAGGCAGAGAACCAATGACCGGAGAAAAAATTAATACCTAGAAAGATGATGAGGGAATAATGAGGTATCCCTACAGAATTTGGGTTCCAAATGTTCAAGAGCTTAAGGACTGGATCTTAGATGAAAGTCATAGTTCGAGGAATAAGATTTAGGGCAAACCCTGAATGTGATAGTCAGGGAGGTCGCCATCAAGAAAGAAAGAACCCATGATATAATAAAATGAAAAACAAGGATTTTAACGTATAAGATAACCCTGATTATGGGAGAAGGATGAAACATTTCATACTGAGAAAACAAAAGTCGAGCAAGATAAGGAGACCCGAGACGGTACTCCTATACGAAAATTCATGGACCTGTCTAAACAGAACTTATACTTTTATTTCCAACCACCACATTGAGGAAACAATGCGGTAGGAAATTCTTTCATGACCTTTAAGTCGCTACGCTCTCAGAGTTCCAAGGAAATAGCTGACCCAGTCGAGGCAAGAGCCTGGCTAAAGGAAATACAAGAATCATTTGAGATTCTAAATGATTGACGAGTCACAAAAGACTGTTTTTGTCACTTACCCTCCTAAGAGAGAGGCCACCCGCTGGTGAAAGGCCAAGAAAGGAACGGAGCTAGAGGTTATAATAAACTGATTAAAGTTCAGTCAATTATTTTCGGGAAAGTACTTCCCAATGTTATGGAGGTAGTGTAAAAGCTTTAGAGCCAGAACAAAAGCGGACGAGTATGATGAATTATGAATCTAAGTTGTAAAGGTTGTCAAGATTCGTTCTGAGGACACGAATCCAGAATGACGGGATGTTTGAAATCAATGTTTATGTTGTGATGGTTCATGTAATGGTTGTAATGGAAATGAAAATAAAAGACTGAAAAGGGGAGGAGTATAAAGGGATATAAAGGAAATAGAGTTGAGAAGTGATAAGGGAGTTAGGTATGGGAAACCCTAAGAAACCCTTGCAATAAATATAGAGAAGTGTGTCATCATCAGCGCGATGGTGACTGATCATGAGATAAATTCAAGGTTTGAAGGCGTAAGCGATACGTATAGTTAATTCCCTTGAAGTTGACAGTATTCGATGAAAATTTGAGATTGATCGATTGATTAATAAGGAAACACGGATGGACTGAGAAGACAAGAAAGTAAGAAATTAGGAAAATTGGATGAAGGAAGTGACCTTCAAGAATGTGAAGTGTAAGTAACGCATGTGAATTTGATACCCAAAAAGGGGGACGCCAGACATAAAAGATATCCCAACGTTGAGATGACTGTTGAGATAAATAAAAGAAGTAAATGAGTAGTTAGAACTAAAAGGTTCATGTTGAACACGGCCAATATCTTCTAGAACATCCCTGTTATCATTACTGAATCAGGCAAGAAAAGTAGATAACCGTAGTTATCTTTTGGAGGCCATATTGATTGACCTCATTTTGAATACAGATGTTATTGTGAAATTAGGCATATACTATCGAGATGGGAATGATTGAATAAGATACCCTTATCAGGGATATATGACTTGATTTATCCATGTAAGGATGCAAGTACCTTTTTAAAGGTGGAATTAAGGACATAACCTCAATAGCTTGAGATGAACCATGGGGGATGCATAAAGGATGGCATTTCACCCTTAATAGGGACATTATGAGTTGGGTAGTATGGAACGAAGGACTAAGGTAACAACAACCTTTAAAGATTAGAAGAGAAATTTTTCAGAAGTACTAAACAATGGTTCGAGTATTAGTAAATCGTATCTTGATATGCCCTGAACCTAGGGAGTACCGGATGAAGAATTTAAGAATAACCTTAGAGGTTTTACAAGGAAAAAGGTAATATTCAAAGTTCTCAAGAATAGAAATTTTGATAAAGAAAATATGACATAATTATAATAATGCCAGGTGGGCACGTGTTGAACCATAAGAAAGTATAGATCGACCCAATGAAGGTCGAGATTGGTGAAAACGAGAAGGACCCAAGATAAGAGACGTCCTAAGTATGATCGAGAGTCAGTCGTGACAATGTTCACATCTAAAGACTAAGGCAATGACTTATGGAAAAATGGTGATTTTTTTTCTCTCACCAGGATTTAAGAAAAGTATTTTCACATAAACAGTGATTGAAATGAGGTAGAAAATTTAGTTGGAGGTGGTTAAAATGACATTGATTGTAAGGAAATTTTACTATCAAGAAAGGCCAAAGAGGTGGCCGACACTTTAAATATAAGAGGATAATTATAGGCGCTCGTGCCAGAGGAATACAGTGATGATGGTTGAAGCCGTGAAGGTTGTATTATGGTTTGGAAGATTGATATTCCTTCTGATGACTGTGCAATACCCAACCGTAATAGTAGTTTGGTAAAGGTTTAATTCGTGTAATCGCCATGAGCGGGCTATCTATCTTATAAGGACATATCTTGAGATAAGCCAGGACCATGTTACGAAAGGACTAAATGAACCTTTGAGCTTCATGTCTCTTGATAAAGACATATGATTAAGAATGGTATTAACCTGCTATCGTTGCTTTTATTGAAACTCTTCCACAATTTTATCTACTTCATATCATGAAAGTACGTCAGGATCTGGAGTATTCTTCATGAATTATGAATGGTGATTATGTTAACTCCTTAGAAGAATTTGATACGACAGGTATGGACTCCGTATGGTTAGCTATTAATATTCCAAGGAAAACGAATGATGACAGTAGGTCAGTGGTGAACCCTAGTAATGCAGCAACGATTCTTTGAATAATGAGCCGATTACAACCGTGAGAGTTGTAGTGTAATGGATGTTGAGATTGGGTACCACTAATCGGGTTGTGGTGATGTATAAGTTATCATTAATAGACTAATTAAGTTGATTATTTATCTATTGAATACTTATTCCTTCTTATCAATAGAGAGTCGTATTACTATACGAGGAAGGTTGCGGTGCAAGCATAGAATTCTAGTAACGATGATGTCTAGAATGAGATCCCAGATTCGATTTTCGATGTCGAGGGAGTTTCAAAGATGATTGTGTATAAGCTCGAGCAAGAGCATAGGTCCATAGAATGATGGACAGAATATCAAAAATATTTAGGCATGTGAAATACGATGCTATAATACCTGATGTTGATATATATACGTATATGTTTTATTCTCCTATGACAAACCTCTATAGTTCAGAGGTAGATTCCAAGCCAGATATTTTATGGCAGTATATTTTATATATATACAATTCTCTTCAATTCATTCTTTTCTCTCCTTTTTATTTTGTATAAGCTGAGAAGAACAACCCTTCCAGAAGGGGAGGTATTGCCGAATGACTATCTATCTGTGTGATAGAAGCCTAGTAGGATACCACATGTTGTTTAATTGCTTGTCAAGTACTAAAGGTTGGCCACCTTCTGTACTAACTATGCAATAGAACAAGTGTTCATGATCATAGTGATCTCTCAATAAAATCTTTTACTTCTATACGATAGATCAAGTTTTTGAAGATGGAAGCAGCAAAAGGAAGTAGTATCAGTGCATGGTATTCTGAATCTAACGTGTTTGTGATACTAAGGTTGGCGTGGTTATTAAAAGGTTATAGAACGCTAACGAGCAAAAGTATAACCAGTATAATATTACGAACTGGAAAAGAATGGGTATTGAGAAGCAAAAGCTATAATGCTAGAAGCTATGATGAGGGTCTGTGCAATAGACTTGAAAGAATTTGGAATGATCACTTAACGCGGATTGAGTTTTCTTACGATAATAGATCGTATGTTAGTATCGAGATATCGCCTTATGAGATCCTTGAGGGAAGACAATGTCAATCTCCCTTATGTTAGGATGAAGTTGTAGAGCGCAAGATGCTCGGACCTGCAGTGGTCCAAAGGACCAAGGATATAATTGATCTAATCAGAGGACGGCTGGTAGTAGCCCAAGATGGACATAAGAAGTATGTTGATTTGACACGAAAGGAAAAAGAATAGGAAGTAGGGGACCTAGTGTTGTTATAGGTATTCCCTTGGAAGGGATTAATGAGGTTCGAAAAAAAGGGAAACTAAGCCCAAGATACATTGGACCTTTTGAGATACTAAGACGGATTGGGAAGTTCGCTTACGAGCTAGCTTTACCCCCGAACCTACAACAAGTTCATAATGTGTTCCATGTGTCAATGCTAAGGAAGTATCATCGGGATGCCAGACACATAGTGGAGTACGAGCAGGTGGATATGCAACCAGATCTGACTTACGTGGAGAAACCAGTAAAGATTATGGATAAGAAGGAGCAGGTACTTCGGAACAAAGTGATCAAGCTAGTCAGAGTGCTATGGCAGAATCATAATGTGGAAGAATCAACTTGGGAACTAGAGAGCGTAATGCTAGAAACGTACCCCCATTTGTTTTCTATTTGATTCCGGGATGGAATCCTTTTAAGGAGGGGAGACTGTAATAACCCCAATATTTTGGACTTTTTGTAACCCTTATGAATAGTGATTTTGCTGATTATGCTGAATAAGAAAACTTTTCATACCACACTTTGTAAGGGGTTCTTTTATTGTTATTCTGAAATCTTATTAGTACTCTATATGGTATATAAGTGTATGTAAATATTGTCAGAATCCAAATTCGAACACTTTGATTTTTCCCGAAAATCCACCAGATACCGAAAGAATTGAGTATAAGGTAACAGGATAAAAAAGATTTAAATTCAAGGATTATAAGAGAGGAACATAAAAGGAATATAATGTATTGAGAAAGGTTATGCGAACCCAAGTAATAAGATCCCGGGTATGATCCCTCAAACGATAAACGAAAACGAAAGTTAAGCGAACCGTATAACAGATCAACGATCATTAGCCAAGTAATTAGGAGTTAATCAAAGAGGTTAGTGATGATGATGTCATCACACCAACAAGAAGAAGACAAGTGTGGGAAGATGACATAAGAGGATGACATAAGCATGACACAATGGGAAGGAATTGTTGGTTGATTATAAGCCACACAAATTTTACCATGTTAAAAGGTTAATTAACAACAAAAACAAAGCAACCAAGCAAACACATTCATTTCTCTTCACCCCATCTCCTTGCTCACGGTTTTTTGAAGAAAAACAAGAAGAAAAATTTCCAAACCCAAGCTCCACTCAATCATAATTCAAGAGGTTTGTTTCTTTGGATCCTATATTTCATAACTAAGAAGAGCAAGTAGTTTGAGTGCTTGAATCAAAGGTTTTCTATCTCAAACAAATCATTTTAGTTTAGGGTGAATAGTAACTTTCAAGAACAAATTTTTGATTCTTGATTTTATTTGTAAGGTCAAGGTAGCTTAAGCATAGATAAAGGCTTCCATGGGCATTCCAAGGATCTTTCATGGATTAAAAGCTTCAAGGAAGGTATAAAACTTCAAACCCTAGTTTTACTTTGAATATTTAGGAGTGGTTTTGATTAATATAGTTCATGAGAAGCATGATGCTTGTGTCTTTAAAGTTTGGTTGGGTTTGCAATTTGGATGATTGAATCTTGTTTATAGTTAATGAAACTTAAGTATAAGCTTTTAGTTCATGATTGAGAGTATTATAAATTGGAAATCTTGAGATGTTGGGGCTGTTGTAGTAGAGTATGGATGGAGTTTGGTTGTATTAATTATTATGGGATTGATTGTGGATTGATTTGGAGTTGTACAAATTTGGTAATCGCGTAAACATAGCAGTCGTAATGCCTGATTTACCTTAGACTGCTTTTGTTCTCAACATCAGGACCCGTGAACTCACTGTTAGGTTTTTAAAATTGCCATGATTAGATAGTTCATGTTACGAGCTTCGTTTTGATATGTGGTTCGCTTAAATCCGATGTACGGTTTAGGAGAAACGACTGTTTTAAGTAACGGCGTTTCGCGACCGAACCATTACCCCTCACTTACTTTGAAACCTTGGTTAAGGCCCTTAAATGACTAATTGGAATATGAAACAATTATGTAAAGTGGATTAGGCAGTTGGTAGGGTATTCGCGAAAGCATCGCCTTAAAATTCGTAACGGTTAATTTATTAAAAATGGTGGAGCCGAGGGTACTCGAACGACTTATGTGATTTGTTAAGCGTAGAAATGACCATAAGTAAACGTTAGGGTTCAATTGGTTAAAGTCTAGTTTCTTAAGAGACCGTGGTATAATTCCGGCTTATGTTGTTGTTCATAAGTTACCGGACCCACTCTAAGCTTAAGTCTACCCCGGAGCACTCAGGCAAGTTTTCTACCCGTTATACTGTTGTTGTGATGTATACATATGTATATGCATTATCTTGTGATAAGTGCATGATTGTTATTAGCAAATCTTGCGATATATTGGAGCATGCTGATATGGTATATATGCATGTCTGTTTCGTATTCTTGATATCTATTGTTGATTCAACTGCTTATAAGTTGCATAATACCTATGCTAGAGATAAGCAGTAGTTGCGTGTACCCTTAGTATAGGGGACCCAAAGGTGAACATATTTTCTAAACCGGGAGACGATGTTCCCGAGTATATTATATATATATTTATATATATATATATAAATAGTTTTCAAAACTATTATTCGAATAAGGTTTATTCGATAACTTTATTTCACTTAATGAATATTATTTTGAATATTCATTCGAGGACTTATGACTCCGCTTATTTTATTTAATGAATATTGTTTTGAATATTCATTCGAGGACTTATGACTCTGCTTATTTTATTAAATAATATTCTTTATTTTATTAAAGAATAATGTTTCGATAATCAAACTTATTTTCGATTATTCAAATAAAGATCGTACTTTCGTATAAGTATATCTTTGGTTATTTATTATTCATTTCAAGTATGAGTTTTAAAACTTCTACTTCAATTATTTTTATAAAGATTATTCTTTATGGGAATATTATTTAAATAATAATATTCAGATATTTTCTAATACATTGGGACTAATTTATTTTATTAAATAAGCATTACTCCAAACATTCTTAAAAATGTTTCCGAGTCTTCAAAATAATTTTTAAAGGTTAGGGCGGATCCCAAAACTCATTTTTTTTATATTTAAGATCTTCCTTTCGAAGGGGATTTAAATACTCTCTCAAAACCTGAGGGATCCGGCTCTGTGGTGTATTTTATGTTCGCAACAAGGTTGCTGTTTTGATAAAAGAGTTTTTGATTACTTACCTAACACTCGGGAAGTAAAATTCTTGGAACAAGTTAATCCATTAACAGGCACCGCCTGGGAAATATCGGTGAGTTTTCCTTTCCAACTAGATACGACTTCTTGCTGGAGCCATATCAACAAGTTTCTACTTGGGGAAAGGGGGGACGAGCTTTATGTTTCAGAGTCATGGATTTCATCTGAACTAGGAGTGGCGTAAGTGGTCGAGTGGCGCCGACCCAGCCTTATTATATTGGCCCAAATGGCCTGGACGTTCCGCTAAGACGGTCCATTCCTTAGGAGTCCAGGGTTCGGTTGACAAGTAAATCCGACTGTTCTCCTCTACATGTAGGAAATTGTGGGGTTGCACTACTGCGACTGATCATCGTGAGTGGTCTTCCTGGCGCGGCAAACTCCCGTAATGAGTTCATCATCCAATTGGATATTTCTGCAACACTACCCAGAGCACTTCGATAGAAAGGCTACGGTTGGGCGATTGTTGAGTGTTGGCAGGGTCAAGCTTTCAAAATGATATTTGTATCAAATGAAGTATCTCGTAACTTCATTTTATTGTGATGATATTTTAAAGATTGATTCTATACAAGTTTTTTCTTGTAGCTTAATCTATGGGATGAACTAATTATAACTTGAACGGTGGTAGTTCAAGTAGTATTCGGAAAAGATATAAGTATATTGGAGTATCTTGTAACTTCATCTTTTAAACTTATATCTAGTAAATGATTATCTTATGCATGACAAAGATTTTCAGAAAAACGTTGAGACAAGGTTAGATATATGAGATCACCTTGCAACGATATTTTTATACAGTTATAAACTGGAATTCTGTGTATATTATGCATGGAAGAGGACTTCCAAGATTTTGAAAAGTATATATACATATATACTGAATATTTTGCAACTTGGTCGCGGTAAGGTATCAAACTTGGTTCATTTCTTCTTGACCAAGACTTTCATGAGTACTATGAGAATGCTCATATATCGTAAATCACTATACATATTATTTTGGTGGGCTTTTTGCTCACCCTTGCTTTCTTCTTTCATCACACAACATGAGATAGACAAGATGAACAGGACCAAGCTCCTAATTCGCGAGCGGATAGGAAACGTTCCGCAGTTTCCTATAGGCGTTGGTGTCGCTGTAGCTGAGGTAGGAACTACCAATAGGCTAGGCTTTCAACTTTTGATGTACCAGACTATGTATCTTTATCAATAATAATAATGGCAAAGAAATGTAAATTTATTCAGAAACCCTTTTAAGGTGTAATGGCATATAATTGTGGAATAAAATGACTCGTGTTATTTTTGGATATTCATCTCTGAGACTATAACTTGTGGTGTGTGTGTTTATTGTTGGGTCACAGTACAGAGTAGTTGATTGTTTATTAAGATTGGGTGTTATTAAGGGAAATGGAACTCGTGACAACCCGGATCCCCGACCCCGGATTTGGGGGTGTTACACCTTGCAACCATGTATCATCTTTCAACTTGTATTTCAAGATCAATGATTCCACCTATCCTCAAAAACTTCTTGGTCAACGAGTGATATATGCAATTATTGAAGTCACCTTTAAATTTATCCTTTGCATAGTAGGTTGAAAGCTTCTCCGGAAATTTGTTACTAATGTGTCACGAACACAACAAATGTGTCATGTTTGGTAGTTGAGATTGAATTTCCCCCGCCATGGCCTGATCTTGATCGGTGATAATAGCCAAGGGTGCTTTCCATTCAACGACCTCTAACCAAGTACCCAAAATCCACTCGAATGTAGTCTTTAATCCATCACGTATAAATGCAAATCCAAAGAGAACCAATTGGTAGTGATGGTTCACCCTGGTGAAAGGCACAAACGGCATAGCAATATCTTCTTCTTCAACAACACTGTTAGATATATTTGTGATGTCATGTCTAATGATGATTTGTGTTTAGTTTTTCAGATCTTAACTAACAGGACAAATCGGGACAACTGGAAATCAGTACTTATACTGAAGTCAGGACTTAAGATATCAGATTTTAAGTTGTCAGAAAAGTTATCAGAAGATATTTATCAGGAGATAATATCAGGACTTAAGGAGACTTTCAGATAAGGAAGGTGGCTGATTAAAAGGAAATAAGATCAAGAGTAAAATAAGAAGAGATATGCATGGAGAAGAATTCTATGAAGAATAGAATACTTGGAATAAAAGATAACTAGTTGATATATTTTAGGATGCAGACTTATGTTCGATATCAATTAGAAGATTATCTTGTAACTGTGTGTCTATATAAACACAGTATAGGGTTTACACTATATATGTTATCTTAATTGAGAATATTATTCATTGTAACCCTAGCAGCCCTCGTGATATTTGTTCATCACTGAGAGAGAACGGTTCCATTGTAATACTGTTTTATTAATAAGATTATTCTGTGTTTCATACTTGTGTTCTTAATTTGATTTGATTGTGCTAGACACTGTATTCAACCCCCTTATACAGTGTGTGTGACCTAACAAGTGGTATCCGAGCAATCTGTTAACATACATACAGTAAAGGTCCAAAAACAATCATGTCTGAAGAAACACAAACTCCAACCAAGCCCACCAAAACTGAAGAAACTCCAAAGACTCAAATCCATAATCGATATGAGACTATTAGGGTTCCCATACTGAAACCTTCTGAGTATCCCATATGGAAGGTGAGGATGTCTATGTTTCTGGAAGCTACAGATCCAGAATATCTTGACAGAATTAATGAAGGACCACATAAGCCAACCAAGCTCTCTGTTGTAGTTGCAGATCAGCCAGCACAGATTGTACCAAAGGAGAAAAGTGAGTATACAGCTGAAGATATCTCATCTATTGCCAATGATGCAAAGGTAAGACATCTGTTGCATAATGCCATTGATAATGTCATGTCAAATAGGGTAAATGCAAGACTACAAAGGAGATATGGGATGCCTTAGAGACAAGATGCCAGGGAACTGATTCAATTAAGAAGAACAGAAGGACTATACTCACTCAAGAGTATGAGCACTTTGACTCAAAACCTGATGAGTCATTAACTGGTTTATATGACAAATTTGTCAAACTCTTGAATGATCTTTCACTGGTGGATAAGGAATATGATCTTGAAGATACTAATCTTAAATTCCTTTTAGCTCTTCCTGAAAGTTGGGATTTGAAGGCAACTACTATAAGAGACAACTATGCTCTTGATGAAACTACTCTTGATGAAATTTATGGTATGCTCAAAACTCATGAACTTGAGATGGATCAAAGAAGCAAAAGGTATGGGAGAAAGTCAAGAACAGTTGCTCTTAAGGCTGAGGAGGAATACCCTAAAGTGGTTGTCTCAAACAAAGGCAAATGAAAGGCTCTCATCACAAAGTCTGATACTGAGTCATCAAGTTCTGATAGTGATGATGATTCAGAAACTGAAATTCTATCTGAGATGGATGCTGATGAAGAGATGATGAGATTGTGTGCTCTTATGGTGAAGGGCATCACAAAGATACCTTACAGGAAATTCAGAAGGGGAAAGAAGTTTTCCAGGGAAAGTGGAAGTTCTGATAAGAAGGGATTCAGAAAATCTGAAGGCAAAGCTGGAAAGTCTGATAGAGGAGATTACTCAAATGTTAAATGCTACAATTGTGGTGAGAAAGGCCACATATCTCCTGACTGCAAGAAAGGAAAATATGACAAAGGCAATGCACTTGTCACAAAGAAGAAAAGCTGGACAGACACTTCAGATTCTGAGAATGAGGTGAACTATGCCTTGATGGCAAATGCTGATAGCAGTTCTGAAGCTGCTGAGTTAAAGGTACCTCAAACAACTTATGCTTTTCACACTGATGATATTACTGAGTTGAGAAGATATCTTAAAACCATGTTCATTAGTTATAGAGATCAAACTTTAACATGTGAAAGATTAACTTCTGAAAATCTTGCTTATATAAAAAGGAATGATTATTTAGAAAAAGAGTTAGTTATATTCCATCAAACTCAGAAAGATAGAGATGATGCTTTCTATGTTAGAGATGAAGTGCTTAAAATGAATGAATCTCTAAAAACTGAGTTAGAAAAGGAAAGAGAGATTATTAGGACTTGGACTAACTCTGGCAGAACAACTCAGAATTTGTTAAGTAGTGGAAACTGGAAATAGGGCTTAGGTTATGGAGATGATAAGAATAATAAAGGAACTGTAGAAATTGAGCCTATAGTTGTTAAACAAAAGCCAAAGGTAAATCCTGTTAAGTTTGTAGCTGTAAAGTCTGATATTGATAAATCAGAAGTTAAAGAGAAATTAACTTCTGACAAACCAAAATAGGATAAGCCAACTGAAGTTAACATAGGCTTAATGATAAAGAAGCAGCTTAAGCATAAGCTGAAAGATGTTAAGAATGTAGACAAGGTAAAGCCACCTAAGAAAAATAGGAATGGAAAGGTAGGTGTGAATAAAAGCAATGATTATAAGCCTGTTCCTAATGCTCCTAGAAAGAAATGTTATAACTGTGGAAATTCTAACCATCTGGCTTCTTTTTCCAGGAAGAATAAGAACATAAACTCCTTACCTTCAAAATCAGGAGTTAAGAGTCAGTCTGTTAGATATAGGCCATAAAATCCTTGTTTTCATTGTGGTAGTTTATGACATTCCATTTATACTTGTAAGGAATATCATAGTTTGTACTATGATTATTATCAAATAAAACCTTCTTTAAAGAAAGTTAGCATTATTCCTTCTAGTGTAAGTTCTGATGCAAAGTCTGATACTGTAAATTCTAATAAGAAAAATGTTAACATAAACTCTGATGTTAAATCCGCTGCAAATGTTAACAAACTTAATAAGGCCAAAGGATCCAAGCAAGTATGGGTCCTTAAAACTAATCATTAGTGGTCTTTGTGATTGTAGGGCAAAAGGAAAAACATCCTAGTTCTGGACATTGAATGTTCAGGACATATGGCTGGAAATAAAGCCCTGCTATCAGACTTTGTGGAGAAAGCTGGCCCAGGTGTTTCTTATGGAGATGGCAACATGGGAAAAACTCTGGGATATGGCAATATCAATCTTGGGAATGTCATCATTGAAAAAGTAGCTCTAGTCTCAGGACTTAAACACAATTTGCTAAGTGTTAGTCAAATTTGTGACAGAGTTTATCATGTGGATTTCTTTGAAGAACACTGTGAAGTTGTAAGCAAATCTACAGGCAAAGTTGTTCTGAAATGATACAGGCATGGTAATATTTATGAAGCCAAGCTTTCAACAAGTTCTGATGGTTCTGTAATCTGTCTGTTAAGTAGGGCATCAATTGAAGAAAGCTGGGATTGGCACAAGAAACTCTCTTATTTAAATTTCAGCAATATAAATGAACTAGTCAAGAAAGATCTTGTGAGACGACTTCCAAAATCAGTATTTGCTCCTAATGGCCTTTGTGATTCATGTCAAAAGGCAAAACAAAGAAAATCTTCATTCAAGAGCAAGACTGAATCTTCAATTCTTGAGCCTTATCACCTACTACATGTTGATCTATTTGGTCCAGTAAATGTCATGTCTATTGCAAAGAAGAAATATGTTATGGTCATAGTAGATGAGTTTACCAGATACACATGGGTGTATTTATTGCACACAAAAAGTGAAACTGCATCTATCTTGATTGATCATATCAAACAATTGGATAAATTGGTCAAAGACTCTGTGAAAATTTTAAGAAGTGATAATGACACTGAGTTTAAAAATTTGATTTTTGAAGAGTTCTGCAAAGACCATGGAATAAAGCAGGAATTATCTGCTCCTGGAACTCCACAGCAAAATGGAGTTGTTGAAAGAAAGAATAGAACTCTTATTAAAGCTGCACGAACTATGCTTGATGAAGCAAAGTTACCAACCTATTTTTGGGCCGAAGCTGTGCAGACTGCTTGTTTTACTCAGAATGCAAAACTTATCAACAAGCATGGAAAGACACCATATGAGATGGTAAAGAAAAAGAAGCCAAATCTGAAGTATTTTCATGTATTTGGATGCAAGTGTTTTTTTCTTAAGACTCATCCTGAACAGCTATCCAAATTTGATCTAAAAGCTGATGAAGGAATTTTTGTTGGATATCCACTTTCCACAAAAGCCTTCAAAGTCTATAATTTAAGAACAAGGGTTGTCATGGAATCTATCAATATCTCTTTTAATGATAAGAAGATTACAGGACTTGAAAATTTCAATGATCATGATTAGCTGAGATTTGAGAATGAAGTTTTAAATTCTGATTCTATAAATCCTGACAGTCTAAATCCTGACAGTCTAAATCCTGATACTGCAAACTCTGATGGGTTAAACTCTGATGTTATTGAAACTGTGGTAACTATGCCAAAGGAAAATGCACCTGTGCTGGGGGGCATATTGAATATACAACCACATCTCAAGAAGCATTAGAACCTATAACAGGCTCTTCAAGTTCTGATTCATCAAGTTCTGATGGGCCAAGTACTGGTAATTCTGGAAACTCAAATTCTGATTCATCAAGTTCTGATGGACCAAATTCTGATATTTCCAGAAACTCAAATTCTGAAGGATCTAACTCAGAGAGCATAATTTCAGGGGGAGCATCAGAAAATGTTGATGGAGACAGCATGGATCATGGGGGAGCATCCAGTTCTAGAGATAATCTTCCATCTGCAAGGAAGTGGACTAAAGCACATACACCTGACTTGATTATTGGAGATCCTGAAGCATGTATAAGAACTAGAACAATAACATCAAATGAATGTCTCTATCACTCTTTTCTTTCTCAGACTGAACCAAAGAAAGTGGAAGAAGCTCTTCAAGATGTTGATTGGGTGCAAGCAATGCAGGAAGAGTTAAATGAATTTGAAAGAAATAAAGTCTGGACCCTAGTGCCAAGACCAAATAATAGATCTGTTATTGGTACAAAATGGGTGTTCAGAAACAAAACTTATAGTGATGGCATAATTACAAGGAATAAAGCAAGGCTGGTTGCAAAAGGATACTCTCAACATGAGGGAATTGATTATGATGAAACATTTGCACCAGTTGCTAGATTGGAAGCCATAAGGATATTTTTGGCTTATGTTGCTCACAAAAAGTTTACAGTCCTTCAAATGGATGTAAAAAATGCTTTTCTTAATGAAGAATTGGAAGAAGAAGTATATGTTGAATAACCTTCAGGTTTTGTAGATTCAAAATTTCCTCATCATGTCTACAGACTTGATAAAGCACTTTATGGCCTTAGCAAGCTCCAAGAGCATGGTATGAGATATTAGCTCAGTTTTTTCTGGAAAGTAGATTTAATAGAGGGACAATTGACAAAACTTTATTCTATCTCAACCATGGAAATGACTTACTTTTGGTACGGATATATGTTGATGATATCATTTTTGGTTCTACAAATGACAGACTGTGTAAAAGGTTTGCCAAGCTAATGCAGTCAAGATATCAAATGAGTATGATGGGAGAACTTAGCTATTTTATGGGCCTTCAAGTCAAGCAGAATGAAGAAGGAATTTTTATCTGTCAATCTAAGTACACCAGAAATTTGTTGAAGAAATTTGGAATGCAAGACTGTTCAAGTGCATCCACTCCTATGGCCACTGCAACAAAATTGGATAAGGATACTGGTATATCAGTAGATAGCTGTGAAAAGAATTTTTCAAGTACCTTAAGGGTACAGCTGATCTGGGATTATGGTATCCTAGAGAATCAAGCTTTAAGCTAATAGGTTACTCAGATGCAGATTTTGCAGGATGCAAAATTGACAGGAAAAGCACAAGTGAAAGATGCCAATTTCTTGGAGGTAGATTGGTTTCTTGGTTTAGCAAGAAACAAAAGTCAATTTCCACATCAACTACAGAGGTAGAATACATTGATGCAGGAAGCTGTTGTGCACAGATTTTTTGGATGAAGAATCAGTTACTGGATTATGGGTTAACATATTTTAATCCCTATTTACTGTGATAATCAAAGTGTTATTGCTATGACAAGTAATCCAGTTCAACACTCAATGACAAAGCACATCAGTATTAGGTACCACTTCATAAGGGAACATGTGATGGAGGGTACAGTGGAATTGCACTTTGTTCCAACAGATCAACAACTAGTAGATATCTTCACAAAAGCATTGTGTGAAGATACTTTTACAAGATTGGTAAATGAACTTGGAATGGTTTCAGGTTCTTTCTCTAAATCTGCTTAGTTTATGTTCTGATACATCAGACTTTATGATCAGTTTTTACAGATATTACTATCTTTGTGTATTCTGTGCTTAAATTAAAATTTTCTAAGTGATGATTGTTGTCTGATGTGAATTTCTAAACTCTTATAGTGATATGAATGTTTCTGTGACTATTCAATCCAATGAGGATAAATGTGCTAGATGCTGACCTAGTAGTTTTTAATATACTAAAGATCCCATGTTTGAAGTAATTGTTTATGTGGAAATCTTTAAACACAAGTAAATTCTGATACTGAGCTTGGTTAGGTTTACTTTGTGTATCTTATTACTAAGTCAAAAACTAGAATAGTGCTTCTTATCTGTTAAGTTCTGATGTTGGTAAATCTTATGGATGTACTAAGCGCTGATAAACCTCACTTATCAAAAGAAAAAGAAAAAGAAAAAGAAAAGAAATAAAAATCAGGTACCTCCTCTGAGATCTAGAGAAAAATACATGTGGAAGGGAAGACCCAAGTGCATTGCTGGTATTAAGTAATATGCATTAGAAAAGAAAAATAAATTTTCTTGGTAACTTTTCACATTCTCTGATTACTGGAGAAATACTCTGATAATAACATAAATTCTGATAAGCAGTCGTGAGTCACTTACACTGAGAAGCCACTGTAAAAAGGAATTTCAAAAGATGCATAAAACGAGTGGACTTATGCATGAACTCATTCTGTAGTGGACTTCAGACTAATGACAGATTTTGAGCAAAGTTCTTAGTTATGCCTTATTTCTAAGATATACTGAAGTGAATCAGACTTTACTCTTTGTCTGATATTCAGCTTAATGCACACACTTACACTCCATATGAATGATAAAAATTACTGTGGTGATCAATGTTGTTTTATATGAACAGTTTAAGTGTCAGTTGCATAAATTCCGAGGACAAGTTCTGATGGAAGTTCTGATGATTAAAGTTCTGTTGTAACCATATCAGTATTTGTGTGAAGAATTACAGAAATAAACATTCACTCTTTAATTTAAGGAGCCATATTCTGATGACTTTTAAATTATGATAATAATCAAGTTCTGATGTTGACGTGGCAGTATTTATTTACTTGGTTTACTTTTAAGTCAATACTTGAACGGTTATATTTTTCAGAATATTGGACTATATGAGATAAAGCAGTAATAATCATTTGTGTAGTGGGAACAGTTTCTTTTTGAAAAACTGAATGTGCAAAGTAATCATTACTTATTTACCGTGTCCATTAACTTTTGTCTTAACCGTTGCATGGCTGACAGGTGTAAGGTCTGTTCCACTTCTCAATAACTGTTGTCACGTGGGTTGTCTAAGTAAAAGAGATAAAAGATTTTCAAATCTTTATTCACATTTTTTTTCTATTCACTCTCTCTCTCTCTCTTTCTTATTCTCTCACATTTTCTGACGGTTTTCTTTACAGACATTTTCTTAAACACCTTTCAGGCACTCTAACTTCTCACTTATTTCTGATGGCGCCCAAGGATTTAATTGTTGATGGAGCCAAGTTTGTACCAAATAACTATGCTGCAATCTTGAATAAGGCTGAAGCTCCATCAGATCTGCACTTTGTTCAAGATTTATTAGCCAATAGTGAAATTGGGTATTCTTTGACCCAACCTCAAACTATTTCAAGCAAACAAGTGCTGACATTTTGGCGAACTGGGCTTTTTGATAATGGTGGTGCTGCTGGTTCACCAAGCATAATTTTCACATCAGGAGATGTCGAGCATGTGGTTACTCCAGGAGCAGTTCGTAAAGCTCTCCACTTACCTGAAGGTTGTACATTCTCAACAGCGGAGGATCCTGTTTTACAGCAGCTTATGGCCAGTCTGGGCTATGAGAAAAGTTTGGGAAAGCTGGGTCAACTGAAAAGATCAAATATCAGAATTGAATGGAGCTTTTTCTTTGATTGTATCACCAAGACATTCACCAATAAATGCTCCAACTTTGATGCTATTCCCATCATGAGTCAGCAAATCGGGTATGCCCTTATCCATCAAACTCATTTTGATTTTGCAAGTGTTGTGCTAGGTTTTATAGGGGATAGGATGACAGAGGATAGGAATGTAGGATACTTTGATAGATTCTGTAAGCTTATATATATTTATTGTTGTGCTGATGAACCCCAACCAGCCACTGATTTAATTTCACCCTTTAAGCTTGCAAAAAGGGCCTTTAATAATTTGTTAAATGCTGACAATAAGAAACAAGTGCTGAGACCCTTACATATTCCTCAGTCAGTAAAACAAATCTTGGTAAATGCTGATCCAAAAACTTATACATCTGTCTATCCTGATGTCCAACCCACCAGCTCATCACAACCAACACAACAGCCATCAGAATATACCATCTCTCACCAACCTCAAACTCAACCACAACCTTCAGCACATCCAGTGAAGCCTTCATCTTCAAAACCCAAGAGGACACAGACTGTGCCTCAGTCTCAGCAGAAGAGAAGGAGAATTATTCTGAGAGATGAGTCAGACAATGAGGCACAGGTTTAACCATCAGAACCTGATGCTGTAGAAGCTGAGAAGATCTTTTCTCAGAAAGATACTGAAACTGGGAGTTCTAGGCCCCTCAAAAGGCTTAGAAAGCTAAATTCTGATGATGAAGCTCTTAAAGTCTCTACTTCAGCAAAGAGACTTAAAAAGCAAAGAGCCAGGAGGGCTGTCAGTGAATCTTCACACTCTGAAGAAGTTCTGGAAGCAGCAGCTAAGGAAGGGGGTCAGAAATCTCTGATCCCAACAGAACCTATAGTAATTGAATTACTTCCCACTGCTGAATCAACTCACAAGTCTCCTATTCAAGAACAAGAGGATTTTCCAGAAAAAGTGCATACACCTCCTGTGTCTCCTATTAATGATCCAGTACATGCTGAAGATCCAGGTACAAGTGATGAAATAGACATTCACAACTTGGCTGTGCCTGATGTTCTGTACTTGGAAGCTCTACCTACTCAAGTCACTCCACCAACAACACCAATTTTGGATGCTGATTTCAATGCAGATATTCCAACAACACCAGTTCTGAATCTAGATGATGAAGATCAGATTGTAGGTGGGCATCAAAATTTGGATGTTGATCAGAACTTAGTTACTGATCAGAATTTAGAGGATGATGTTGAAACCTCTATAGCCTCACATACTATTATTCTATCAGAGGATGCTGATACTGCAGGCTCTGTAAGTTCTGATGCTGACAATGCTAAAATTACCGGTGAAGCTGCTACAAATGTAGATGCTGATGCAGCTGGTATATTGAAAAGACTCAGGAGAAGCAACAAGATTAGATTTCTGAAATTCTAAAGAATCAAGTTTCTCAGCAAACTCAACTCAATGAGATCCAATCCTCAGTGGAATTGCTTGTCTCTCTTCTTCTACCTGCTAATGCCAAAAAGGGGAAGAAAGTGATTAAGTCCAAATGCAAATCTATTCAACCACTAAAGAGTAAGGATGATGATAATGAAGACCAGGGAAACTCTGAAAGGGGTAGAGGTCATGGTGAAGGGAAAGGATTTTCATCAAGCAAAGCTGGAACTACAAGTCAAAGAACAAGTTCTGATGCTGGGAGAAGAATAAGTTCTGATATTGGTAAAAGAATAAGTTCTAGTGAACAAACTCTGGAACTTGATGAAGAGATTTCCAAAAGACTATTCCTAAAGGACAATCCAGGCATGGATATTGAAAGTCTGAAGGAAGAAGAAGCCAGACTTAAAGCAGAAAATGTCAAGTCAAAGTCTAAAGCTCAAGTCATGAAAAAGAAGCCACCTAATCCTAAGGGCATTATGATCAAAGAGAGGACAAATATTGAGGCATTTAAGGCTAAGTCCAAATCACATGTGGAAGTTGATCCTAGATCCAAGGGAAAAGCAAAAATTGATGAACCTGTAAAAGTATATATGCCAATCATGAATCTGGAAGCAAAATCTGATGAAGATACTAGTATGATTTTGAAGAAGAAGGATATTCAAACAACCTCTGACAGAGCTCATGTTGTTCAAGATCAGGACTTAGTAAATTCTGATATTATAGTGAAGCAAGCAACCTCTGACATAGCTCAAGTTGGCTTGATATCAGAAGATAAAGAAAAGGAAACCTCTAACATTGCTCATGTTAAACCTTCAAAGATGCTACTACTAGAATTCACAAAAGCTCAACAGACTCAACCTTTGAAGACTACATCAAGTGATTTTGAAGCAAGAGTTGTTCAAGGAAAGGAAGCAAGAGACAAATCAAGATTGGGTAGTTCTAAAGAGAAGAGAGTAAATAATACTACCAATGATCCAACTTCCTTAAGTGAACCAGGAGTAGGAACAACTCCTGAGAGATTGAATCAACTTGAATCTATACAAATGGTTTACCATTATGTGTTGAAAGAAGATGTCATGTTATACTTTATGACATATGCGAGGGTATTCCAGATTAGGGAGAATGTTATTCCATTGAAGTATTTTGAAGAACTGGAACATGTTCTATTTCTACTTCAAGTGAAAAACAGATCAATAGATGGTGTTGCAGGTTATTTAAAATCAAATATTCAAAGACAGAAGATGCTTTACTCTGTAAAGTCTGACAACCCATATTGTCCTAAGTACATATCTCACAATGGTGATATTGTTGAAATAAAGCCTAATACTGCAAAAATCATCACTACATTTTATGATATTAAGGGACTTGAATTCAATCTAGAGTCTAATAAAGCCTATATCATCAGACTAGATCAGGATATAAGGAAAGCAAAAATAAATGATCTCAGGGCTGCTATCTTTCAAACTGGTGAAGATACAGTTGAACTGAAAAATGCTAAAAGGAGGATGGTCAATGAACTTGAATATGCTGAGAGAACACTTTTGAAGAACTATCTCAGAATAACTCCTGACATCAAAGAGATCAGAAATTGAAGCCAAGTCAAAGATCTACAACTGCTTAAATTCTGAAGTGTATATAGACCGAAGCTGATATCAAACTCTAAGGATGGTAAAGCTGCATTGCTGCAAGGACTGTAAGTTGTAGTTATCTAGTCAAATTCTCATACATTTGTACTTAATATTTTTGACATCATCAAATATCTGTTGAACTTGTATATTATGCTAATTTACAAGTTGGGGGAGATTGTTAGATATATTTGTGATGTCATGTCTAATGATGATTTGTGTTTAGTTTTTCAGATCTTAACTAACTGGACAAATCAGGACTTAACTGGAAATCAGTACTTATACAGAAGTCAGGACTTAAGATATCAGAACTTAAGTTGTCAGAACTTAAGTTATCAGAAGATATTTATCAGGAGATAATATCAGGACTTAAAGGAGACTTTCAGGTAAGGAAGGCGGCTGATTGAAAGGAAAGAAGATCGAGACTAAAACAAGAAGAGATATGCATGGAGAAGAATTCTATGAAGAATAGAATACTTAGAAGAAAAGATAACTAGTTGATATATTTTAGGATACAGACTTATGTTCGATATCAATTAGAAGATTATCTTGTAACTGTGTGTCTATATAAACACAATATAGGGTTTACACTATATGTGTTATCTTAATTGAGAATATTATTCATTGTAACCCTAGCAGCTCTCGTGATATTTGTTCATCACTGAGAGAGAACGGTTCCATTGTAATACTGTTTTATTAATAAGATTATTTTGTGTTTCATACTTGTGTTCTTAATTTGATTTGATTGTGCTAGACACTGTAGTCAACTCCCTTCTACAGTGTGTGTGACCTAACAAACACTCTTATCCCTTGTCTCACACTATCATGCATAAACTCACTACTCTCATGCAAAACTTCATTTTCAAACATATCTTCACTAACAAAAATATATTCATCACAATTATCAACAAGATTCACATAATCTACATTATCATTACGCAAGCAACTACCACTAATATTATCAACTTCATTATTTACAACATTATGACCAACTTTATCATTTCTTTTAAGAACTTTTCTACCTTCAAATCTAGAAAACATCTTATCTATAATGAAAATAAGAAAAAAGCAAGAATTTTAGTTTATCCAACGAAAATTAGTTAGTAAGAATGAACAAAAGCTAAATCCCCCAAATTAGCTCTCCAATTTGACAAAAGTGGCACAAAAATGAAAGTGTGATCGTTTAGGATTTTAAACTGCAAGTACAGACCTTACGCGATCCGCCGAAAGGCGAGCCCTTACGCGCATAATATCTGCGGAAGCCATCATTTCCGTGGATATTAAACGTAGACAATTTTTTTTAAAATTATGCTCTAGGGAGTGATGTGTTGGATAAATATTCCCAGACCCATGATTGTTAGAGAATAGGATGCAAAAGCAAATACTTACTATTTGACTTTAAAGATCGTGAGGTGTATTTAAGATTTGGTAAGCGATTTTCAAATGAGTTAGCTCATGTATATTAATGAGAAACAATAATTTTATTATTGATCATGTACGACAAATGAGTAATGCCTATTCAGAATTCATTTATGTAATGACGAGCGATTTAATTACTTACATCGTGTTCCAGAATCAACGAAGGAAAAAAGAGAATGAAAAAGGAGTGATTTCCTTTTCTCTCTGAATCTTTTCAAAACTGTGAAGAAAATTTTAGGAACAAATATACAAGAATTTTACTTCCAAATCATTTAAGGTATTTTCCTTTTCCCCTTACAAAAATTTTTGGGAACAAGCTAGCGAAATTAAAATATAATTTTTTTTTATTTCATACAAATGTTTTAATGAAATTTAGTTTCTTGACAAAAAGAAAAGGAAAGAAAGGTAGCCAAATTTAGGAAAAAGCCGAAAAAATAAAAAGAAAAACATTTTCTCTTTGAAATAAAAAGAAATAAATGGAATAAGAATAAACGGAGGGGGTCAAAATATGGTCACATGTCATTTCTTATGCTTTGGTGCTACGCGTAGTTTTAACGCCGTCCCCCTCTCCATATAAAAAGAATATTAGCAAATATAAAAAAACTATACACGGCATTTAAACGTCCGTTAAATACAACCCAAGGCCTCTCTTCTATAAATATATACATCTCCGCCTTTGTTATTTCTCCCTCACATTATATACATACAGCGGTGTGTGTATATATAGCGGTGTGTGTTTTAGCTTCGCCTCGAGATCTGTGTCGCGCGCCTCTTCGTTTATTCGTAACCTCATCGTAAGTGATCTCGCTGATTTGAATCTGTATGTATATGTGTGTATATTGTCATTTTGTTGTGTAGATCTGAGTTACTGTGGATCCGGTTGTGTTGAATTGTGTGATTTGATTGATTTATTATAGGAGTATAATATGTTTGTGTAAAAGAGAGAGAGACTTACGAGAGAGAGAGATAGAGATTTACGGGAGAGAGAAAGAGATGTGAGAGAGATTTGCAAGAGGGATAGGGAGGTGATCAGTAATTGTTAATGGTTTTGTTGCTAAATGAGCTGATCTGAGATGTGTTGAATTGTTTGATTCGCTTGGTGATTTGTGTGTTTGTTTCGATTCGATATAATTTAATTTTATGTGTTTTTAAATTTTAATTTTGTGAATTGTAGTGTATATGTGAATGAAAATGAGGTTGGAGTTAGATTTGGAGTGTACTGTAGCATGAATTTGACTAGATTTAATGATGTTGAAAGGATGCGATGTTTGTTTGAATCTGCATGCTTTTCAGATTGCGATTTAGGTTTGAGCTTTGTAGTCTATTTGTCAAGTGCGGGAACTGAGTATTGGAAGTAACATTATTTGCGCTTTATGATTTATTTATATTCTTAATGTAGATCACCTTTTGTATAGTATCTGTGGATTTATGGCCTTTTTAAAAATATTGAGTTTTAGATTTCTGTTGTTGCTACTGTGATTGCGTATTTGGATGTAGTTAACTTGTTGCGGTGCTTGTGATGAAATGAAATGCTCATGTTTATTTTAAATTGTAGTGGCTTCTGTATACAAATCTGTGGGTTGAAAATAATGTATATGGTTTTGCTATTACATGGGATATGCTTTGCATGCTTTTATAATTAAGAAAACAAAATACTTTCTCTATTGTTTATGTTTGAATTTATTAATGATGTATGCATTAAAACTTAAACTGATTAAGTTGAGTCATTGTGTTGGCATTTCTTGATTTAGCAGATATCAAGATGGGGCTGTCATTCACCAAGCTTTTCAGTCGCCTGTTCGCTAAAAAAGAGATGAGGATTCTTATGGTCGGTCTCGACGCAGCTGGTAAAACCACAATTTTGTACAAGCTCAAGCTGGGTGAAATTGTCACTACCATCCCAACAATTGGTTTGTGTTAACTTCCTCTAAATCTAATATAGTTATCTGTAATATTTTGCTGTCAAAAGTTGTCTGTTTAACCTGGGGTGTTAGCTATATATCTGTGATCAAATGCATAATAGTTATCTGACTAATGGTAAAAGTTTCAGAAACAACCGAGGGAAAAGAAAAGGGCTGCAAGAATAGAATGGCATTCAGCATTAATTATCTTTGGCATATAAATAAAAATAACATTTACCTAAAAACTTCTTGTTATTACGTAGTCGTCCGGTCTGTATTCTGGTTAATCTGGTTAATCGAATTCTTGGTTTGCTTTCCATGACAATTATAAGGAGTTTTATGGGATGCAGAATTAGCCATTAGTTCATCTTTAAGTGCTTTACTAGTTCCTATTAGGTGATCCTACTACATATACTAATGTCATTCTATATGTAACTCATATAACTTGCAGGTTTTAATGTGGAGACTGTTGAGTACAAGAACATTAGCTTCACTGTGTGGGATGTTGGTGGTCAGGACAAGGTAATGTTTGAGCACATCTAGCTATGAATTTTATTGATGTTCCCGATGCAGTCAAATATTTATTGGTAAACCATACTCTAAAAATAGCCTTCAGATTATATATTGAAATATAGCTATTTGCATTTTAAGAACTTTTCTCCCATGGAATATGGAACATTTCCATGGATTAAAGTAACACCATGCATGTAGGCACACAACCAATCTAAATCAATTTTCATGTAAATTGTCACATACTAGATCACATTAGCATTCCAGTTTTTATTTAATTGTGTCACAATGATATTACAAAGATCCCTGCTCTTGTGGTGCACATTAAAAAACTATGGGTTGTCAGTTGTGTCTGCATCTGCAATATAATATATATCAGGAAGGTTGAAGAACCCTGTTCCTTTAAAATGTTTTTGAACCTATCTGTGCTTGTTGACGGTCCAGTGCTGATGCATACTTTTAGTCGGCACTCAACAAAATCACAAGCTATAGATGCGCGAGCCACCTTGTCTATAAGTCAACCTTCTGTTCCATGGGGGTTGGTAATCGAAGTTGTGGCTCGTAGATTTCGTCTCTTTTGATTTTGTACTAGTGTACATCTCAGCATAAAGTTATGCTGAGATGTACATAATAAAGTTATGTAATATTTTTATGCTGAGATGTACATAATAAAATTATGTAATATTTTGATTTGGTCTTTTAACTTTGTTATGGATTATGTTGACATGAACTCTTTTGGTTCTTGTTACATTTTATGAAATAATTAATCGTTCTTATTTCTTTTATTACTGTCACATCTGTTTCCAGATCCGACCTTTGTGGAGGCACTATTTCCAAAACACACAGGGGCTTATCTTTGTTGTTGACAGCAACGATCGAGACCGTGTGGTTGAGGCCAGAGATGAATTGCACCGAATGTTGAATGAGGTAGGGAGTGCTCTTCTACTTGATAGTGTATATGTTAAAAATACTGAGCAAATGGAGGAGTAAATTGCCTGCTTAAGAAACCACATACCATTTGTTACATTTCTATTCATGTTCATGATTAAAAATTTATTCTGACAGGATGAATTGAGAGATGCTGTGCTTCTTGTGTTTGCTAACAAACAAGATCTTCCAAATGCCATGAATGCAGCTGAGATCACTGACAAGCTTGGTTTGCATTCCCTTCGACAGCGACACTGGTAATTTTCAATATCTTCTATTTATTGTGCATAATCAAAAATGGAAACTTAGATTGGTATATAACATTGCTCGTAACATGTGATTCTTTTGCAGGTATATTCAGAGCACATGTGCCACATCAGGAGAAGGTCTGTACGAAGGCCTGGACTGGCTCTCAAACAACATTGCTAACAAGGTATTTGTTGTTAGACAGATCTTCATATCTTTTGACATTTGTGTGCTTCTACTACCTGTAACTCAGTTTTTTAATTAATTCATTGTTTCATTTTTCTCTATTCTCAGGCTTAGTGGGACTACTCTGCCAGCTTGGTTGCGATTTCCAAAATGTATTGGTGCAATTAATTTGGAAATAGCTGTTGCTGCAATACTTGTTTCTACATATAATTGCTTTTAGTGTTCCGAATTTTGAATTTTTTCTTTCATGTTGTGGTAAGAAAAATGTACTGTGACTGCACTTGTTAAGACTTCAGTTTCTGTGTTCAATAATATACATAGCTTTATATATATTGCATGACCTGTTAGTTTTTTTTTAATTGGTAGAGCTACTTTTTTTGACTAATTTTGGCTTATAGCCTTATAAATGAGTATCTGTTCTCAACAATTCTCGGGGTGAGTCAGGATCGAACCCAGGATCTGGATCTGGGACGACAGAGGATAAACCATTTACCACTTGAGCTATCCAACCGTGCTCAATTGGTAGAGCTACTTGTTTACAAATGATGGCATTGTTTTCTCCTTTTTTGTTTTTTATTCTTATCAGCCCTATAATCTTTGAGCTTTGCTTCTTGGTTCTTGGTAATGCCGTTTATTAAGAGCGACTTTGTTCAGAGATCACCCTTGCTATAATTCAGAGCTCTGTTCCTTGACTCTGTATAACACTACTCTCCGTAGAATCTCACCATCCACAAGAAAATCTTGGAGGGGTCCATGGACCCTGTACAAATCGTGTTGGGCTCTTTACCCGCTTATTTATTTTCAGGGTAAAAATTCTATTAGTACTTCTTTTAGGGAGTTGTATCAAATAACGGTTTTTTTGTGTCCAACATTCTTAGGGTTTAGCCGTCTAGGAGTGATGTTTGGAACGTGGAATTCAATCTATCTTATATATACCGATGGTTAACATGAGATGGATAATATTTTTTTTGTTGGAAACATGATTTAACCATATATGCTGCTTTCCTGTCTATATATGCTTGCTTTCCTGTCTGATATTTGATGATTTATTCCGCAATATATGAAGCTTAAAGCAACTTCCATGTAATAATGCCGGTTAGGATGCATGTCACAACAGCTGCTCGGGTGTGGCATGAGTCTATTAGCTAGACATCTCATGATTTGGCATATCTTTTTGCTATTTTTTTAATATTGTTTTTTATATTAGCAATATATAGAAATAATTAATATAATTTTAAAGTATTTACATATATTTGAATATAAAAAAGCCAGCGTTTTTCCATGCTAAGAGTTAGTGCTTGATGAAGTGTCCACAAAATATTGATGAAGAGCTCGTTAAAAATAATGAACCTTGCATGTACAAAAATCTCAACAAATAAATTTTTTCAACCCATCAATCATAATTTCTTATTAATATGTGCCCTTGGGCACACACTAAACAAATGACATGTTTTTTTTTGACAAAAATCAAGAATATAGACATGTCTTTTGGGAGTAATGTGATGGGTAGGGGTGTGCACGGTTCGGTTTTTACAGAAAATCGTTACCAAACCGTATATGTCGGTTCGGTTCGATTTCTACCTATTAACCGTAACCGAATCGTGCGGGACGGTTTTTTCTGGTCCGGTTAACCGTATTTCAGTTTCGGTTTCGTTTTTTTTTTGTTTTTAATTTTTATAATTTTAAATTTAATTATTTAATACAATGATAAGAAATATTTAGAATCTACAGTATATAGCCTATTAACTTTATTATCTACAAAATAAAGAAAATTAAATGTATGATGATAAAAACAACATGAAAGACGCGAGGTAGCCGGGAACAGAAATTACAAGAAGTTATATAAATGAAAATAAACAAAGTTTCTACAAAATAAAGAAAATTAAATGCATGATGATAAAAACAACATGAAAGACGCGAGATAGCCGGGAATAGAAATTATAAGAAGTTATATAAATGAAAATGAACAAAGTTACTAATTAGGAGATACCAAGTTAAGAAGAGACTCACAGTAGCCTTATTTTGACTACTAGTATGGTAAATTTTTTTATTATATATATATATAATAATGTATTATTTATAAATTATATAAATAGAAAATTAAATATGTATTTATATGTATTATAAATGGTTCGATTTTTCGGTTCGGTTTTTAGAGTAAAACCGTAACTGTTACCAAACCGTTCCGTCGGTTCGGTTCGGTTACCGTTTTTTACGGTTTCTGTCGGTTTCAGTTTTCTCGGTTCGGTTTTTCGGTTCGGTTTTCCAGTTTTTCGGTCCGGTTTCGGTTTTTCGGTTTTTGTTTGCTCACCCCTAGTGATGGGATACACCTAAAGATGCACAAAAAGCCCGGGTCCGAAAATCTGGCCCGACCCGATCAAATCCCGGTCCCGGCCAGGGCTTAGGGTCTCGACGGACCCTATATTTTTAGGCAAAGCCCGGCCCGGCTCGGCCCCGTTAAAAACCCAGGTTTCGGCCCGGTTGAAAGCCCGAAAAAATCCAGTTAAAATCTGATTATTCTAATATATTTTCTTATATATTTATGAATTCACATTTATTATAAATATAAATAATACTTTAAATACATATATATTTACATATTTGTGATTGATGAGTAGTGCTAAGTATCTCAAATTCATTCTCCCAAATTTTTTACTAAATGACACGTTTTGATTTGGGGGCGAATATATATGCACGTGTGGTCCATATAATTTTGGGAAACTTAGTAATTACTAATTACACACTTGATACATCAGATTTGGGAAAAATTTTGAGAAAAATATTTGGAATTTCAAATATTTTTCTAGCATTTTTCGGAATTTTGCCATGTGAAATCAATATGATTTATATCGCCCAACAATATCATGGGATTGATTGCCATGTGAAATCAATATGATTTATATGAGAAAATGACGCCATTTAAATTGGGGATGAGCCCAGCATGGGGGAGGGGACGGGAAGAGAAAATGCTAAGCAGACAGGAGCCAGACACGGTGATACAGCATATGTTTGGAAAATGGAGGAGATGGTACTTCAATCAACTATTTAAGGAAAAAACCTAAGCAACTACGACTGAAAATGAATTCAACCTAGAAAAAATATAAATATTTTTCGTTATTGTCCCGTATACCATATTTCAAGAGGTAAACGCACAGTCCCTTTGAACATCTGCCAGCAATATTTATGTGTCCCTTTCAACACATCCGTTCTATTCCCGAACCTAAGAAAGAAAAGAAAAAAGAGAAAATTTTCTTTCTCACCTAATCATTTGAAAAATTTTATAAATAAAAATAATTAAAATTTCTTTTTAAACCCTTTTTTTCCCAGAAAATTATTAAGAACAATTTGATTTTTTTTTTTAACTCTTTCCACCCTTTCCCCCCGAAAATTGTTCGTGGTAGGGTAGGTAATTGTCGGGTAAGGTGTTAAAGAGAGTGTAAAAAAAGTTCGCCAATTTTTTACACTCACACGTCCTCTCACCAACACAAATTTGTAGTAAATCTATATAATATTAGAGTAATTTTTAGCTCTTTTGTTATATCTAATTTATTCTATTATCTAACATCTATATATATTTATACTATTTATCTATCTATTTATCTATCTATACTATTATATTAAAAATGAAATATTAAAAATTTGATTGTTGGTTCTTAGCTGTTCTATTATATTTAAAATATGATACTTATATTATATTCCTATATATTATATCTAAAAAGGACATCTAAAAATAAAAAATAACTTCATATTTATAACAGAAAATAAATTGTTCTTACACAAAACACACACAGCCACACAACTCTCACATATCAATTGTATCCGACGCGCCTGCTGTGTTCACACAACTTAATCTCCATCAATTATACAATCTCTGCCTTCATCAACTATCCGAAATAAACGAACACAAACACTTGCATCGACTCTCCAATTCATCAAATTGTCCAAGTTCTCAATTAACGCCCATGAGATATTTAAGATTCAGTTCATGACAACCGTCTATAATCCTAAAATTTTTTGTATAAAGGGATGCAAGGTTTGAATCTCATAAACAACATATTAAATTTATAATATAATCCCAAAATATTTTATTTGGTGCAAGATTCGAATTCCATCAACAACATGTTAACATTATAATTTATAATATATATAATGATAAATACAACCGTGCATCGCACATGTTATATATTAATACAATCTATATAAAAGACGAAATATTGAAAATTTTGGTACGGTGCTTATTTTTTGGTACATGGTAATTTTATTTAATTGCCTTTCATATTTTTATTAAAAAAATTAATTTTTTAAACACCAGAAGTATAACATCCAAGCCAGTATAACATCCAAACCCACAACCGAATGCGTACCAGACCCAACAATCCACCACAGATTAGTATGAAAAAGCTAGCGATTTGGTACACATTAGTTGTTGACTTGCATCAATAAAGGTCCCAAACAATTTTATTCTTATCGATGTGGGATGTTACAAACACCACCTCTTATAAAATCAACGTCCTCGTCGATCTCACAAACACACGCATACGGAACCCGGGCAGTGCCTCTGCACGTCCGGCTAGGCAGAGCTCTGATACCATTTATAACACCCAAACCCACAATCGAATGCGTACCGGACCCAATAACCCACCACATGTCAGTCCGAAAAAGCTAGCAACTTAGAACACATTAGTTGTTGAATAGTATTTATAAAGGTCCTAAACACTCTTATTCTTATCGATGCGGGATGTTACAGGAAGTCTACATCTAATACAGATATCATTCGTTATTTTACACAAATACAGAACTGAAACCTCAATAATGACCTTGACTTGATGAAATTGTTTTTATTTTGTTGGAGCTCCACCGCAGCAACTCGCGACACCTCAAAACCATATGTGCTTTCTCAACACTTGCCCAACCTTTTTAAACATATATGTTATTTGATCACAACAATTAATATTTATTAATTTGATCACAATAATTAAATTTATTAAATTTTAATAACTAATTTTGGACTACATATCTGAGTCGCTACACATGCATCGATTTCGTGATGATTCATATTTAAAAAAAGATAATTAGCATAATAACCCGTGCGAGGCACGGTCCACTCTCTAGTACTTATCAAAATACCTGTCGACTGTCATTTTGGATGTGAGATGTTAAATAAAAAAAATTATTTTGTAATGAAATTTCTACGTTATTCATCATGCAAGCTGAATGTAGAATAAGTAGGATAAAACCAGAAATTTAAAATGGCAATTATCCATGACATACAATTACATTTATATATCTTTTACGAAAAGGAAAATAAATTATAAAATGCAAAGTTCTAGAGTATATGTGTAGAATACATAATATCTTTTTATATTAAAAGAAAAAATATCTTTGTGGGCTATTCGGGATTATTCTGTTTTTTCAACTTCGTACTAGAATTATTATTGTTGTCAAATTTTGTAAGTGGTAAGCACTACAAGACACATGTGACAGTGTATTTCTCAAAGTGTTGGATAACAAAATATATCTATAATTTTGGCTTGGAATGCATAGAATTTCGGATTGATATTCTTGATATAACATCAAGTATATTTATAATATTTTCATATGTTAAATATTAAACTGGTCACTGAAATGGAGCCCATATATCATTCTGTTCACCGATCTTAACAAGTTACTGTTTGGCCGACTCCTTTTAAGGAGCTTATCACTTATAAGTCGACAGTAGATTTGCTCACTTTTATCACTCAACTCTACCTCTCGTTTTGCCAGTTCAGGAGAGTGCCTCTCAGTAATTCTGTTTTTTACTAAGTTTTTCCCATATTCTCACTAGAAAAACTCAGTTGACTCGTAATAGAAGAAATAAGAGGTGGCAAAGAAAATTGGTCTACAGTCATATAAATAGGGGCATCCTTATATAAAGGCTATTTACAGTCATACTAACAAATAAAATAGCAGTGTAAGAAAGAGATGTACCTGTTGGAGTTGTTTCCATTGGAATAGAAGTAATTGGAGGTACTAATATTTCTATAATATTGTCCCTCGTAGTAACCCACTCAATACCTTGATCATGATATGTAGTGTCAGGAATAACAGCATCAGGATTAGCATCGAGATTTGACTTGTCAGGAACTGCTGTGTCAGGAAATGACCCAGTGACAGGATTTGAAGATTTATCCGCATCAGTACTTAAAATTGATGGTTCTTGTATGACTGTAGGTTTAGAAGCTGCTTCAACACTTTGAGTTGAAGGTTCTTGTGTGCTTCTCTCAAAGATAGGATCATCTAAAACAACATCCATTTTTAGTAAGTGCTCCTGATGAGCTTCCTTCTGTTGAATATGTTCTGCAACTTCAGCTTCCATAGAAATAGAACTCCCTTGAGCATTGTCAGGAATAGTTCTTTGTACAGTAATGCCTTCATCCTCACTTTGAATGAGTGGTTCTTGTGTGGCTGAAGCCTTAATAGCTGCACTTCCACTATGAGGAAGTGGTTCTTGTGGGCTGTGCTCCTGCTGTGGAGACTGTAACTTGGACTTCTTTCTCTGAAAGACTTCTTTCATGCCAGCCTTCCTTTTTCCAGCAGTATCAAGCCCAACCTATTGAGTTAACTCCCTCACTCTCTCATAAGAGACCTCAATATATTTTGCTGGAGGTGAGTCAGGCTTGGCTTGATCACGAATTGGAATAACTTCATTAGGAACTGATGAAGTTGTTCCTCCAGGATATAACTTTGTCTGATCAGGAGTTGCATGAAGTGGCATCTGTATCTTGACTGTGGTCTTTTTAGCTTTAACCTTGTCATCCAACTTCATTAATTTCATTTTCTTCTTGGGAACCTGTTCTTTAGAAACAGTCTTTTCACCCTCAGCAACAACACTAGTATCCTCTACTGATTTTACTTTAAGCTTGAAAGAAATAGGCCCTTTTTCGCTGTGAGTTTCTGATGATTCATCAACCAATTTAACACCAGCTCTAGCTGTAGCTTTTCTTTTCTTTGAAGTCAAACCTTGTTTAACTCTATGGGATGTCACATGCTTTGTCCTTGCTCCACCTTGTTTCTCCTGTGATTGTGGTGATGGTGAACCAACTCTTGGACCTGATTGTCCTCCTGACACATCAGTCTCAGCTAGTGGATTAGATTTTACAACTGATTTTTTTTTGAAGAACCAGAGGTGAGAATGTGTTTAGATTTGGGAGTAGAAATAACAACACTTGGGGTCAGGAACAGGGTTGGTTGTGCCCTGTCCCTTAGTGTCAGGATTTTCTAATGTATATTTGTGTGGCAAGACCCTTGTCAGGAACTGCCACATCTTAGTTGGAAACAGAGCCCCTCCTGCAAACTTCTCTTTTTTTGGCCAAATCAGTCAGTGATTTTGATGTTATTTGAAAAATATACAACAATTCATCTTTATCAAATGTAACATCAGGCACAAGATAAGTAAATATCAGCTGCAAGAATCTAGTATATCCTATTACACCATCCTTTTCACTTAGTCTAAGGAATTATAATATAGTATTACCATAATCTGAAAGAGATGTGTCCTAAGTCCAATCATGTATGATGATTTAGGAATAACTTTTATGTAATCTGTTTTGATTTCATTGATATTAATAAAAGACTTGTTTTGGTTTTATTGCGGGCTTTATCTATTTAAGTGTTTAAATAAGATATACCATAGTTTAGAGTAAAGCTTTTTATGGATTATGATGAGATCATAATAATGAGACCTAAAAGATGATAACTCTAAACTTAAATATTTCATGGTCGTAGGATTACTAACTGGTAATTAGTAATCCGCAAAGATCGGTACATACTATGCTTTTTTCATTATGAAGGATGTCTGTTCTCATAGACATTTGTGTGGTGACACTATAGCTAGTATGTAGGTGCTTATTATAGAATAAGTTCACTGAACATGACTCACACAACTGAACAACTGATGGAGTTCACTCACGTGTCAGCAGTTGTTCATATAGTGATAGTTGTACAAGTATCCTTAGACTTGAGGTCATCATAGTCATCTTTTGTACACTGAACTATGCTTTGGTTTAGTTCTTAGTCTCAAGGGACAATTATAAGGGCTCTACTGGGTATAGGAATTTGTACACGAAGATAGTGTATGATCAATAAAGGATCTACCCCTTCCAGTATAGGAATAAAATGTTCAATGCTGATCCACTTATGTTAGTTCAGGAATCTCTGGCCAGAGTGAATGAAATTAGAAAGGAGTTTCTAATTTACATTAAATAGAACTAAGCATAGTGAATGGGAAAGCAAGTGATTAAATAAGATAGGCTTGACACAAGTTCCATGCCTTGTATTTAATCGTGACATTGCAGGGTAGAAGGAATTAATTGTACGGTAACTACTCACTGAATAGGTTCTTGGTATTCTAAGCAGTAAATTCGTATTATCCGGATAGTCGCGATATGCTGAGAAGTATCCCTCACGATGTAGAATAAATATGATTAATTAATTAATCATATTTAATGAATTAGAGAATTTATATAAATAATGATAAAATAGTTTTATTATTATTTATTTCTACTAACATCTTAATATTGAACCTACAGGGTCACACCATAAAAGAGAATGATTTAATGGTGGAGGAATTAATTAATAATGGCTGATAATTATTTATTTATGAAATAAATAATTAATTGGAAAATTTAATAATTGATTACATGAGATTTAATTGATTATAAATTAATTAAGAAAATGTTCTTAATATTATTAATTAAGAATTTAATTTTTAGAAATTAAATCAAGTGAGAGAATTATTTCTAAAGAGTTTAGAAAAAGGATTAATAATTAAAAGGTGTTTTAATTATTAGTGAGAATAATAAAGGGTTAATAATAATAATATTTTATGGGAAAATTTTCAGCTGAAAATTTTGCCTGTAAATATACTATTATAAACCCTATTTTTGCCTCAACCAAAAAAATTTACAAAACCCTAATTCTCTCCATCTCCTCCTCCTTCATTACATCGTTTTCTTGGTGGATACCGGTGGAGTGCTTCACACTTGATTTACGCAAACGAATACCCTATTCCATAGGTAAACGAGCGTCTGAACAAAACTGATAGCTAAAGCTATCAACGACTCGTCTGTAAGGCGTTTGACGTCGTTTACTACCCGTAAACAGTGATCCTTGTTTTTCTAATTTGATTCTGATTTTTCTGATTTTTGTCATATTTTCTTTTTATGATTAGATCATGGATAATATGATATGTTAAGATCAGATTATGTGTTTTAACATGCTTTTATGTGTTGTATGAGCATGGTGGATGGTTATGGCCTTTCGACCTTAGTGTAATGGTTTTGGTTTTGGTTTTAAATACGACTTGCATGTCGTCAATCTTTGTAATCATAAATCTCGAATGTAACTCGAGTTATTATTGTAAGTTCATTAGATTAGTTTTACTTTCAATCATGTAATGTAATTGAAGACTCAAGAAGGCTATCCAATGGAGGTGATACAAAGAAGAAGACGAGGCATACAAAAAGTCTAAACAAAGAAGAAGACTTATGTAATAAGTAGTTATATTTATTTCCATCACCATATTAGATTGACCTTAATCTTTATTATGAGCTTGATAAAGATCACATAGGATGGGGCCATAATCAAACACATTTACTTTATTGCACTTTACATTTACTTGTTTATTTAATTTTATAATGAGATACATGCCTATGTTTACCATGCGATGACAGATTTAGGTGAACTTAAATCAATATAAGGCGTGCTCTAGAAAATCTAGAATAAGAATCGTTTCTTGCCTTAACAATAAATATTATGAATACGATCATGAGATTCTTGTGTTTATGAAACTCGTAATTGAATATGAATTTTCAATATTGAGAGAAAGGATGATTCTGTCAACAACAGATTTCTATCTGTAAGAAAGGGTTATTAAGTGACGCCTCTTGACAATGCTCCACCCGATCTGGGAATCATCTGATTATCGATTATTAATTTGAAATATTTAATTTAAAAGGAAGAATCTCTTTATAATATGATTATGACTGTAACGTAATATAATCCCTCTAAAATTAAATATTATCAAGTAGTAATTGGCCAATGACACAACGGGCTTGTGTCGGTCATAGCCTTCCAACATGGTAGAAAGTGGTTCTTATTTTTAAATCATTGTCGTTTCGTGCTACAGCCGAGGGCTTTGATTTCGAAATAAGAAATACTTGTCTATTACATAGAGATGTGTACATTGAATTAGAATCTAAAGGTCGATACGTGCCACAGCCGTGGGCCGTTGGAGACTGATTCAATTGTACGAAATGTTGGGTTAGACTTGACTTAGAATATTGAGTTTGTCGTGCCACAGCCGTGACTCAATTATTCAAGAGGCTAAAGTTATATTAGGGAATAACATAAGATGTAATTGACAAGAGTTGCCTGCCTATTGAACATCACATGACGTTTCGTGCCACAGCCGAGGTTGTGTGATGGAATGTAGGATCCCTATTCCCACTAGCATTATGAATGCTTAATTTTCACTTAGGGGGTTGAATAAATTAGATAAACTAGTGGGAGACACTTATGAATAAAGACCCGATTCATATAGTGTTTTGAAATGAATTTGAATATTTGCTAAATGTTGTTGTGTGTTTATCATTTACAGATTTACTATATTCGTTATGTCTTCTGCACTATCACTCCAGAGTATACTAGATGCTCACAAGTTGACTGGTCCTAATTTAGCTGTTTGTTTTCACTGTAACAAGTTGGGGCACTGGAAGAGGAACTGCAAGGTTTACCTTGCAGAATTGAAGAAGAAGAAGGGTAGTAAGACTACCGCTTCTGATTCAGGCATGTTCATGATCGAAGTTAATATGTCACTAGGTCAAATTTCTACTTGGGTATTAGATACCGCCTGTGGTTCTCATATTTGCAATTCGTTGCAAGGACTAAAGGGAAGTAGGACTCTTGAAAAAGATGAGGTGATTCTACGTATGGGCAATGGAGCAAGGGTTGCGGCCATATCTGTAGGATCATTTAGTTTACATATGCCTACGGGCAAAACTATTATTTTGAATAATTGTTATTACGTTCCCTCTATTGTGAGGAATATTGTTTCTATTCCTATGTTGGATGTGGACGGTTTTTCATTTATTATTAAGAATAATGAATGTTCTATCCTTAGAGATAATGTTCTTTTTGGACGTGACATTTTAAATAATGGTCTGTATGTATGTGACGTAGAGCATGATTTACTTCAGATTGAACAAGCTAATAAAAGAAAACGAGATGATGAGAATATGACCTATTTATGGCACTGTAGGCTAGGTCATATTAGTGAAAATAGACTGCGGACATTGCATAAGGAAGGGTTACTTGACCCCTTTGATTTTGAATCATATCCTACATGCGAGTCTTGTCTATTGGGTAAAATGACCAAATCTCCATTTAGTGGACATGGAGAGAGGGCTGTAGATTTGCTAGAATTGGTACACACAGATGTATGTGGACCAATGTCTACGCAAGCTATGGGTGGATTTTCGTACTTCATTACTTTCATAGATGATAGATCTAGATTCGGATATGTGTATTTGATGAAACACAAGTCTGAAGCCTTTGAAAAGTTCAAAGAATATAAACATGAAGTGGAGAAACAAACCAAACACAGTATTATAACTCTTTGATCAGATCGATGTGGTGAATACTTGAATGGAGAGTTTCTAGATTATCTCAAAGAAAATGGTATAGTCTCCCAGTGGACTCCTCCATATACTCCACAGTTAAATGGGGTATCTGAAAGGAGAAATCGAACTTTGTTAGACATGGTTCGGTCCATGATGAACTATGCGAATCTTCCAGTATTTCTATGGGGTTATGCATTGGAAACCTCAGCATATTTACTGAATAAGGTGCCTTTCAAATCTGTTCCTCAAACACCATATGAGATATGGAAAGAAAGGAAACCGAGTCTTAAACACGTTAAGATTTGGGGATGTCCAGCTTATGTCAAGAAAGTTGACCCAGATAAGCTGGAATCTCGATCCGTAAAATGTCATTTTGTGTGATATCCTAAAGAGACTTTGGGGTATTACTTTTACACCAATCATCGGGTGTTTGTCTCCAGACATGCTACCTTCTTGGAAAAGGAGTTTATCCTTGAAGGAAACAGTGGGAGCAAAATTGAACTTGATGAAGTTCAAGAAGCACAAACTACTACGGATCAAGTGGAAACACCTGTTCAGACTGAACAACCTTCTGTGGAACAGCCCATTCATAGGACAAGGAGAGCGTCTCGCCAACCTGAGAGGTATTATGGCCTTGTCATTGAGAATGACAATGAGTTTTCAATCATTGATGATGACAACCCTGTGACCTATAATGAGGCTATGAGTAGTGTTGACTCAGAGAAATGGCATAATGCTATGAAATTCGAAATGGAATCTATGTATACCAACCAAGTATGGACTCTGGTTGAGGGGCCTGAAGGTGTTAAGCCTATTGGGTGCAAGTGGGTATACAAAAGAAAGATTGGAACAGATGGCCAGGTGGAGACCTATAAGGCCAGGCTCGTGGTAAAAGGATTCAAACAAAGGCAAGGGATTTACTTTGATGAAACTTTTTCGCCTGTAGCCCTGTTAAAATCAATTCATATTTTGCTTGCGATTGCTGCTTACTACGACTATGAGATCTGGCAAATGGACATGAAAATGGCCTTCCTCAATGGGGAACTTGAGGAGGAAGTGTATATGACACAACCAGAGGGTTTTCTTTCCAAGAGAAATGAACACCTAGTGTGTAAGCTGCTGCGAACTATATATGGTTTAAGGAAAGCTTCTCGTAGATGGAACATCCATTTTGATGAGACAATCAAAGAGTTTGGTTTTATCAAAAACATAGATGAACCATGTGTCTACAAGAAGGTTAGTGAGAGCGTGGTAACATTTCTTGTATTGTATGTGGATGACATACTTTTTATAGGAAATGATATACCGATGCTACAATCAGTCAAAGTATGGCTATCAAAGAACTTCACCAAGAAGGACTTGGGAGAAGCATCCTACATTCTCGGTATGAAGATCTATAGAGATAGATCTAGAAGAATGATAGGTCTTACCCAGGGTACATACATCCAGAAAGTGCTTAAAAGGTTTAGCATGCAAAACTCCAAAAGAGGTCTCATACCGATGAGCCATGGAGTGTCCCTTTCCGAAAAAATGTCTCCTAAGACACCTGAGGAAAGAGAGCGTATGAGTAAGATTCCTTATGCTTCAGTAATAGGATGTATCATGTACGCAATGTTGTGTACAAGGCCTGATGTTGCTTATTCAATTAGTGTGACGAGCATATATCAGTCCAATCCAGGTGAAGACCACTGGAAAGCAGTGAAAAAACATCCTTAAATACTTGCGAAGGACTCAGGACATTTTTCTTGTTTTTGGTGGTAAATCTGAGTTGAAAATAGAGGGTTATACTGACTCTAGTTTTCAATCAGAAAGTGATAGAAAATCCATGTTAGGGTACGTATTTATTCTGAATGGTGGTGCAATTCAGATTGTTGAAAGAGGAGATGTCAACGTCGAGAGAGTTGACACACATAACAACGTAGCAGACCCACTCACAAAGCCACTTTCTCAAAGTAACTTTGATCGTCATAAAGACAAGATGGGTATTAGATACCAGAGTGATTGGCTTTAGTACAAGTGGGAGATTGAAAGAGATGTGTCCTAAATCCAATCATGTATGATGATTTAGGAATAACTTTTATGTAATCTGTTTTGATTTCATTGATATTAATAAAAGACTTGTTTTGGTTTTATTGCGGGCTTTATCTATTTAAGTGTTTAAAAAAGATATACCATAGTTTAGAGTAAAGCTTTTTATGGATTATGATGAGATCATAATAATGAGATCCAAAAGATGATAACTCTAAACTTAAATATTTCCTGGTCGTAGGATTACTAACTGGTAATTAGTAATCCGCAAAGATCGGTACATACTATGCTTGCTGCATTATGAAGGATGTCTGTTCTCATAGACATTTGTGTGGTGACACTATAGCTAGTATGTAGGTGCTTATTATAGAATAAGTTCACTGAACATGACTCACACAGCTGAACAACTGATGGATTTCACTCACGTGTCAGCAGTTGTTTACATAGTGATAGTTGTACAAGTATCCTTAGACTTGAGGTCATCATAGTCATCTTGTGTACACTGAACTATGCTTTGGTTTAGTTCTTAGTCTCAAGGGACAATTATAAGGGCTCTACTGGGTATAGGAATTTGTACACGAAGATAGTGTATGATCAATAAAGGATCTACCCCTTCCAGTGTAGGAAGAGAATGTTCAATGCTGATCCACTTATGTTAGTTCTGGAATCTCTGGCCAGAGTGAATGAAATTAGAAAGGAGTTTCTAATTTACATTAAATAGAACTAAGCATAGTGAATGGGAAAGCAAATGATTAAATAAGATAGGTTTGACACAAGTTCCATGCCTTGTATTTAATCGTGACATTGCAGGATAGAAGGAATTAATTGTACGGTAACTACTCACTGAATAGGTTCTTGGTATTCTAAGCAGTGAATCGTATTATCCGGATAGTCGCGATATGCTGAGAAGTATCCCTCACGATGTAGAATAAATATGATTAATTAATTAATCAATCATATTTAATGAATTAGAGAATTTATATAAATAATGATAAAATAGTTTTATTATTATTTATTTCTACTACCGTCTTAATATTGAACCTACAGGGTCACACCATAAAAGAGAATGATTTAATGGTGGAGGAATTAATTAATAATGGCTGATAATTATTTATTTATGAAATAAATAATTAATTGGTAAATTTAATAATTGATTAAATGAGATTTAATTGATTATAAATTAATTAAGAAAAGGTTCTTAATATTATTAATTAAGAATTTAATTTTTGGAAATTAAATCAAGTGAGAGAATTATTTCTAAAGAGTTTAGAAAAAGGATTAATAATTAAAAGGTGTTTTAATTATTAGTGAGATTAATAAAGGGTTAATAATAATAATATTTTATGGGAAAATTTTCAGCTGAAAATTTTGCCTATAAATATACTATTATAAACCCTATTTTTGCCTCAACCAAAAAGATTTAAAAAACCCTAATTCTCTCCATCTCCCCCTCCTTCATTACATCGTTTTCTTGGTGGATACTGGTGGAGTGCTTCACACTTGAGGAGCAGCTGCTAAGGATCTCCGTTCATCATTTTTGGATCGCTATTAAAGACCTCCATCTTTCCATTAACGTAAAGCTTCTTAAGGTAAACATACTGAACTACGAATTAAATATTATTTTTCGCATGGATCCTGCGGAGGGTTTCGGTTTTTTAAAGATTAAATTTACGTTTTCGCTGCGTTTATGTGCTAAAAACCCTTAATAATCAAATTTAAGACCTTTGATAAAAAAATACCCTAGCTGCAGAGATACAAGTGGAAGGGCATCAAAATTGGTTACCTTATTCAGAAAACCACAACTTATATAGTCAAAGTAGAAGTTTCACTAATTCCTGAGCTTAGTCCTGTACAATTTTCTAGCCTTGGTGAATTCAGTACTATGCCCAATTTCCCTGACAAACTCAAAAAGAGTTGCAGTTGGTGTGATCACAGCTTCCTGATCATCCAGTGAAGGTAGCTTTAAAGCTTTTTCCACAACATCAGCATTTATCTCATATTCCTTGTTGTCACAGGTGAAGAAGATTGCACCTTTCTCAACATCGATTCTTGCATTGTCCCAAATTACCTGCCTAAACCATACTTTTGAAGGAGCTCTTAGTGCATACCCAATGTGACTTTGGGCCATAAAATCTTGGACAAAGCGAAAATCAATGTGAACGCCATCAGGATTCAAGGGATCCTTAAATTTATTAGCAACAAAATTTTCTCATTAATCATATACTTGGTGGAGGTGATCTTGGAATCGGAATCAGTATTTGCCATTGTAAGAATTAGGGTTTTTCTGAGAAATTTTAGGGTTCGAAAATTTTCATAGTGAGAGAGTTTGAGAAGATAAACAATTATGTGTATTGTGAATTCGATTAGTTTTGTCAAAAACTGATATAGAGAGAAAATAAAGCTAGATACAATTACATGTGGCAACAGTTAATTGGATGTAATAATTAGTGGACCATATAATGTGTAAAACTAGTTAATATTGCACGAATTTTAAGGAATAATCATGTTAGAGTGTGCCTAATAACTAGCAATTGCAATTATACATCATTTTGAATTACAAACGTCTCTATAATTATGCATAAAAATTAGTCTAAAAAATACTGAACTAAATCAAGTATCATTTAAGAAAAATAATTGTATAAAATCACAAAATACTCACCTTCAGTATTTGAGCTTATCATGATTTCATTACCTCATTAGTATTTGACCTTGTCAGGATTTGAGAGTCCGTGTTAGGATTTGACTCTCCTTGTCAGGATATGGTGTGTCAGGATCTGACTAGTACAATCAGGATTTGAAAGATCATAGCTGATCATTCCAAGTTCATATATGAGCTTTACAAAAGTTGCTTCTGGTAATGGCTTGGTGAAGATGTCAGCTACTTGTTGATCAATTGTGTTAGGTAATGAATACAACACGGGGGGGGGGGGGTGAATGTGTTTTGGATATTTTTAAGGCTTTTAGAATGTTATTCACTTGGTTAATAAAGTAGATTAGAAATGCAGTAATATTATGTTTGCTGTAATAAAATAGTACACACAATATGTTTAGCCAAAAAAACAAAGCACACAATATTTCAAAATGTACTTAATTTTATATTAAAATCAAGCTAGTGTTTTGCTACAAATCTTGGGTTCTTTGTAAGTAAAGAACTCAGCTTCTTCCTTGAGATAATTACAAGAAAAACTAGATATATTTGATACAATTTAAAAACAAAGGACCAGTGTTTACTTTATAGATTAGCAAACACAGGTTTACACAACATGCAATAAGATGTATTAAACCCTACTTTAAGTTATCTCTAAAGCTTTTCATTTCTGGCTTAGTGAATCCTTGCATATCTTGTAGATCTGTGACTTTCCTTTTTCAGTTAATCTTGGCCTTTGATCTTGTACTCTTCAAGCTGCTTTTGTAGACTTTCAATCTAAGTGATTAGGTCATTTGTTGATTGATAATCTTGAATATTTAACTTGTCTACATTCTGTACTTGAGGTTCATATCGAGATCTCTAGTTTGTTCTACATCTCGATAAGTATAATGGCTTATCGCGATCTCTTGGTTCCCTACATGTGTTTTGACTTGTCGAGGTCTCTGAATTCTATATAAGTGAACTTGGCTTGTCGAGGTCTCTAAACTTCTGCATTTAAAAATGACTTATCGATATCTCTGAGATCTCTACAAGCATTTTGACTTGTTGATATCTTTGAGATCTCTAATGAGAGAATTGACTTGTCGATATTTCCGATCTTCATATCTTCACTCTGACTTGTCGATATCTCTAAGTTCTCTAATACAGAAATGACTTGTTAATATCTCAGAGATCTCTATATACATTTTGACTTGTAGATATCTTTGAGATCTCTAATAATAGTTTGACTTGTCGATATCTCCAATCTTCATGTTTTCATTTGGCTTGTCGATATCTATGAGACTTCTCTATAAGCCATTTTGGACTTCTCGATAAGTCATTTTGGAGTTCTCGAATGACTTCTCTATATGACTTGATATGTGACTTGTGGATATCTTGACTTAAAATATTTTTCCCAAAACAGATTTATTCAACTCCAAACTTCTTCACAATTTCTCTGAGGCATGATCTTCCCGATCTTCTTCTAGAGTTTATTCTTAGGCTTGACACTGTTTATAGAAAAATACTCCAGTCTAATCTTTGACACTTTTACAAACTCAAGTAATACAATACAAAATACAAATTTAGATTGTCATACAACTAATTCTTAGGGCTGTCAATTTAACTTAGTCTTGTTATGATACATACATGTCTTGCACAATAATCTCCCCCAATTTGTGAGAAGATTGCTTATCACAAATTCATGCCTGGTAACAAGACTAATCCCAAGTTACAATGAAATAATACAGATTGACAGATTAATAAATACAACTTTTATACACTGATAAATTACATGAGTTCGATGAGTACATTCACCACACAAATTTCTCATAACCTGTTTCTTGTCTAACGAGGTCCTTTAAATTTACAAGCACTTACAATTCCTCTATGATTTGTGTCCCTTTTAGAGCTTCCACAAGCTTGAGCCAATCATCTAATGAATAGCTATGCAAGTAATTTACTCTGATTCTTGAGAATCTGCCAACTTTATTGTTCAGAAAATGTCCATCCTTAAAAATTCTGCTCATCCCTTCTGCCTTGAGTTCCTCAGATCTTTTCTCAAACATTTATATCTCTTCAACATATTTTTTCCCCTCTCTTCTCTTTCAGCCTTTTCTCCTGCTCTTCTTTTTTCCCTTACTATCAACCATACATCCAATACAGATCTCCATGCCAATGTACTTGTATTCTTATCCTTCAGTAAGCTAATCACCCTCTTAATCTCTGTGGTTGAAAATGTGTCCATTAAATTTCTTCCAAGTAAAGTGTAGGAACCATCCTGATAATAGATTCTAACTTCCCTCAATGATATAACCCAAACTTTGACTATTTCTTCAGATAATTGTTAAAAGTAGTCACCATATGTGATGCACCAGTTTAGAGGTAAAAAATCATTTTAATCGAAACAGTTCCAGATAGCCCTCTCAGTAACTTACATTTTCTTTGGTTTTCTCCCAACAGATTTGTAACGAGTTTTGATTGGTGGCTTGAAAGAAGGTAGGTTTGAAATTTTCTTTAGAGAAGCTTAGTTAGAGGTGATTGGTATTTTTAGTATGGTGTTTGCAGTGTGTTGATGTGTTATTTTATATATACCGCAAGTGCACGGTGTCTGTTGTTAGCAGAAACTAGCAAGTACGGGTCGAATCCACAAGGAGACAAGTCTCAAGAATTTTAATCTAATTATTGTAAATTATTCCTACAGTGACAACGATTGTTGGGAATTTTCTATAACTAAATAATGCAAATAACTATGTTTTGAGTATCAATTTACTAAAATTCTAGGGCAATCGGGTTTACCATGCTTACACCAAATTGGTTCCTAAGCTAAAGCGACTAAAGTGGTCACGCAACTAGAGTTTGTCAATCTCTCTCAAGTATTAACACTCCTGTAACATGATTACACGATAATATCTTTTAGTAATTTAATTAGTCAAGTGATTAGAACATATATCGATCTCTCTCGAGTATCAACGCTCTCAGAAATCCAATGATACTCTCGCATTCACATTCATTCGGCTAATCGTATGTGTGCCTCTAACTAGAACACCATCTCTCGATCTAGTACCATTACTGCATATATTTAGTCTATGATATTGGCCAATTACACAAACTAAACATTAAAACATATCAATTAGAATCACTTAAACCAGTCAAAATACTGTGAAAATCTAGCCATTATAGTGGTGTAAACATGGTTTTCCCCTGCGCCCTAGATTACGACTACTCACTCATGCTAGGAATAAAAACAAGGAAAATAATTGAGAAAACCATATAAAATATATACTAAAATAAACAAAGAAGATAAAGAAGTACCTCAAACTTATATTATTGAAGAACAAGTATCCAAGGTAAAGAAAACTATGAAAAAGATGAACCAAACCCTAGCTCCCAATAAAAGTACGTATGTATCTATGTTCTCCAAGCTAATAATAATAAAAAATAACTATCTAATAATAAAATCTGATGTTATATCTAATAATCAAAGTATTTTCTTATTCTAATCAAATTACAAGAGACACTACTAAACCGAATAGGATTCTTTTGTAAAAAATTGCAGGTCTCTATTTTTCCCTGTTTATGGGCTGCTCCCTTTGGATTCTAGGACCATCTCTAAATTAAAGAGAATTCCGTAGGCTTGGCGTGGACTGTAAAATCATCAAAATCGGACTTCTGGATCTCTAGATACGGTCCAAACAGTATTTGCAGCCCGTGTAGACATATAATACGATTTTTCTTCTATTTCCACTCCAATATAGGACTTTTTGCTCCAAATTCTTCCAAGTCTAGAATTTCCTTGTATCCTACAATAAAATATCAAAATCTATTAAATAAATATCCAAATCAGTGCAAAATAGAATTAATATGAGGACAAAATCATATAAAATATATATAAAAATACACTTTATCATGTGTTTGTACAAGAACTTAGGCTTAGAGGTTAGAGGTGGTAAAGTGTTTGAGTTTGTTGGCTTAGGGGTTTGAGTTTGATGGATTTGGATTGGTAGGAAAATTTTCTTGGTTCCTGAACCATCCTCCTTCTTTCTTCTTCTCTCATCACCCTTCTTCTCATCATTTCCTTTCTTCTTGGAATCACTTTTCTTATCTTCACTCTTGCTACCAGTTTCTTTAGTTGGTTGACTTGGATTTGAGCCAGAAGGTTTTGATCATCTTTCTCCTGCTCATCATCATCCAAGTCATCCTTGTTGAATTGTGTTTTTGGCAAATTAGCTTCAGGATCTCTCAAATATCTTCCCAATATCTTAATCATCTCTTCATCTTCAAAAGTCTTATTCTTCTAGGTCTTTAGCTCAGTTTCCAAAGTCATTACGAGCTTCTTGTGTTCCATGACATAGTGTGTAGGAACATGGAAATTCTTGAGTTGTTTGGTGGATGGACATATGTATGCCACTCCCTTGCTTGGCTGGAGATATGCTTCTGGGAAATCAACTTCTTGAGCTTTTTGTAGTTCCTTAAGCAAGAGAGTGTCTTCATTGATTACTCTGCTGACTTTGTCAATGAATATATCCAATTCAGATGCCCTTCTTGATGTGATAAAATTTAGGGACACCTGCATACACCTATCCACACCTGAGTCATTTATGTTGATCATTATTTTTCTTTCCTGAAAATTGTCCTTATTAAAATCACCCTTATGAAATTTATAGTCTTGTCCAAAGCCCTCTTGTAGGCGATGAAGTTGTTGTTGAGAGAAGCCCAAATTCCTTGCTTAGACTAGGTCCCTCAGCTGCTTTCATAAGCCTCTCCATTCCAATATCAACTTCTTTAGATTTGCCTTTTTGAATAGCTTTGAGAGATGATTGAGTAACTTGGACATATTGTTGAGTAGATGATCTTAATATCCTAGCCAATATCTCCCCCTTAGTCTTGTTAGCATGAAATATGAGAGGAGTAGGGATTTCAGGTCTCACAGCTTTTAGAAGTGCAGGCAGTGGAATGTTGAGTGCACTCATTATTGCTCCCACAGATACTAAATTTTGCATTTGTAGGTTCTTCTGATAGTCCACCAGGGTCTGGATATCATCCTGTTGACTTGCCACCATTTTTATGAGTTGTGATACTTGAGTAGTCAATGACTCATTAGCTGAATGCAAAGTAGAGACTTGAGATTAAAGAACTTGGATTTGCAAGTTGGTTGATGTTGATATAGGTTGTTGAGAGCATGGAGATAGAGAAGTGCCAAATATGGCTTGCACAGCTTCTTTGATTCCTTCCATCAAAAGAGCTGAGGGCTCATATCTGCTTTGATGAAGTTGATTCAGCTTGAGTCTGCTGTCATTTGAATTTGTAATGTGTTGTTGAACCACCTCATGCAGAGCCATAAAGGATTGCCTTAGATTTTTGACACTTGCATCCACTCCAGTTAGATCAAATCTTGCCATCTGTTTAGTTGAATTTTGATTTGATCTCAACTTGTGAAGGGATAATCTATCCATATTCTCCCTCACCAACTTTCTGATTTTTTCTTGATGACCAGTCAAAGTCACTTGTAGTGCTTTACCAAAGAGGTGAAAAGCCTTGATTTGAGCCTTGTAGACTTCATTGACTGCATTATAGACTTCCTGTAGAGTGAGGATCTTGGAATTACTCCCTAAAATGGTAACATATTCCTCTCTGAACCTTTCCAAGACCTCATCCATCTCCAAGGTGAAGTCCTTAGAAAGTCAAGCACCCATATTGCCATCCTGCTCAGCTTCATTCACTATCTTCTGCTTTTGCTTTTCAACATCTTCATTATAGGTGTGAGCATGATAGTCTTGATTTGACATATATGTAGTGAGCAGATGTTGTGTGATGTTTACAAGGCCTGAGAGTTGATCAACCAGAAGATCATCCACTGTGTTTGGTTAGGATTGAGCATTTTGTAACCATTGTTGGATTAGATGAAATGGTTGTTGTGTGGGGTTGGATGTTGAAGGAATATTTGTAGGATTTTAGGTGAAGGGTTGGGGTTCTAGAACATCATCTATGACAGAAGTCACAGTTTAACTCACAGGTTGAACTGTGGTTATGACAGTTTTTGTTCTCCACTTGTGGTGGGAATCTCTATTAGAATTGGAGGGGAGTTGACTAGGTTACTGTCATGTACTCTAGCCTCAAACCTTTGTACTTATTTCAAAGTACTGTCACTTGAATGTGATATACTTGCCTCCCCCATAACAGGATCATTGGCAATTGAACTCTCAGCTTCAATTGTGAGTGCAATCTCAGCTAGGGTTGTGAAGGGAGTTGTTCCTGCAAGAGGAACCTCCAATTGAATTGGAGAGGATTTAGATAGCTCCCCCTCAGGATTACTACCCTCAAACCTTACAACCTGTGAAAGTTGATTTGCACATGAAGGTGCATTTGGAACCATCACAGGGTCATCTATAAAAACTGATGAAACCCCTGTGTTTGTGTTGGTGTCATTAAGGTCTACCTCAGCATGTAGCTTCTCACCAACTAAATTTGGGTTCTAGGTGGTGAGCACAATTCCTTGAACCATGTCACTTGATGTTGGCAACTCTTGAGAATCATATTCAAGAGTTTGATTAAATGAAGAAGAAATTTGAGAAATTAGATGTTGAATTTCAGAGTTGAGTGTTGGAAGCTCCCCCTGAGTAGAAGAGGGAGCTTCAAAAGATGTGCTATCTTTGTGTGTGCCATCCTTATTTCTTCTTTCATACACTTGAATTTGTTTAAGTGTTGGTGCAGACTCTTTACAAGGTGTATTAGAGAGAGTGCTCTTTTCAATAGAGACACCCTGTTGAGAGGATTCCCCTAGAGTCTGTTTTAATCCCTCTTTTTCAACTACATCCTTTTGGGAGGATGCGGAGGTGGCTTGAGTGGTCAGCTCAGTTTGTTTTACCTTCTTTATTTTCTTGACCAAAGGTGACCCTTGTTCTGTTTGGTCCTCACCACTCTCATTTATTACAGTTAATGGTGCCTGCTTTCTTTTTTTTTTTACTCACTTCACCCTTTTGAGAGGATGAAGTGGTTGGTTTCCTAGCTTCTAATGGTAAAGTAGAAGGGGTCTCAGTATGGGAAGGTCCCTGTTGGTGTTCCTGTGTTTGTTCTTCCATAGGTACAAGAACCATTACTGCACCAGATATAATTGTAGACCTCATATCAGGCATGGGGTAAGGGTAAGTCTTAAATCTTTCCAACATAAATGAAGTGATTTTAAGACTTACAGTTACCTTATTCATTGTAGTAAGTAGACCAAATAAAATTTTGGACACTTGTTTACAGTTGCCAATTTTTATCATATCTATACCATTAAGTAAATGAATGTCTGGAACTTTATGATTTAAAGTAGATATTATAAACCTGGGAAAGAAGATTTCCTTACGTCTTGAAGATAATAGGCATAGTTATCCTTGTGCTGAGTTCCTGCAGAATTAGCATCCCCACATTAATGTGTCTGTTGTGAGCCATGGAGAATACTAGCTTTTGAACTACACTAGAAATGTTATCATACCATGTCTTCCTACATGTGAATGGTCTCACAATGGAGTCAAACAGGAATGACCATTCCTTCCTCAAATTCTTCTTGTTGAGACTGGCTAAGTTGATCCTTTCACTGTAGTTGATGAAGTCCATGAATTCTGCTAATTCATCTTGAGTTGGAACCTCCATCAAATTTTTAGTACGAATGCCCAAAGCCATGTTTACATCAATTTCAGAAAATTTCACTTGTTAACCTTGAATGGAGCAATTAACCACCATGGAAGCAGTTTGGTTCTCATGCACCACTGTCCTTATCACAGCTGTGTTCCAGAAATCCCCTAGAACATCCAAGTACAGGACTGGATTTGCTGTTAGAGCACCTGCAAAGTAAGTTTCAAAGAGAAACTTCACAAAACTCTTGAAAGTATCAGGAGCCTGATTTGCATCAGTAAAAGCAAGATAATTGGTGCCCTCCTTTGGGATGAAAGGTGTAACTGTGTTTGATGCCATTGAAATAGTTTGAATTTGAGTGGGTAAGAAAAAATAGAAAGAAAAAGCTTGAAATGAGAGAAAACGGTTTGGATTTGGAAAAATTAGGTTACTTAGAGATCTCGAAGGCGTAAAGAGGTGTATGTCGAGATGTCTGGGTATTTATAATAAAAGGTGAATGACTTATCGAGAACTCAAAATAAATGTTTGGAATTTGCTTATCGAGAAGTCATACTGAAAGAATATATACATATAGAGTTGTCATTTTCCTGACTCTTCTCAAGAACTAGAAAATGACTTATCGAGATGTCAAATAAATACCCAGTTTGTCCTGAATGGACTGAATTTGTCATATTTTTATTGATTAAATCAATATAAAATTAGAATGAATTTATTTCAAAAGTATTATACTGAAAATAATTTATTAAATAAAATTATTTCAGCCTGAGTTAGAGATAAGTTTAAATTGTACTTGTAAAGAACTCAAAATAGATTACTCGAGAACTCTACAATACTTATTGATAAGTCATAAAGTGACTTATCGAGATGTCTATTCGAGAAGTCTAGTAATGAACTTATTCGAGAAGTCATAATAACTTATCAAGATATCCACGAGAAGTCTAACAAAGACTTATCGAGAACTCTATCGAGAAGTCAAAATGACTTATCGAGATGTCTACTCCAGAAGTCCAAAACTGACTTATCGAGAGCTACTTCGAGAAGTCTCAAAATGACTTATCGAGAAGTCATTTATACTTATCGAGAACTCAGTTTTTTATTTACTTTTGCTGCTTTTGAAATCTATCTTTTATTAACCTCATATATTGAAAATATGAATTAACAAAGAGACAGTTTACTTAGAATTTGAAAAATTCCAAGTTGACAATAAGTATAATAAAAAATAAATATGCAGAGAAATCTGAAATATTTATAATCCATATTTCAGTTAATTTCCAATTAATCAAATAAATTTTGATTTGTCAGAAATTAATCTGCTGCAAAATATTAACCGAGTTCTTGCCTTTAGAATGAAGAATTAAGCATACCGATTTCACCTACAAGTCTAGTGAAAGTAGCTTCATCCAAAGGTTTAGTAAAAATGTCAGCTAATTGTTTTTTTGTTGGAACAAAAATTAGCTCAATGGTACCATTTGCAACATGTTCTCTAATAAAATGGTACCTTACATCTATGTGCTTTATTTTAAAATGATTAACTGGATTAGCCACAATAGAAATAACACTAGTATTGTCACACATAATTGGAATTTTGTGTAACACTAGACCATAATCCATAGCTGATTTCTAATCCAAAGCACTTAAGCACAATAACTTCCAGCAACTATGTATTCAGCCTCAGCTGTGGAAGTTGACACAGATTGTTGTTTCTTGCTATACCAGGATACAAGTCTTTGTCCAAGAAACCGACATCTTCCACTAGTGCTCTTTGTTAGGTAATGAATCACACACATAGGGGGGTGAATGTGTTTTTCTGATTTTAGGCTTTTCTTGAAAGTTAATGGTTGAACAAAGTAAATTAAATCTTGTATAGAAAAGTGTTCATGCAGAATATAAGCTTGCAGAAAATAAAGAACACAGATCTTCAAAACTCAATTAATTTTTGTATTAAAAATTAAGATATTTTGCTACAAAATTTCTAAGCTCTTTGAAGTTAAAGAGCTCAGCTTCTTCTTGAGAGTGTTACAAGAATTTTTGATCTAAATTTTTACTTCTAACTAGAGGACCAGTGCTAACTTTATATCTCAGTTAACTGCTGGTTTACACAATGAATAATAAACATGCTATTAACTTTTCTAAGCTGTCACTTGTCATTTCTATTTATAGAAAAGCAAATCTTCCTTTTATGGCTTAGCATATCTTTGACATCCCGTGTTTACTTTAATCTTCCTCTGTCAGTTAATCTTTGCCATTGATCTTGCACACTCTTCAAGCTGCTTTTTGTAGACTTGTCAATCCAGCTGTTGGATTGTTTGTTGATTGTTTATCATGGATATTTAGTAAAACTTCAAAGCCTTTGTCTGCAAATTGGCTAACACTGAGAAGATTCACCTCAAGACCAGCTACTAGTGCTACATCATCATTGACAATATTTTCAGAAATAATCTTGCCATATCCCATTGTGAATCCTTTACTGTTGTCTCCAAAGGTCACCAATGGGCCAGCTTTATCCTCAAACTGTGATAGCATGGCATTATCACCTGTCATATGTCTGGAACATCCACTATCAATGATCCATATGACTTTCTTCACTTTTCCCTGCACACAATGAGATTCAGGTGTGTTTAGTGACCCAAACAGTGTTGGGTACTTTCTTCTTGTTAACAAATATTAGCAGAAGTAGAGTGATTTGTTTCAGATAAAATAGAGTTCAATGATTGTTGTGCATTTTCCCTTTCTGATATAGACTCAATTTTTGTTTCCTTAAGATCTACTCTCAGTTTGTGACAACTTTTCATCCCTTTTAAGTTACAAGGGATGCAATCAAACTTATCACAGAATGAGTAGGGATCACTTAAATCTGCTTCATTGTATTTGCAAGTTCCTTCTGTTGGCTTACTAATACCTTTTTTACAAAGGTGAGTTAGATGATTTGTAGAGCCATATTTTCCACACTTCTTGCCAGGAATATCTACAACGTAGGCCATATTATTGCTTTTGGTTATCCCCTTTCTCCCATTTCTATTTTTCTTCTTCTTTCTTGCATCTTCAATCTTGGTTTCTTTGATATGAGTCTTGGTACTTTGATTGTCCATAAGATTTTTTTCAGCCTTAGAAGATTGAATTGAACTTGCATTTTTCTTTTCATTGTCCTCATCTGCAATTTCTTGCTTGATGATCAATTCTTCTTCACTGAAGTTTACTTCACAAGTCTTAAACACAGGTGACCCAACATTTCTCAGCATTGCTGGAACATTTTCACTCTTTGTTGATTTTCCTCTGTCACTAGTGTTTTTCTTTTTGCTGTTTAAGGCATCATAATCAAGACCAATAGCAATGTTTGCACATGGTTTGTTTTTCTCATGGTACTGACCAACCAATTCAGATGCATTGACTTTAACTTTACTTCACTTTTCTCCAGTTTTTCCCTTAGCACAACCTCAATCTCATTTGCATACTTAAGCTTGTTTTTCAGATAGCCATTTTCTTGTTTCAAGGCTTCAAGCTCCACTATCAACAATTCAGCTTCTTGTTTTTCACTTTCAAGCTTCTCATTTAACTTTGTTAATCTGCTAACTTCTTCATTAGCAACAACCATGCTTGTATGAATGTGAAACATTTCTGTGCTCATCTTTTCAACAGTTTCCTTATATTGATTCACATTTAAATCAGTGGAGGTAAGAGTTGGTACCTGTGATTTAGATGAGGATGATTCTCCGTGCTCCAAGGCCATGAGTGCATAGTTTCCAAGTTCTTCATCTTCATCATTTTCAGAATCATCCCAACTTTTACCTTCTGCAACATAAGCTTTGCTTTGTTGTTTCTTCAGAAGAGCTTCATACTTTGCTTCAAGTTCAAGATAAGCCTTATCTTTCTTTGCCTTCTTGGGTTTCCTGCATTCTGTAGCAAAGTGGCCTAGTTCATCACAGCTGAAGCACCGTATATTAGATCTGTCAACAGATCCAGTTTTGTAACCACTCTTACTATCAGAATTGTACTTCCCTTTCTTTTTCCAACTGCTGTCTTTGTTAAAGGACTGTCCTTTACTTTCGAAATATCTTGGCTTCCTTACTCTAATGTTAGAGAATTTTCTAGCCATATAGGATATTGAATGATCTAGGTCATCCAGTTCTTCAAGAGTATAGAACTTATCCTTTTCCAATTCTAGTATGACTTGCTCCTGTGAATCAATTGTTCTCTGCTCGCTTGTTGAGGCAAATGGAATATGAGATCTTGGTTCATCATTAGATGTTTGACCTTCATTTACTATTAAGGCACTTGAACCTTCTACAACATGTCCTTGCCCAGATCTCAATGATTGCCTTTGAATCATCTCTAGTTCACAGGCTTTGAGAATTCAATATAGAACTTCCAGAGTTATTCTGCTCAAGTCTCTCCCTTCCCTGATTGCTGATATTTTCTATTCTAAATGGTCAGGGAGAGTAAGCAAGAACTTCAGATTCACCTCTTCAGCTTCATAAAATTTGTCATGAAGCTGCAAGTCATTTATCAGCTTATTGTATCTTTCAAACACATTAGTAATGCTTTCCATAGGCTTAGCCATGAAACCCTCATACTGTGAAATCAGTATCCTTCTTTGATTAGATCTAACCTCCTCAGTTCCTTCACATAATATTTCAATCTTCTCCCATATTTGATTGGTAGTGTCATAGTTAACAATATTGTTGTACATCATATTGTCAAGTGACTCAATCAATATTAATTACAAGCTGCTATCCAGGGAGACTTTCTCCTTTTCAGGTTCAGAATACTCAGCTGGATCTTTGGGAGCATAATGAGCTGGTATGACCATGTCTCCATCTATAGATTCCTCAACTCTTACCATAGGAATGAAGGGTCCATTCTTGAAGATCTGAATATAGAATGGATTGGCCATCCTGATAAACAACATCATTTTCTTTTTCCAAAGAGTGTAGTTAGCTTTGTCAAAGGTATGAATTTTGATGCTACTGATTTTCTGTGTATTCATTCTTCCAAGATCTTGAATATGTTTACTTTCATATTTTGCTCTGACACCACTTGTTAGGTAATAAATCACACACACGGGGGGGGGGGGTGAATGTGTTTTTCTGATTTTAGGCTTTTCTTGAAAGTTAATGGTTGAACAAAGTAAATTAAATTTTGTATAGAAAAATGTTCATGCAGAATATAAGCTTGAAGAAAATAAAGAACACAGATCATCAAAACTCACTTAATTTTTGTATTAAAAATTAAGATGTTTTGCTACAAAATTTCTAAGCTCTTTGAAGTTAAAGAGCTCAGCTTCTTCTTGAGAGTGTTACAAGAATTTTTATCTAAATTTTTACTTCTAACTAGAGGACCAGTGCTAACTTTATATCTCAGTCATCTGCTGGTTTACACAATGGATAATAAACATGCTATTAACTTTTCTAAACTGTCACTTGTCATTTCTATTTATAGAAAAGCAAATCTTCCATTTCTGGCTTAGCATATCTTTGGCATCCCATGTTTACTTTAATCTTCCTCTGTCAGTTAATCTTTTCCATTGATCTTGCACACTCTTCAAGCTGCTTTTTGTAGACTTATCAATCCAGCTGTTGGTTTGTTCGTTGATTATTTATCTTGGATATTGAACTGATCTGTAATTTTGTACTTTGAGACTGTACTTCGAGATCTCCGGTTTGATTTAATAGAACACTTGACATCTAGATAAGTACATAGGCTTATCGAGATCTCTAGCACTCCGTAACGAGTTTGGCTTGTAGAGATCTTCAGCTTGTTGAGATCTCTAGTATTCATATCTTCACTTTGACTTTTAGATATCTCTGAGTTCTCGAATAAATGTAGACTTGTCGATAACTCTGAGTTCTCTAGTGAAGGAATGACTTGTCGATATCTCCAACCTACAGTTCTTCAATTGGCTTGTCAATATCTTCTTGAGTTCTCGAGTAGCTTTACTGACTTCTCTACTCCTGGTAGATATTGCTTATCCGTCGAGTAATGGTTGCTTATCCATCGAGTAGACATTGCTCATCCGTCGAGTAGACATTGCTCATCCATCGAGTAGACACTGCACATCCATCGAGTAGACACTGCTCATCCATCGAGTAGACACTACTCATCCATCGGTACTCTCTGGAGTTTGAATGACTTCTCGATAAGCCATTTTGGAGTTCTCGAATGACTTCTCTATAACATTAAATCTGTGACTTGTAGAGATCTTGACTTAGAACATTTTTCTCCAAACAGATTTATTCAACTCCAAGCTTCTTCAAAAATCTTCTGAGGCATGATCTTCTTGATCTTCTTCCAGATATAATCCTTAGGCTTGATACTGTTCTAGGAAAAAGACTCCAGTCTGCTCCTTTGCATTTTTACAGACTTTAAATGTTACAAGTACAAAATACAAATTTAGATAACAATACAACTTACTTAAGGTTGACCCCAAGCTTAACTAATTACTGAAAATAACTGTTCATTAATCTTTTACTCAGATCATAGATGCTAATGATATTGTTAGCTCCAGTAATCTTTGACATCATCTATTATATTACAATCTCCCCCAACTTGTTCATTATAAAATTATGCACAAGTTCTGATTGATGATGTCAAAACTTTAACTAAATGCAGAAACCAAAATCAATCTTCCAATCAGGTCTTTTTTTAGTTGCATTTAGATTTATTCAACATCCATTAGCTGTTTTGGCATTTAGATATATATTTTCCCCCTTTTTGACATTATCTCCGGGAAGAAGGATCCAGCTAAATGCACATTGTTCAAACTGCTGTCATTGTCCATTTGGAACACTGTCTGCAGCTTCAAGCTTCATTGAGATTTATGGTGATGAGTTTATCAAATAGAATAAAAGTTTCACTTAGATCTGCAGAAAAAGTCTGTCAGTGATAAAAGTCCTAAGCTCTCTGTTCTTTTGAATAAGTAGTCTCACTACTTCTCACTGCACTAGTCTCATGACTTTTGAGAGTCAGAGTTCCCTCACAAGGATTACTAAATCCATGCACTCATCTACCTCTCCTCTTGCCAGGAAGGATCCTGCCTCTCTTATTCTCTATTTTTCACTCAATCTTTTTTCTTAATCTCACATGAAAGGCTCAAATATTGTTTGACCTACAGAAATAAGAGGTGGCTGAGAAGAGTTTATCTGTGATCATATGATTAGGGGAAATCCATATAGGTATAATCATACTTATTTCATCAGAAGAGTGAGTTCATAAACATCTGTGACTAGGGTCACAGTTTGACTCATAGATTGCTTTATGGTTTTGACAGTGTGTTGTCCTCCACTTATAGTGGGAACCTCCAATTGAATTGAAGGGGATTTGACTGGGTTACTATCTTGTGCACCAGCCTTAAACCCTTGTATGTCTTGCAACACACTAGCACTTGAATGTGCTATGCTTGCCTCCCCTATGACAGGATCATGGGCAATTGTACTCCTAGCTTCAACTACAGAGGCAATTTCTGCTAGAGTTATGAGGGGAGTTGTTCCTTCTTGAGGTACCTCCAATTGAATTGGAGAGGATTTAGATAGCTCCCCTTCAGGAGTACTACCCTCAAACCTATCAGTCTGTTAAGACTGTTTTACACATGAAAATGTATTAGAGATATTCATGAAAAACTGATGAGTTTCCATGTTTGTGATACCATGTTTCTTTTCCCAAACAACAAAACAACTGAGAACATTCTGGGGATTTTGTCCTTTTGTAAAACAGGTTCCTTTGGAGAGTTACCATAGTGGGATTGTGCTTGAGTTTGTGTTTGTGTTGTTGTGCCTGGCTGAACTGCAGTTTGGTTTTGAAATGTTTTAGCTGCAGCTTTAGCACTAATACCTGTTGATTGATTATCTGAATTCCCTGTTGTTGTCTGAGTAGATTGAGTTGGACCTGTAATGCATTGAATATATGTATCTTTTTGGAGTTTCATTAGACAAATACATTGAAAGATATTTTAGTTTCAAGCATTATTGCAGAGAAGACAATATTCAATACAGATATAAGCACATAGTAATCATTACACAAACAAGAGAATGCTTAGAGAAGAATTTGGATTTTCATTAATAATGGAAACATAGTACATTAAGACATAGATTTCAACAAGTAAATCCTAATCCTAACTACTCTAGTTTGGGCTTCTTCTTCTCTACCTCCAACCTCCTTGCCCTGCGCTGGTAAGCTCTGGATATAGAGTGTGCAAGAGAAATGATTCTCTCCTGCAACTCCAAAGCAGCAAGGCGTTGCTGCTCAACTACTCTTGCACATCTCTCCTGCTCGAGAGAGACTTCCATCTCAAAGAAAAGGATGCTGAGTTGATCATCCAATGAGAGTTCATCGAAGATCTCTCTTGGAATATCAAAGGGGCTGCAAACAACCCCCTGAGACGGACACGAAGTCCGAAGGGATCAAAGTAAATTTGGTCTTCATCAAGATGATGGATAGGCTGATAAGCTCCATGAATAAGTGTGTAAAAGACTGGGGCATCCATTTGAGTGAGAGAGAGAGATGAACATGAGGTGAGTTTAAATTAGATGTTTGTTGAGAATAGGAGAGTGATGAATGATAAAGAGTGAAGCGTTTTGATTTATAGAGGGAGTAAAGATAGAAACCAATAGCCTCTTGAGTTACCCGGATAATAAGAGTAATAATCACATAAGGATATTTGACAATTAGAAATGACTAGTTACTATTCCCCATGCAAGTACTCAAGAATTTTAGTTCACTATTTAGAATAACTGTTCCCCATGTAAATAAACAAGTACTCCCTACACAAAAAGTAACTCCTCCTATCAGCATACTCAAAACATCAAAAAAATGTACTAGTCTACTTGCATTAGACTAACCTATTTCCACATAAACAAGAAATCACATAAGCATGTAAATGTGTCAATAAGTCAGAGAAATTATAGACAAAGTATGTCAAAAGTATTTTTCTGAACATAATTTATGAATTAAATTATTTCAGTTTTTCATACTTTTTGCTTCTTTTGATTTGTTATTTATTAACTTCATATATTGAGGATATGAATTAATAAATATTCAGTTTACATAGAATTTTGAGAAATTCCAAGTTCAAATAATCGAGAAGTCTGGGTATTAATAGTAAGAGTAGATGACTTGTCGAGAACTCAAAAATAGACATTTGGAGTTGTCTATCGAGAAGTCATTTAGAGAAGTGAAGTACATATCGAGAAGTCATTTTAAATTACTCTTATAGAGAACTCAAAAATGACTTATCGAAATATCAGATAAATGCCCAGTTTGTCCAAAAAGGACTGAATTAATTCTAACTTTTATTTGAATAAATTCAAAATAAAGTTAGAATAAGTTTTCCAAAAGTAATTTACCAAAATAATTTATCAATTTAAATTATGTCAGTTCTGAGTTATTGATAAGTCAAGAATTGTACTTTTAGAGAACTCTGTGAATGAACATTATTAAAGAACTCTACAAGGACTTATCGATTAGTCATTTTAAACCTATCGAGAAGTCACTCAGGAAGTCAGTAAGTTGACTTATCGAGGACTCACTCGAGAAGTCCTAAAATGACTTATCGAGAAGTTAATTTATACTTATCGAGAACTCAGTTCTCTAGATACTTTTGGTTATTATAATTCTGCCTTGCGTTAATTTTACATATTAAGGATGTAAATTAACAACTAAACAGTTTACTCGGAATTTGAAAAATTCCAATTTAAATGAATTTGAAAAACAAATATGCAGAGATTTCTGAAATATTTATAATTCATGTTTTAGTTAATTTCCAATTTAATCAAATTAATTTTGATTTACTGGAGATTAATCTGCTGTAAAACATTAGCTGAGTTCTTGCCTTAGGATGAAGAATTGAGCATTCAAATTTCACTTACAAGTCTAGTGAAAGTTGCTTCATCCAAAGGTTTAGTAAAAATGTCAGCTAGTTGTTTTTCTGTTGGTACAGAAATGAGCTCAATGGTACCATTAGTAGCATGTTCTCTAGTAAAATGGTACCTCACATCAATGTGCTTTGTCCTAGAATGATTAACTGGATTAGCTACTATAGATATAACACTAGTATTGTCACACATGATAGGAATTTTGTGTAACACTAGACCATAATCCATTAGCTGATTTCTAACCCAAAGTACTTGAGCACAACATCTTCCTGTAGCTATGTATTCAGCTTCAGTTGTAGAAGTTGATGCAGATTGTTGTTTCTTGCTGTACCAAGATACAAGTCTTTGTCCAAGAAATTGACAGCTTCCACTGGTACTCTTTCTGTCAACCCTGCATCCAGCAAAATCTGCATCTGTGTATCCAACAGCTTCAAAACCAGTTCCTTTAGGATACCATAATCCCAAGTTTGGAGTTCCCTTCAAATATCTGAAAATCCTCTGTACAACCATCAAATGTGATTCTTTTGGATTGGCTTGAAATATTGCACATAGACATGTTGCAAACATGATGTCTGATCTACTTGCTGTTAAGTAAAGCAATGATCCAATCATCCCTCTATAGCTTGAGATATCTACACTCTTGCCCTTTTTATCTTCATCCAACTTTGTTGCAGTAGACATAGATGTAGATGTAGGTGAACAATCAATCATTCCAAACTTTTTTAAAAGATCCTTGACATATTTAGTTTGACTGATGAAGATACCATCACTTCTTTGGTTGACTTGAAGTCCAAGGAAGTAACTCAGTTCCCTTATCATACTCATTTCATATATACTTTGCATAAGCTTGGAGAATCTTTGGCACAATTTCTCATTAGTAGAACCAAAGATGATATCATCCACATAGATCTGGACTAGGATCATATCTTCACCATGTTTCTTGTAGAAGAGAGTCTTGTTTATGGTTCCTCTAGTAAAACCATGCTTCAATAGGAAATCTAATAGTGTGTCATACCAAGCTCTAGGTGTCTGTTTTAGTCCATAAAGAGCCTTGAGTTACTTATACATAAAATTTGGGAATTTTGGATCCTCAAAGCCAGGAGGCTATTGCACATAAACTTCTTCTTCTAGCTCACCATTCAAAAGGGACTTTTGACATCCATTTGATACACTTTAAAATTTGAATGTGCAGTAAATGCTAGAAAAATTCTTATAGCTTCAAGTCTTGCAATATGAGCAAAAGTTTCATCATAATCAATCCCTTTTTCTTGTGAGTAGCCTTTTGCAACCAACCTTGCTTTGTTTTTGGTAACTATACCATTTTCATCCATTTTGTTCCTGAACACCCATTTTGTTCCAATAATACTTCTATTCTTTGGTGCAGGAACTAACTCTCAAACTTTGCTTCTTTCAAACCGATTCAGCTCTTCCTGCATGGCAGATATCCAGTCAGGATCCAACAGAGCTTCATCAATTTTCTTAGGCTCTACTTGGGACAGAAAACATGCATGTAGGGACTCATTAGCTATTGCAATTCTAGTCCTCACACCAGCAGTAGGATCACCAATAATTGCTTCTCTAGAGTGACTTCTATCCCACTTCCTTGTGTGAGTTTGTTGACTTGTGTCTTCATCATTTTCTCCATTATTGGTATGACTGGTAGATCCTTCTTCTCTTTCTCCCCCTGAGTTTGTGCTATCAAATTCAGGTGTTTGAGATGAGCTTCCGTTTCCACGATTTTCCTGTTCAGTAGACCCTTCATTTATCATTTGTTGTGCATTAACTTCATCTTCTCCATCAGAATCACTATCAATGTTGAGGTTTTCAAATACAAGGGCTTCAGCTTCATTATCATCAAGGCATTCCAAGCCTGGACACTTGTCAACATCAAAGGTCACATCTGTGCTTTCCATAATCTTCTTTTGATCAATCACATAGACTTTGTAGGTTGTTCTTTCTAGTGAATATCCCAGAAAAGTTGCTTCAAAAACCTTTGAGTCAAATTTTCCCACATATTCAGAGTTGTCTTTCAAAATGTAACACTTGCTTCCAAACACATGAAGATGCTTTATAGTAGGCTTTCTCTTGGACATGATTGAGTAGGATGACTTGCCATGTTCCTTGTTAGTAAGATATCTGTTCTGAGTATAACATGCAGTGTTGACATCCTCTTCCCAGAAACTTGTTGGTAACTTGGCATCTTGCAGCATTGTTCTAGCAACTTCAACCAATGTTCTGTTCTTTCTCTCAACTACTCCATTTTGTTGAGGTGTCCTGGCAGCTGAGAATTCTTGAACAATGCCTTTTCCTTTGCAGAATTTACTTAATATAACATTTCTGAATTCTATTCCATTGTCACTTCTCAGCCTTTTCGCACAATTGTAATCTTCAGCCTGCTTTTCTATCTTCTTGATGTGCTCAATTATGATATATGGAGTTTCATCTTTAAAGTACATGAACTCTACCCAAGTGTATCTTGAGAAATCATCCACCATCACAAGTGCTTATCTGTTCCTTGAAATTGATAAGACATTTACTGGCCCAAACAAGTCCATGTGAATAAGCTGCAAGGGTGCACTAATAGAATTCACAGTTTTTGACTTGTTACTAGATCTTTTCATCTTTCCTTTCTGATAAGCTTCACAGACTTCAATTTGAGCGAACTCCAGCTTGGGCATGTCTCTCACTAACTCCTTTTTGACTAAGTTGTTAATTGCCTTGAAATTCAAGTGAGACAGCTTCTTATGCCATAGCTTGCTTTGTTCTTCTGATGCCTTGGTGTAGAAGCAGCAAATACCATCCTTATTTGTTGAGTCCAAGTCTTCAATAAACAAGCTTCCGTTCCTTGCTCCTTTCAGAGCAATTTCACCAGTTTTCTTGCTGATAAAGGTGCATTCTTCTTTATTGAATAAAACTTCAAAACCTTTGTCTACAAATTGGCTAACACTGAGAAGATTCACCTCAAGACCAGCTACTAGTGCTACATCATCAATGACAACATTTTCAGAAACAATCTTGCCATATCCCATTGTAAATCCTTTGCTGTTATCTCCAAAGGTCACCAATGGGCCAGCTTTCTCCTCAAACTATGATAGCAGGGCCTTAGCACCTATTATATGTCTGGAACATTCACTGTCAATGATCCATATGACTTTTTTCACTTTGCCCTGCATACAATGAGATTCAGGTGTGTTTAGTGACCCAGGTAGTGTTGGGTACTTTCTTCTTGTTAACTGATTTAGCAGAAGTAGAGTGATTTGTTTCAGATAAAATAAAGTTCAATGATTGTTGTGCATTTTCCCTTTCTGATGTAGACTCAATTTTTGTTTTCTTAAGATCTACTCTTAGTTTGTGGCAACTTTTCATCACTTTTAAGTTACAAGGGATGCAATCAAACTTATCACAGAATGAGTAAGGATCACTTAAATCTGCTTCATTGTATTTACAAGTTCCTTCCGTTAGCTTACTAACACATGTTAGTCCCTAACAATGCAACAAAAATTACAGAAGGGGGGTTGAATGGAATTCTTGAACCTTTTTCAAAAATATAAAATATTTTAACTTAAAGATATATATGACAGTGTTTTGATTTGCAAAGTGCGGAATAACATGTTAAATATGAATCAAAACACAAAGTAATAAAAATACAAGTTTTTAAAACTTTCTGGTGGATTAGAAAGTATCCACCAGATATATATATATATATATATATATATATATATATATATATATATATATATATATATATATATATATATATCGAGAGAACTCTGTGAAGCTTGAATAGCTCACAGCTGCTTACACAATAAGAACAACTAAACTTACAGAAAAATGCTAAGAATACAACTTACAAACGTTTCTCTGAGAATTTACTTGCTTAGTCTTCTTGTTGTTCTAATTGCTACTCTTGGTTTATAAATCACCAAGATTACACAGTAATAAGACAATATAATAAAAAAAACTATCAAGTCTAATACTATGCTACTTCATTACTCTATTCCAGCATCTTTGAATATCTTCATAATAGCATGAAAATGGCAATGCTTCTTTGTTCTCAAAAACCCAGTTGAATAGGCTTCCACATTCCTTTTGTGTACACTCGATGCATGTGACTGTGTTGTCACTGTCAACAGATGTTTGAATTTATTATCCGTCGGGTACATGATCATCCGTCGGGTTGCCTTGTTGATCATCCGTCGAGTAGCATTGTTGATCATCCGTCGGGTAGCTTTCTGGCACTTGACTTTATTTCATTTATACAGAATTACAAGACATCATCTATGTACATTTAATCAACCTATTCTGCATATCTAATTAAAGTTAGAGTTAAAAATCTTTTAACTCCTTTGTCATCCATGAACTCCATCAGCTAGTAGGGCTTAGATGCACTCTGCTTCCTGTGTAAGGAATAGTTAGAGTCTTTGGGAGTGCATCTTTAGCTCTAATACTCCTCAGTTCTTCAATCTTCTTTAGAACCAGTCTTCTTGCAGTTACATTGAATCCAAAGTTCTTTTTGAATGATGAATAAACCTTTATCAGCACAGATTGACTTTCTTGAAGGATCCTGTGAAGTGGCCATTGAATCTCCTTTCCTCCCTTGTACTTGAAAACTAACCTTTCAGGTAGATTCCTGTAAGCATCAATCCCTCTAACTTCTTCCAGTTCATTTAGATAGAGGTTTAAATCTGAGAATTCCTTGATGTCACAGATGTACATTATGTCTCCCTTGTTGACTTTGGTTTGGACTTTGGTTAGGGATTTGGATCTGAGAGTTGAGGGCTTCACTTTCTTTACTGCTCTGGTCTTTGTCTTCTTTGGCTTCATGAATTGAGGTAGATTGAGTTCAGGTATTGATAGACTATCCCAGTCTATTGGCTAATCCTTTGGAATGATAGGTTCACCATGAAAGTTCTTGGATGGATCTATCTTGAATTCTCCATGTGCCACAGAGGGCATGGATGTTTGAGTTGTTGCAGATGTAGACTCTTTGGGAAAGTACCCTTCCATCTCCTCATCACTGAAGTCCAATTTTCTCTTGATTCTTTTCTTGTATATTGGCTTCTTTGTCCGTGGAGGTGCATTTTGCATTTCTTGATCTTGAGATTCAACTGTTTTAGATGGTTGTACAGAAACTTGTTGTGTAGGTTTCACAGCTTGTAGCTTGGCCAAGATAGCAGCTTGCTCCTTATTTTGTTTTACCTTTTTAGCATCTAGAGCAGCTTGCTTCTTTTCTTGCTTCAATCTTGCCTTTTCTTCTCTCTTTGCTTCAGCAAATTGAGGGTGTCCAACCACCACACAAATTTCCTTACCATTCCTGAAAACTTTAGCAATTCTTCTTTTCAATGCTGAATCAGCTAGATCCTTGTAGAATGTTAGGTCACACACACTGTAGAAGGGGGTTGAAGTGTTTAGCACAATCAAATCGAATATAAAAACTTAAGTAACAGAAAATAGATTTTATTCAACACAATAAACTCTGTTACAATATGGAACTGTCCTCTCTCAGTGATGAATAAATTATCACGAAAGATGCTAGAGTTACAAAGAATAATAACTTCGATAATCGTAACACTTATAGTGTAAACTCTATGCCTGTGTCTATATACTACACAGTTACAAGATAATCTTCTAATTGATATGGAATATAATTCTGCTTCCTAAAATATATCAACTAGTTATCTTTTCTTCAAAGTATTCTATTCTTCATAGAATTCCTTCTTCATGCACAATTCTTTCTGTCTTAGTCTCGATCTTCTTTCCTTTCAATCAGCCGCCTGCCTTATCTGAAAGTCATCTTAAGTCCTGATATTATCTCCTGATAAATATCTTCTGAACCTTAAGTTCTGATAACTTAAGTTCTGATATCTTAAGTTCTGTCTTTAGTATAAGTGCTGATTTCCAGTTAAGTACTGATTTGTCCTGTTATGTAAGATCTGAAAACTAAACACAAATCATATTACACATGACATTATCAAATATATCTAACAATCTCCCCCAACTTGTAAATTAGCATAATATACAAGTTCAACAGATATTTGATGTTGTAAAAAACATTAAGTACAAATGCATGAGAATTTGACTAGATAACTACAACTTGCAGTCCTTTCAGCTTTACCATCTTTAACTTTTGATAACCGCTTCAGTCTGTGTAAACTTCAGAATTTAAGTAGTTGTAGATCTTTGACTTGGCTTCAATTTTCAATTTCTTCTGATCTCTTTGATATCAGGAGTTGTCCTGAGATAGTTCTTTAACAAACATCTCTCTGCATATTCAAGTTCATTGACCATCCTCCTTTTAGCATTTATCAATTCAGCTGTATCTTCTCCAGTTTGAAAAATAGCTGCTCTGAGATCATTTATCTTAGCTTTTCTTATCTCATGATCTAGTATAATCAGATATGCCTTGTCAGACTCTAGATTGAATTCCACAGCCTTATAACCCAGAAAAGTAGTTATAATCCTAGCAGAGTTAGGCTTCATATCGACAATATTACCCTTGTGATCTCTGTACTTGGGACAGTATGTGCTGTCAGACTTTACAGAATAAAGCTTCTTCTGTCTTTGAATTTGAAACTTTAAATATCCTGCAACACTATCTATTAATCTGTCTTTCACTTGAAGTAGGAATAGAACATGTTCCAGTTCTTCAAAATACTTCAGTGGTATAGCATTTTTCTTAATCTGGTATACCCTTCCATCTGTCATAAAATATAACAAGATATGTTCTTTCAAGAAGGTATGGTAAACCATTTATACAGATTCAAGTCAATTCAATCTTTCAGGAGTTGCTCCAACACCTGGTTCACTTAAGGAAGTTGGATCATTGGTAGTGTTATGTACTCTTCTTTCATCAGAACTACCCAACCCAGATTTATCTCTTGCTTCCTTTCCTGTAACAACTCTTGCTTCAAAACCACCTGTTGCAGTCTTCAAAGATTGAGTATGTTTAGCTTTGGTGAATCCTGGTAGGAGTATCTTTGAAAGTTTAACATGAGCAATGTCATAGGTTTCCTTTTCCTTATCTTCTGATATCAAGCCAACTTGAGCTATGTCAGAGGTTATTTGCTTCACTGTCATATCAGAACTTACTAAATCTCTGAACAACATGAGCCATGTCAGAGGTTGTTTGAAAAATCTTCTTATGCATCAGAGTAAGATTAGCATCTGCTTCATCATCAATTATTTCTTCATCCATGACTGGCATATAAACCTTTACAGGTTCATCAACCTTTTCTTTGCCCTTGGACCTTGGATCAATTTCCATTTGTGATTTGGCCTTGGTTGCCTCAGAACTTGTTCTTTCCTTTATCACAATACCCTTAGGCCTTGGAAATTTCTTTTCAATAACATAAGCTTCATATTTTGTCTTGACACCATCTGCTTTGAGTCTAGCTTCTTCTCCCTTTAGACTCTCAAAGTCCATTCCTGGATTTTCTTTAAGAAATAACTGCTTTGAAATTTCTTCATCAAGTTCTAGATATCCACCAGAACTTATCCTTTTACCAGTATCAGAACTTATTCTTCTCCCAGTATCAAAACTTGTTCCTTGACTTGTAATTCTAGCTTTACTTGACGAAAGTCCTTTGCCTTGATCTTGACCTCTACCCTTATTAGAGTTTCCCTGGTCATCATTTCCATCATCCTTTCCTTTCAGTGTCTGAAAAGATTTGCATTTGGACTTAATCACTTTCTCCCCCTTTTTGGCATCAGCAGGTAATAGAAGAGAGACAAGCAATTCCACTGAGGATTGGATCTCATTGAGTTGACTTTGGTGAGAAGCCTGATTCTTCAGAATTTCTTCAATTTGAGCTTGTTGCTTCTCCCGAGTTTTCTCAATGTAGGCAATTCTGTCAAAGGCTGGCTTGAAAAATCTGTTCTTTTCAAGTTTCACATTCATATCTTGCTGGATTAGAGCTTCCTGAATTTTGTTCAACTTGTCAGGAGTTATTGAGTGTTGACCTTGAAGGTGCCTTGTACTCAATACAGTAACTCTCAGCTATGCCTTGAAATCATCATTTATCAGCATTTTAGCAGCTTTTGCAAGATGCTCGACAAGAATCTTTTCAGAAGGAACAAAATTAACTGAGTTCCATTCTTTAATCCACTCATTTCCTCTAGGAGTTTCACTCCAATGTACTGGTGCTTCTCCTGTAATAAACTTCTTGACTAAATCAGCTTTATGAATAGTTTGTTGAGGTGCATGTCCTGATGGACCAGCTGCATCAGTATCTAAATTATCAGTAGTTTCACCAGTAGTTTCTTCATTAGCAGCATCAGAACTTTTAGATCCTGCAGTATCAGCATCCTCTGATAAAATAGCATTATGTGAGGCTATAGAGGCTTCAACATTTTCCTCTAAATTCTGATCTGCAGCAAGGTTCTGATCAACATTTAAAAGTGATGTTGTTGGTGGAGTGAGTTGAACTGGTGGAGCTTCCAAGTACAAAACCTCAGGCACAATCAGGTTATGAATATCAATTTCAACACTTGTACCTGGTTCTTCAGTATGTACTGGATCAACTATTGGTGACATAGAAGGTGTAGGTATTTTAGCTTGAGCAGTTTCATGGTGTGCAGAAGGAAGTAATTCAATAACAACCGGTTCTGTTGAGATCAGAGATTCCCGATCCCCTTCCTTAGCAGCTTCCACTACATCTTCTGAATCTGACTCAACTATGTCCCTATGAGCTCTCTGTTTCTTTAATTTCTTCAAAGGTGAAGACACTATAAGAGCTTTATCATCAGAATTTAATTTTCTAAGCCTTTTGAGGTGCCTAGAACTCCCAGTTACAGTATCTTGGTGAGAAGAAACCTTCTCAGCTTCTACAATAACAGGTTCTGATATTGGAACCTATTCCTCAGCATCTGATTCATCTCGCAGAATAAATCTCCTTCTCTTTTGTTGAGTCTGAGGTACTTTCTTAGTCCTCTTGGGTTTGAAAGATAAAGGCTGCTCTGTAGGATCAGAAGGTTGAGGTGTTTGTGTAGAGGTGGTAGGTGCTGATGGATGAGGTTCTGATGGTTGGACATCAGGATATACTTCTGTATATTTAACCGGATCATAGGTTATTAAGGCTTGTTTGACAGGTAAAAGGACTAGGAGGGGTCTTAACACAGCCTTCTTATTATCAGTAGATAATAAGTCATTCAAAGCTCTTTTAGCTAGTCTGAATGGTGAAATTAATTCACTAGCAGATTGGGTCTTATCATCACAACAAAAACTATAGATAAGCTGACAGAATCTAGCAAAATAAATAGTATTTCTATCTTCTGTCATTCTATCCCCAATAAAACCTAAGACAACACTTGCATAATTAAAATCAGTTTGATGAATGAGAGCATACCCGATTTGTTGGCTGAATATGGGGATTGCATCAAAATTAGAGCATTTGTTTGCAAAAGCCTTGGTTATGCAGTCAAAGAAGAAACTCCATTCCCTCCTTATGAAATATCTCTTCAACTGACCCAGCTTTGCCAATGTCCTCTCATACCCCAGACTGGCCATCATGTTTTGAAGAACTTGCTCTTTAACAGTAGAATAAACACAGTTCTCAGGCAGCTGCAGTGCTTGTCGGACCGTAGCCAATGTCACAACATGCTCATCCTCCCCTGATGAAAAAATAATACTTGGGGACCCTTGAGCACCACCATCATCATATACTCCGCTTCTCCAGAACTCCAGGACTTGAGTACCAGAGACTACATCAGGTGCGGTCAGAGCGTACCCAATATCAGAACTAGCAAGAAAGTCCTGAATAAAATGAAGTTCTGATGGGGCTTCTGACTTGCTAAGAATAGCAGAGAAGTTATTAGGAAAAAACTTAGCTCCATCAAAAAATACATCTTTTGGTGCCATCTCTGAAAAAAATAAGTGAATAAGAGAATGTTTGCAAAGTGTTTGTAAAAGGTCCTGAGAGAAAAACGACTTCAGAAAATAAAAGAGTGAGAGAGAGAGAGAGAAAGAAAGAAAAAGAGATTTAGAATAGAAAAGTAAGTAAAAGATTAGAAAATCTTTTATCTCTCATATATATACTCTCTCCACTCAACAGTCATATTTTTGAAGCATGGGATACACTTTACACCTGACACCATTTGAACAGTCAGTAAACGGTTAGAATGAGAGTTAATGGGCACGTAAAATAAGCAATAATTACCGTGCACATGCAGTTTTTCAGGACATACACGTTAACCACTAACCCACAATGATGATGACTGTTTTATCTCACATTAACCAATATTCTGTAAAAATATTATCGTTCAAGTAATGACCAAAAATAAACCAAGTAAATAAATACTATCACGTCAGCATCAAAACTTGATTATTATTAGGATTTAAAAGTCATCAGAATATGGCTCCTTAACTCGAAAAGTGAATGTGTATTCCTGTAATTCTTCACAAAAATACTGATATGGTTTCATCAGAACTTAATCATCAGAACTTCCATCAGAACTTGTCCTCAGAATTTATGCAACCTGATACATAAACTGTTCATCTAAAATAACATTGATCATCACAGTAATTTTCATTATTCATATGGAGTGTATGTGTGTGCATTAAGCTAAATATCAGACAAAGAGTAAAGTCTTATTCACTTCAGTACATCTTAGAAATAAGGCATAACTAAGAACTTTACTTAAAATCTGTCATGATTCTGAAGTCTACTTTAGAATGAGTTCATGCATGTGTCCACCTCAACTATTTTGTGCTCATTTTATGCATCTTTTGAAATTCTATTTTACCGTGGCTTCTCAGTGTAAGTGAGTGACGACTGCTTATCAGAATTTATGCTGTTATCAAAGTATTTCTTCAGTAATCATAGAGTGTGAAAAGTCACCAAGAAAATTTTATTTTGCTTTTCTAATGCATATTACCTAATACCAGCAATGCACTTGGGTCTTCCCTTCCACATTTTTACTCTAGATCTCAAAGGAGTACCTGATTCTTATTTCTTTTTTTTCTTTTTCTTTTGATAAGTGAGGCTTATCAGCACTTAGTACATTCACCAGATTTACTAACATCAGAACTTAACAAATAAGAAGCACTATTCTAGTTTTTGACTTAGTAATAAGATACACAAAGTAAACTTAACTAAGCTCAATATCATAATTTGCTTGTGTTAAAAGATTTCCACATAAATAATTACTTTAAACATGAGATCTTTAGTATATTAAAGATTACCAGGTTAGCATCTAGCACAGTTATCCTCATTGGATTGAATAGTCACAGAAATATTTATATCACTATCAGAGTTTAGAAATTCACATCAGACAATAATCAGCACTTAAGTAATTTTCAATTTAAGCACAGAATACACAAAGATAGTAATATCTATAAATACTGATCATAAAGTCTGATGTATCAGAACATAAACTAAGCAAATTTAGAGAAAGAACCTGAAACCATTCCAAGTTCATTTATCAATCTTGTAAAAGTAGCTTCACACAGTGGTTTTGTGAAGATATCTGCTAGTTGTTGATCTGTGGGAACAAAATGCAATTCCACTGTACCTTCATCCACATGTTCCCTTATGAAGTGGTACCTAATGCTGATGTGCTTTGTCATTGAGTGCTGAACTGGATCACCTGTCATAGCAATAGCACTTTGATTATCACAGAAAATAGGGATTTTAGAAAATTCTAACCCATAATCCAGTAACTGATTCTTCATCCAAAAAATCTGTGCACAACAGCTTCCTGCAGCAATGTATTCTGCTTCTACAGTTGATGTGGAAATTGACTTCTGTTTCTTGCTAAACCAAGAAACCAATCTGCCTCCAAGAAATTGGCAGCTTCCACTTGTGTTTTTCCTGTAAATTTTGCATCCTGTAAAATCTGCATCTGAGTAACCTATTAGCTTAAAGTTTGATTCTCTAGGATACCACAATCACAGATCAGCTGTACCCTTAAGGTACTTGAAAATTCTTTTCACAGCTGTTAAGTGAGGTTCTGTAACACCCCCAAATTCGGGGTCGGGGATTCGGGTTGTCACGAGTTCCATTTCCCTTATCAATACTTAATCTTAACAGTCAACCAACTACTACGTACTGTGACCCCACAATATACACACACACCACAAGTTATAGTTTCAGAGATGAATACCAAAAATAACACAAGTCATTTTATTCCACAATTATAAACCATTTCACCTTAAAAAGGGTTTCTGAATAATTTACATATTCCTTGCCATTATTACAATTCATAAATATACATAAGTCTGGTACATCAAAAGTTGAAAGCCTAGCCTATTGGTAGATCCTACCTCAGCTATAACGGCATCAACGCCTACAGGAAACTGCAGAACGTTTCCTCTCCGCTCGCGAATTGGGAGCTTGATCCTGTTCATCTTATCTATCTGTTGTTGTCTGATGGAAGAAGAAAGCAAGGGTGAGCAACAAGCCCACCGAAATAATATGTATAATAATTAACAATATATGAGCATTCTCATAGCACTTATGAAAGTCTTGGTCAAGAAGAAATGAACCAAGTTTGACCTCTTAATGCGACCAAGTCGCAAAATATTTAGTATATATTTTTATATACTTTTCAAAATCTTTGAAATCCTCTGCCATGCATAATATACACAGAGTTCCAGTTTATAACTGTATAAAAATATCATTGCAGGGTGATCTCATATATCTAACCTTGTCTCAACGTTTTTCTGAAAATCTTTGACATGCATAAGATAATCATTTACTAGATATAAGTTTAAAAGATGAAGTTACAAGATACTCCAATATACTTATATCTTTTCCGAATACTACTTGAACTACCACCGTTCAAGTTATAATTAGTTTCAAAAGTTCATCACATAGATGAGACCACAAGATAAGATTTGAATAGATTCAATCCTTGAAATATCATTATAAATGATGAAGTTACGAGATACTTCATTAAGTCCCGATATATATATATACACCTATATATATATATATACATTTCATACACTCCTTGAATACCTCCGTTATGAAAATTATAAACAGAGTTGTAATATCCAATGTATTTGGAAAGGAGAAAACCTTGGCATAAACCTGATATCTTACTGATCAGGCAAAGATACCAATAAGTAACCTTTTCTACTAGTAGATGGACGAATTCCCCACTGGTCATCAGCCTGGCCGCAATAGGACCTTATGCTGGACTGCCACTCAGCCACTTACGCATTTGATGGACTCCCACTGAGCCACTTACACTTTCATGGACGCCCGCTGAGCCCATGTTGCTTATGCCGACTCAAATAGATGAACTTACTTCTCGAACGATGGGCAAGTAATCAAGATGTTTTCTCAAAACAGCAACCTCGTTGCGAATGTAAAATACACCACTGAGCCGGATCCCTCAGGTTTTGAGCGAGTATTTAAATCCCCTTCGAAAGGAAGATCTTAAATATAAAAATAAGTTTTGGGATCCGCTCTAACTTTTAAAAATCATTTTGAAGACTCGAAAACATTTTTAAGAATGTTTGGAGTAATGCTGATTTAATGAAATAAATCAGTCCCGATATATTAGAAAATATCTGAATATTATTATTTAAATAATATTCCCAAAAGGATAATCCTTATAAAAATAATTGAAGTAGAAGTTTTAAAACTTATACTTGAAATGAATAATAAATAACCAAAGATATACGATCTTTATTTAATAATCAAAAATAAGTTTGATTATCGAAACATTATTCTTTAATAAAATAAAGAATATTATTTAATAAAATAAGCCGAGTCATAAGTCCTCGAATGAATATTCAAAATAATATTCATTAAATAAAATAAACGGAGTCATAAGTCCTCGAATGAATATTCAAACTAATATTCATTAATTAAAATAAAGTTATTGAATAAACCTTATTCGATTAATGGTTTTGAAAACTATTCATATATACATATATATATATATTATACTCGGGAACATCGACTCCCGGTTTAGAAAATGTTCATAAGTCCTCGAATGAATATTCAAAATAATATTCATTAAATAAAATAAACGGAGTCATAAGTCCTCGAATGAATATTCAAACTAATACTCATTAATTAAAATAAAGTTATTGAATAAACCTTATTCGATTAATGGTTTTGAAAACTATTCATATATACATATATATATATTATACTCGGGAACATCGACTCCCGGTTTAGAAAATGTTCACCTTTGGGTCCCCTATACTAAGGGTATACGCAACTACTGCTTATCTCTAGTATAGGTATTATGCAACTATAAGCATTGGATCACCAAATATATATCAAGATTACGAAACAGACATGCATATAAACCATATCAGTATGCTCCAATATATCGCAAGATTTGCTAATTAACCATCATGCATCTACCACAAGATAATGCATATACATATATACATCACAACAACAGTATAACGGGTAGAAAACTTGCCTGAGCGACTGGGGGTGGTAAAAGGCCTGGGACGAGCCTGGTAACCTATAACCAACATATAAGTTGGAATTAAACCAAAGTCTCTTAAGAATCTACACTTTAACCAACTAGACTCTAACGCTCGCTTTTGCGCTTAACGATTCACTTAAGTCGCTCGAGTACCCTCGGCTCCACCATTTTTAATAAATTAACCATTACGAATTTTAAGGCGATTCTTTCGCGAGTACTTTACCAACTTCCTAATCCACATTACATAATTGTTTCGAAATCCAATTAGTCTTTTAGGGGCCTTAACCAAGGTTTCAAAGTAAGGCGAGGGGTAATGGTCCGTTCGCGAAACGCCGTTACTTAAAACGGTTATTTCTCCTAAACCGTACATCGGATTCAAGGGAACCACATATCAAAACGAAGCTCGTAACATGAACTATCTAATCATGGCAATGGTCAAAACCTAACAGTGAGTTCTCGGGTCCTGATGTTAAGAACAAAACAGTCTAAAGTAAATCGGGCATTACGACGGCTATGTTTACGCGATTACCAAATTTTATCCTACTCCAATTCAACCACAAATCAACCACAAATCAACCACACAACCAAAATCCATCCATACAATACTACAACAGCTCCAACACCTCAAGTTCTCCAATTTATATTATTTTCAAACATGAACTAAAACTATACTTAAGTTCATTAACCAATAATCCAAGATTTACAACTCCAAACTCATTACAATTCCAACCAAACTCTAAACATACAAGAATCATGATCTCATGAACTATAACAAACAAAACCAAACCTAATATTCAAAGTAAAGTTAGGGTTTGGAGGGGTTATACCTTCCTTGGAGAGTGGAGAATCACTTAGGAAGCCTTAAATAACCATTAACTATCTCTACTAAGCTTGGATCTTGAAGAAAACATAAGAAAACACAAAGTTAGTTTCTTGAAAACACTATTCACCAAGAAATTTGATGAATTGATTAGCTATGTTAAACATGGAATCTTGAGCTTAAACTTATGGCTCATCTAAGTTATGAATTATGGAAGCTAAAGAAACAAATCTCTTGATTTTTGAAGGTGTGTAGCTTGAGTTTTGAAAATTTTCCTTTGCTTTTCATGGAAAAGCCGAGAGCAAGAATGAGGGGGGAGAAGAAATGCTTCTTGTTTGGTTGCCTAGGTATTTGTGTGATGATTTTCTTGTTAATTTGGTTGTTACCATGGTAAAAATTGTGTGGCTTACAATCATCCAACAATTCCTTCCCTTTTGGTCATGCTTAGGTCATCATTCTTATGTCATCTTCCCATGCTTGTCCTTTTCTTATTGGTTTGATGACATCATCATCACTAACCTATTTGATTAGCTCCTAATTACTTGGCTAATGATCGCTGATCTGCTATACGGTTCGCTTAACTTTCGTTCTCGTTTATCGTTTGAGGGATCATACCCGGGATCTTATTACTTGGGTTTCCTTAACCTTTCTTAATACATTATATTCCTTTTTTGATCCTCTCTTATAATCCTTGAATTTAAATCCTTCTTATCCTGTTACCTTATACTCAATTCTTTCGGTATCTGGTGGATTTTCGGGAAAAATCAAAGTGTTCGAATTTGGATTATGACGATCTTTACATACACTTATTTACTTTATGGAATACTAATACGATCTTAGAATTTCCATAACAGTACTCCTATATAGCGTGGTCTGATAATTTTCCTTAATCAGCATCATCGGCAAAAGTTACTATTCATCCGTGTTTCAAAAATTCCAAAAATTGGGGTTATTACAGGTTCTCTTGGATCAGCTTGAAATCTTGCACAAAGACGAGTAGCATACATGATATCAGGTCTACTTGCAGTTAGATAGAGTAGAGAGCCAATCATACCTCTGTAATCAGTAATATCTACTGATTTACTAGTATCCTTGTCCAACTTAGTTGCAGTGGCCATAGGAGTGGATGCACTTGAACAATCTTGCATTCCAAATTTCTTCAACAAATTTCTGGTGTACTTAGATTGACAAATAAAAGTTCCTTCTTCATTCTGCTTGACTTGAAGGCCCAGAAAATAGTTAAGTTCTCCCATCATACTCATTTGATATCTTGACTGCATCAGTTTGGAAAACTTCTTACAAAGTCTGTCATTTGTAGAACCAAAAATGATATCATCAACATATATTTGCACCAAAAGTAAGTCCTTTCCATGGTTGAGGTAGAACAGTGTTTTGTCAATAGTTCCTTTGTTAAATCCACTTTCCAGAAGAAACTGAGCTAATGTCTCATACCATGCTCTTGGAGCTTGCTTAAGGCCATAAAGTGCTTTATCAAGCCTGTAGACATGATTGGGAAATTTGGGATCTACAAAGCCTGGAGGTTGTTCAACATATACTTCCTCTCCCAATTCTCCATTAAGAAAAGCACTTTTCACATCCATTTGAAAGACTTTAAACTTCTTGTGAGCAGCATAAGCCAAAAATATTCTTATGGCTTCCAATCTAGCAACTGGTGCAAATGTTTCATCATAATCAATTCCCTCCTGTTGAGAGTATCCTTTTGCAACCAGCCTTACTTTGTTCCTTGTAATTATGCCATCACTATCAGTTTTATTTCTGAACACCCATTTTGTACCAAAAATTGATCTGTTCCTTGGTCTTGGCACTAGGGTCCAGACTTTATTTCTTTCAAATTCATTTAACTCTTCTTGCATTGCTTGCACCCAATTAGCATCTTGAAGAGCTTCTTCCACTTTCTTTGGTTCAGTCTGAGAAAGAAAAGAATGATAAAGACATTCATTTGATGTAGCTGTTCTAGTTCTGACACCTGCATCAGGATTTCCAATAATTAAGTCAGGTGTATGTGCTTTAGTCCACTTCCTTGCAGATGGAAGGTTTTCTCTAGAACTGGATGCTCCCCCATGATCCATGCTGTCTCCGTCAACATTTTCTGATGTTCCCCCTGAAATTATGCTCTCTGAGTTGGATCCTTCATTATTTGAGTGTCCAGAAATATCATAACATGAGTTTCCAGAATTATCAGAACTTGGCCCATCAGAACTTGAAGAGCCTGTTGTAGGTTCTGATGCTTCTTGAGATGTGGTTGGATCTTCAGTATGCTCCCCCTGTACGGGTGCATTTTCCTTAGGCGTAGTCACCACAGTTTCAATAACATCAGAGTTTAATCCATCAGAGTTTGCAGTATCAGGATTTACAGAATCAGAATTTAAAACTTTATTCTCAAATCTTAGCTGATCATGATCATTAAAATCTTCAAGTCCAGTAATCTTCTTGTCATCAAAAGAGACATTGATAGATTCCATGACAACCCTTGTTCTTAAATTGTAGACTCTGAAGGCTTTTGTAGAAAGTGGATATCCAACAAAAATTCCTTCATCAGCTTTTAGATCAAATTTGGATAGCTGTTCGGGATGAGTCTTAAGAACAAAACACTTGCATCCAAATACATGAAAATACTTCAGATTTGGCTTCTTTTTCTTCACCATCTCATATGGTGTTTTTCCATGCTTGTTAATGAGTGTTGCATTCTAAGTAAAACAAGCAGTCTGCACAGCTTCAGCCCAAAAGTAGGTTGGCAACTTTGTTTCATCAAGCATAGTTCGTGCAGCTTCAATAAGAGTTCTATTCTTTCTTTCAATAACTCCATTTTGTTGTGGAGTTCCAGGAGCAGAAAATTCCTGCTTTATTCCATGGTCTTTGCAGAACTCTTCCATGATCAAATTCTTGAACTCAGTTCCATTATCACTTCTTATGATCTTCACAGAATTTTTGACCAATTTATCCAGTTGCTTGATATGATCATTCAAGATAGATGCAGTTTCACTTTTTGTGTGCAAGAAATACACCCATGTGTATCTGGTGAACTCATCCACTATGACCACATCATATTTCTTCTTTGCAATAGACATGACATTAACTGGACCAAATAGATCAACATGTAGTAGGTGATAAGGCTCAAGAATTGATGATTCAGTCTTGCTCTTGAATGAAGATTTTCTTTGTTTTGCCTTCTGACATGAATCACAAAGGCCATCAGGAGCAAATACTGATTTTGGAAATCCTCTCACAAGATCTTTCTTGACTAGTTCATTTATATTTTTAAAATTTAAATGAGGGAGTTTCTTGTGCGAATCCCAGCTTTCTTCAATTGATGCTCTACTCAACAGACAGATTGCAGAATCATCAGTACTTGTTGAAAGCTTGGCTTCATAAATGTTATCATGCCTGTATCCTTTCAGAACAACTTTTCCTGTAGATTTGCTTACAACTTCACAGTGTTCTTCAAAGAAATCTACATGATAACCTCTGTCACAGATTTGACTCACACTCAGCAGATTGTGTTTAAGTCCTGAGACCAGAACTACTTTTTCAATGATGACATTCCCAAGATTGATATTTCCATATCCCAGAGTTTTTCCAATGTTACCATCTCCATAAGAAACACCTGGGCCAGCTTTCTCCACAAAGTCTGATAGCAGGGCTTTATTTCCAGTTATATGTCCTGAACATCCACTGTCCAGAACTAGGATGTTCTTCCTGTTGCCCTGCAATCACAAAGACCACTAATGATTAGTTTTAAGGACCCAGACTTGCTTGGATCCTTTGGCCTTTTTAAGTTTGTTAACATTTGCAGCAGATTTATCATCAGAGTTTATGTTAACAATTTTCTTATCAGAATTTGCAATATCAGACTTTGCATAAGAACTTATACTAGAAGGAATAATGCTAACTTTCTTTACATAAGGTTTTATTTGATAATAATCATAGTACAAACTATGATATTCCTTACAAGTATAAATGGAATGCCATAAACTAGCACAATGAAAACAAGGATTTTTTTGGCTTATATCTAATAGACTGACTTTTAACTCCTGATTTTGAAGGTAAGGAGTTTATATTCTTATTCTTCCTGCAAAAAGAAGCTAGATGGTTAGAATTTCCACATTTATGACATGTTTTTCTAGGAGCATTAGGAACAGGCTTATAATTGTTACTTTTGTTCATACCTTCTTTTCCATTCCTATTTTTCCTAGGTGACTTTACCTTGTTTATAGTCTTAACATCTTTCGGCTTATGCTTAAGCTGCTTCTTTGTCATTAAGCTTATGTTAACTTCAGTTAGCTTATCCTGTTTAGGTTTGTCAGAAGTTACTTTCTCCTTAACTTCTGATTTATCAATATCAGACTTTGCAGTTACAAACTTAACAGGATTTACCTTTGTTTTTTTTAACAACTATAGGCTCAGTTTCTACAGTTCCCTTACTGTTCTTACAATCTCCATAACCTAAGACCTCTTTCCAGTTTCCACTACTAAGAATATCCTGAGTTGCTTTACCAGAGCTAGTCCAAGTCCTGATAATCTCTCTTTCCTTTTCTAACTCAGTTTTTAGAGATTCATTCATTTTTAACACTTCATCCCTAACATAAAAGGCATCATCTCTATCTTTCTGAGTTTGATGGAACATGACTAACTCTTTTTCTAAATAATCATTCCTCTTTTTATAAGCAAGATTTTCAGAAGTTAATCTTTCACATGTTAAAGTTTGATCTTTATAACTAATGAACATGGTTTTAAGATATCTTCTTAACTCAGTAATATCATCTGTATGAAAGACATAAGTAGTTTGAGGCACCTTTAAGTCAGCAGTATCAGAACTGCTATCAGCATTTACCATCAAGGCATAATTTTCCTCATTCTCAAAATCTGAAGCATCTGACCAGCTTTTCTTCTTTGTGACAAGAGCCTTGCCTTTTTCACTTTTCCCTTTTCTGCAATCTGGAGATATATGACCTTTCTCACCATAGTTGTAGCATTTAACATTTGAGTAATCTCCTCTGTCAGACTTTCCTCCTTTGCCTTCAGATTTTCTGAAACCTTTCTTTTCAGAACTTGCACCTTTACTGGAAAACTTATTTCCTCTTCTGAATTTCCTGTATGCAATCTTTGTGATTCCTTTCACCATAAGAGCACACAGCTTCATCATCTCCTCATCATGGTCCAACTCAGGTATACTTTCAGTTTCTGAGTCATCATCACTATCAGAACTTGATGACTCAGTATCAGACTTTGTGATGAGAGCTTTTTCCTTGCCTTTTCTTGAGGCAGCTACTTTGGGACTTTCCTCCTCAGCCACAAAGGCAAGTGTTCTTGACTTTATTCCATTCCTCTTGCTTCTTTGTTCCATCTCAAGTTCATGAGTCTTGAGCATCCCATTAATTTCATCAAGAGTTGTTTCATCAAGATTATAGTTGTCTCTTATTATTGTGGCCTTCAAATCCCATCTTTCAGGAAGAGCTAACAGGAACTTAAGATTTGAATATTCAATATCATACTCTTTGTCAACTAGTGACAAATCATTCAAGAGTTTGACAAATTTGTCATATAAATCAGTTAATGACTCATCAGGCTTTGAGTCAAAGTGCTCATACTCTTGAGTGAGTATTGTCTTCCTGTTCTTCTTGATTGAATCAGTTCCCTAACACCTTGTTTCCAAAGCATCCCATATCTCTTTTGCAGTCTTGCAGTTAATTACCCTGTTTGACATGACATTATCAATGGCACTATGCAACAAGTGTCTTACCTTTGCATCCTTTGCAATCGATGAGATATCTTTAGCAGTGTAATCACTTTTCTCCTTTGGTACAGACTTTGCTGGCCGTCCTGCAACTTCCATATAGAGTTTGGTTGGCATATGTGGTCCTTCATAAATCCTGTCGAGATATTCTGGATCTGTAGCTTCCAGAAACATAGCCATCTTCACTTTCCATATGGAATACTCAGAAGGTTTCAACATGGGAACTCTTATAGTCTCTTATCGACTATGAGTTACAGTTTTTGGAGGTTCTTCAGTTTTGGTGGGCTTGGTTGGAGTTTCTTCTTCAGACATGATTGATTTTGGATCTTAAACTGTTTGTGTGTTAACAGAAGGCTCTGATACCACTTGTTAGGTCACACACACTGTAGAAGGGGGTTGAATACAGTGTTTAGCACAATCAAATCGAATATAAGAACTTAAGTAACAGAAAATAGATTTTATTCAACACAATAAACTCTGTTACAATATGGAACTGTCCTCTCTCAGTGATGAACAAATTATCACGAGAGCTGCTAGAGTTACAAAGAATAATAACTTCGATAATCGTAACACTTATAGTGTAAACTCTATGTCTGTGTTTATATACTACACAGTTACAATATAATCTTCTAATTGATATGGAATATAATTCTGCTTCCTAAAATATATCAACTAGTTATCTTTTCTTCCAAGTATTCTATTCTTCATATAATTCCTTCTTCATGCACAATTCTTTCTATCTTAGTCTCGATCTTCTTTCCTTTCAATCAGTCGCCTGCCTTATCTGAAAGTCATCTTAAGTCCTGATATTATCTCCTGATAAATATCTTCTGAACCTTAAGTTCTGATAACTTAAGTTCTGATATCTTAAGTTATGTCTTCAGTATAAGTGCTCATTTCCAGTTAAGTACTGATTTGTCCTGTTATGTAATATCTGAAAACTAAACACAAATCATATTACACATGATATTATCAAATATATCTAACATAGAATGCTATAGACCTGGCCAACAGCTTCTTTTCATCAGGCTTTGGTGTCTCATACGCTGTGTCCAAGGGGTTCTTTAGTAAAGATTTTGGATAGTTCACCCTTGGCTTCAAAATTTGCTTAGTGTGGCACCCTCCAAACCCGGGTCAGAAGTTTGGGGTCCATACACACATACACGCCTTATTTATAACCTACTTATAATAATAACAAATATAATAATATACAGTGACCCTACTTACCAACTACCACGGACCGCAACAGGTTAATGTATGTCCACAAGCCACACACACACACTTTTATTACAAATGTCCAAATCCCAACTATTCAAACTTAGAACTCAACATTAAACATTATTACAAACTTTTACAAACTTAAACTATCTCAAAAGCTGCCAGCTAGCTTAACTCGATCAACCTGGACCCCTAGCTCTCGCACTGGATTGGGGATCCTCGCTATCAACTGGTTCCTTCTTAACTGGAAAAGAACATAAACAACCTCGCATAAATGAGCTAACTAGCTCAGCAAGTCACAATGACAAGACTGAGAATAATGATCATCAAGTGAAAAGGATTAAGGTATCAAGTGAACAATGATTAATGATTTAGAATTGGATATTATATTTTTATTTTAAAAACCAAGGTTAGGCTGATGATCAGTCACGCACTAACCCTGAGCAAGGCACACAGCTCTGCTCTAATTACTGGATCCAAGGCACACATTGGCCTAACTTGACCACCAATCTGGTCTGACCATGAATCTGGTCCATAATTTTATAAAACAATCCAATTCTAACATAATATCTGAATAAACAATGTAAAGCAATAAACAAAATCATAAGCAATATTGGATATTCAACAATGAAATGGTTTCAATCTTCACAAAGGATCAATATGTCAATTTCAAAGAATGGCTGTTAGGTAATGAAAGAATTGGATAACAAAGGAATCAAGTTTCAAGGTTGCAAGAATTTGGTATTTCAAAGCATAAGGTATAATGGTTTGAGTATGTAAACAATTTGAGTCAGTGTTTGGCATTTAGTTTGTATGTATTTGTGGAGTAGTATCGTATATCTGTGATTCGTATTCGGGTATATAACAATCAATGGTTCAGAAAGAATAAGGTTTATGGCTCAAAGATCAACAACTGGAATCAAGGTTTAGGGTTCAGTGCTTCAAAGCACTTGCAATATGAAACAAGACTATTAATCAACTACAATATATCTCGAGAAAGTTCAGAACACTTGCCTGATACTAGCTTGCTATACTGCACTAATTTCCAATCACAACCGTCTTACTCCTCGACTATCTGCTTCCCTTTCCTAAGCCTTTCCTCTTCTGCTCACATATTATAAGCATCTATCAATATTCAACTCATACGTATCTATTCGGTATACACTTCTATCTACCCTTCGTTTTACCCAAATCCGATTAATGGATTGAAAGTTACGCTATAAATAAGTAAACACCGAACATATAGACCAACAGTCAAACAAGTCACATATAACACGTAACACATCAACAATCAATGATATATCATTTATAAAGGAGTCTCAGATCATAAACAAGCTTTCGGGTATTAAACATAATTTTAAAAATATTTTTCGGAATTAAAGCGGGTCATTGGATAAATTTTAAAGCAATAAACAGGGTTCGGTTGGCCATATCTGGCTTCAAAATAATTTTCTAATAATTATCGAGCCTTGAAAACAATTTAAAATAATATTTTAAAGCTCGAAACTATTTTTCAGAATTTTTAAATCATTTTTAAATAATTAAATCTAATTAAATAATTAATTAAAATCAATTAATAATTAATTAAATCAATTAATCAATTAATTTTTGAATTAATTGACCAATTAATCAATTAATTATTAACTAAAATTAATTAATTAATTAATTCAGATTTATTTTTGAATTAAAAATAATTTTTGGAATTTTTAGAAATAAAAAAATAAATTTTTATAATTAAAATAAATAGGAAATATGATTTTTAAACATTTTATAAACAGGAATCCTATTTTTGAAAACTTTGCAAACTACAGGGACTAAACTTCACCATCTTTAAAAATACAGGGACCTAACTGCAATTTTACCACCCATCGCCGGAAAACAATCGAGGTTCGCGGGAGAATTCTTTCCCGGAATCCTCCCATCATCAAAAGCTCCAGAATTAATCTACAATTCACAAGGAATTTAACCATACTATTCAATCACACAGATAACCCCTGAGTTGGCCGAAATATGGCCAGGAAGTTCGCTGGTTTCCGGCGAGCTCGACGTAAACTTAAAAACACAACTCCCTTCGATTCAGGAATCCTCTGTTAATGAGCTATACACCAATCGATTGCAAATTTCATAAGGAACACAACCCACTATATTTTAACAACTAATAACCCCTAGAACAAAAAGCCCTAATTTTCAATTAAGAACATTCATACCGGTTATAAACCCTAATTTTAAAATTCGAAAATTAAACTCAATTTTGAACATGTTATTGAACTCCAAATCAGTCATATGACATATGAAAATCATCAGGAGAACAAGCTCTACAACATGCAAGCATCAAATCATTCAAACAATCATCCGTACAAAAATTCATATTTTTAATCAAAATAATTCGAAAATAAATAAAAATATAGAAAATAAACCTTTGATTCTGCAGTTCTGAAACTTGGATAATCTGATAGAACACTTCAAAACCTCCATTTTGGTTACTAGAGCTTCCCGAGCAGATTTCACTAACACCTCCAAATTGTAGTTTGATTCTTGAAAGTTTATATGAAATTAGGATTTTTCTCTGGAAAATTTTATAATTACTGTTTGCAAATGATTTTCGGTACGAAATAAATACGGTAAAGACTATTTATAATTACGGAAAATTAGTATCCCGTTGGATCATTCCGGATACAAAAGGTACGTTTATTTATAAAAATAGATCCAAACGGTACCGGTTTTCGGGATAATTATCCAAATCATTACAATTTGTACTACGGTCTTGGTCTCAGCGCCTGGTTACACGTATTACGAGGTGATAATTATAATAGTTTAATAAAAAGATCCCGTTTATCAAAAACACGAGTTTTATTGATTTACCGAAACGAATAATGTATCAAAAATATTGTGCCGTGACCCGCACAGGACAAACCGTACGCCGGATCGAAAAAGTCAAAACATGGAAAATGCTCGGAATATTGCAATGAGGTTAGGAAGGAGTTCTCGGAAGAGTTTCGGGTTATAAAAACGTAAATATGGGTGACGTCGGTTTGTTCCCGATTATGTAAAATAGTTTATAATACTCGGAATTTTTTTTTATAAAATCATAAATCAACATAAAAATAAATAGGAAGATATGACAATTATCTATATTTTATTTTGGACATATAAAAATTAAAATACTCAATTGATATTCTTTTTAAACATCCAAATACATATACCACTTAACAATTAATTCACAGAATAAATACTGTACATGCATAATATTTATTTATTAGCAAAAAAATAAAAATAATTACACGATATATCCCAAATATTACACTTAGCCTTTGGAGATTTGATGCAGGATGGTAGTCCTCTTTCCAGATTCTTCACGCTCATTTCATTCACAGATATTTTCCTGACTTTAGAGTGATGAATGACTGATTTTTCTGGCTCCTTTACTAACCCAAATCTCTTTTGTATATCCTCATCAATTTTCTCCCAATTGATTGGACTCAACTGCTTCTTTTCAGCTGCTCTCACTGTGGCTGCTGCTTCATTTATTAGATTACTACTGTTTTTTATTGGTGGCTTGGTGAAAGTAATTGTAGGCATAATTACTTTACTGACTTGAATGTTAAGTTGTTTGTCCCCCTCACTTGATCCTTTCTCCCCCTTTTTGTTATCATCAAGTTGTGTGGGAGGGAGTTGAGCTGCCACCAATTATTGGAGTAATACAGTCTGAGCTTCTTGATTGTTTAGTATCTTGGCCATTGACTTCTCTACAGCAGATAGTCTTGAGTCCATGGCCTCAACTTTTCTGTTTAGATCAGCCTCCTTCCTTAGTTTGTGAGCAATTTCAGTCATTGTGGTTACAGGCAGTCTAGCATCCATCCTTTCTATAACATCCTGCTTGACTTCAGAAATTTCCTGCTTGATGGCATCCACACTCTGACTGTGTTGGAGGGCTTGAATCTTATGTAGCTGGAGTGCTTCAAGATGTGCTTTGAGTAGTTGCTTTATTCTAGCATTGGAAGATGCCTGAATGGCTGCTTGGGTGTCATGAATCAGCTTGAAAAGTGTTGATTAGAGATGTGAGTAGGAGCATTCTTTTATGAGCATCCAGGAAGGAATATCTGCATCTCCCCCTATATCCATGCTAGCTTCCTCACCATCACCACCATCATCCCCAAAAGATGTCTCATCCAGTTCCAAATCACTGCCAATGTTGGAAGGCATAGCAGTGATTGCATCCTTTGCTCTTTGTAAAGATTGTGTTGTATGCACCAAGTTTAGCAATCTTTCAGCCTCCTCATTGCCCTGTACAACTAGAGTTTGGTAAGCTGTCACAGGGTGAGTAAATGTCTCAGCATCCAGGGAAATGAAATCTATAACAGCTTGATATTCTTGCTGAAATAGCCTCTTCCTTTCTGCATCATTGACACTCATTGACTCACTTGCAATTGTTTCCACCTTTATCACTCCTGTACCTGTATTTCTCTCTTGATCTCTCTTTTGTTGCATCAAGGTCTCACCTTGGCTCCCCACCCTCACACCCTCACCTTCACCATCTAAGGTGGGACTCCTTACACTAACTTTTGCCAATCCTGAAGAAATGGATTGCATTTGTTTACTCTTTTCCTATCCTTTTTCCTGGGAGCAACCCAGACTCTCACTCATTTCACTCCCTTCCCTCAATCCTAGGAGTGATTGCACTACCAATAAGTCTTCTGCACTTGTGATAATTGATTAAATTTGAAGTTGTGCAAAGACACTCGACGGATAAAGGACAATAAGTCTTCTGCACTTGTGATAATTGATTAAATTTGAAGTTGTTCAAAGACACTCGACGGATAAAGGATATCCGTCGGGTTAGCAGTTTGACTATCTGACGGATAACTGCTGTTAAGCTTATCCGTCGAGATACAATCACTACTCGACTGATGAACAATATCCATTGAGAGGGTAGAAATAAATGAGTTTGGAGTGGAGATTATTGTAGACTCTGTGCAGATTGATGAAAATTTTGGCACAGATGTCTCAACAGTCTCAGAAAGAAATGGCAAGTGAGCCAACAAATCATCTAAAAGATGATGCTCACTTGCTTGGATTTTTGGCTTCTCCAAGAGAGTTAAAGATGGAGAATTTGGAAGTGATGTGTTTATCATGTCAACATCCAAGGAGTGTGTGGGAGAGTTTGGTATTTCAGGGGCTTTAATTGTTAGAGATTTTGGCTGTGACTCCACATTTGTTGGAGCCACATCAAACTGAATTTGAGAAGGTGTAGTGGTTGTGTCTTTAGCACCAGTTTGCACAGTGTGTGAGCCCTGTGTATCCCCAAGGATCTTTGGTTTCTTCTTTCTAGTATAGGTTTGGGGTGAGCTTGTGTCCCTTACCCTTTTGGCCTGTGCTCTTGGTTGAGAGCTTTGTTCAATAGTCACATCCTTTTGAGAGGATGCAACTAGCAATGAGCTTATATCCTTATTAAGCACTGCAGTTTGTTGGGAAACTGTAATGTGGCTAGGCTGGGAAACACTCACCTCTCCAACCTTTTCCTTAGGGTTTCTTTGATGTTCACCCTGTCCATCACCTTTCTTACCCACCTTCACACTCCCCTCTTTTGGTTTGGTGGATTTTACAACTGGCATCTTTTGAGAGACACCAGAGGGGGCTTTCTTTGTCTTGGTTTTTGAAATTTTGGGTTTGGCAGCTTGGGTAGGCAACTGTTGGGTCAATGACGCAGTTGTCATAGCTGCACTAGAATGCAAAGAAGTGTGTGAGACTGGAAGAATAGAGACAGATGAACTTACCTCACTTACCTGAGGTGCCTCCATAACACGAAAATAGAAGAGTGGCACCTCTTTGTGATGGTTTGCCCTGTTCAAATCTGCAATGATTCTCCTTTCTTGAACCCAACAATCTAATTTGTTGGTTGGGTTCTCAAGCATAATATCCTCAGAGAGGTGGTTAGCAATCATCATTAAAAATCTAGTATAGTAAACATTTTTACCCCTCTTATTTAGCTCCCCTAATTTAAACCCCAACTCAATTATAACAAGATCACTAAAGTTGAAAAATTTATCAGTTATATGCATGTAAAGCATGTTAAGCATAGAGATATTAACTGAATCAAAATTACTGATTTTACCAGAAAATACCTTAGTAACTACATCACATAAATAACTCCATTCCTTCCTAAGACCCAACCTCCTAATTTCACTTAATTTAGAAGTAGAGAGTGCATAAGCCATGGAGCTAAGCATATTAACAATGTCAGTGTCTGTTTGTGGTGAAGTTACAGTATTATCAGGAATTTTGAAATATGCTTTAACAATATCACTATTAACACGGAATTCCTTACCTTTAATAGTGAAAGTGATAGTCTTATCAGTTGAGTTGTATGTTGCAGTCATCCACATCTCTTTAACAACTTCACAGTATATGGTGGGCGATTCCAGCATGGCATAGTTGAGTTTGCAGTTCTTCACAAAATCCATCATCTTGTGGTAGTCTCCAGACTGTTGAATCCCCTTGTTCACAAAAGCAGTGAAGTTGTTCTTCTCATAGATAAATTCAGTTTGAGACATTATCTTGACGACTTGTGCCATTATTAGAGAGTAAGAACTTGCAGAGAAAGAGTAAGTGCTTTTGAGAAAGAGAGAAGTTAGAGCAGATGATTTGAGAATGGTAAAAAGAAAAGCAATGGAAATGAATTATACTTTTATACTCTCTCAAAAATAACTGTAAAAAATAATAAAGTAAAATAAACTGACCAATAAGAATTTCCCAAAATAGCCGTTTAAAAAAAAATAAACTGTAAAAATTCCATCAATTATCCGTCGTGTTATGCTTACAAACTGTAAGTATACTCGATGGATAACGTTCAGAGAATCAACGGCTAAAAATAAGATAATTCGACGGATGAGGATAAATCAGTTATCCGTCGAGTCATAAAATATTCCAGAAAAATAATTGATTTTATTAACAAATAGTATGTCGACGGATGATCAAACTCGATGGATAATGATCATCCATCGAAATGTAAATTTTGACTTAGCCAAAATTTCATCCAAGACTGAAAAATCAATTAGATTTCTGGCTTCATTACAACTTGCAAATTATCTGTAAAGATTCAAGAGTAATTAAGCATACCTAACTCACTTACCAACCTTGAAAAGGTGGATTCATCCAGTGGCTTGGTAAATATATCTGCAAGCTGCTTTTCACTTGGAACAAAATGTAGTTCCACAGTACCATTCATTACATGTTCCCTTATGAAGTGGTACTTGATGTCTATATGCTTTGTTCTTGAATGTTGTACTAGATTTTTAGTGATGGCAATTGCACTTGTGTTATCACTGAAAATAGGAATTCTTTCAACTTGCAGACCATAGTCTAGCAATTGGTTTTTCATCCACAAGATCTGTGCACAGCAACTGCCAGCAACAATATATTTAGCTTCAGCTGTAGAAGTAGAAACTGAATTTTGCTTTTAACTGAACCAGGACACAAGCTTGTTTCCTAGAAATTGATAGGTTCATGTTGTACTTTTTCTATCAATTCTACAACCTGCATAGTCTGCATCTGAATAACCAGTTAGATCAAAATCAGAATCTCTAGGGTACCAAATGCCAAATTTTGGTGTTCCCTTGAGATATCTGAAAATTCTCTTAATAGCTACTAAGTGAGATTCTCTAGGATCAGCTTGAAATCTAGCACAAAGACATGTAGCAAACATTATATCTGGCCTACTAGCTATTAAGTACAGAAGTGAGCCAACCATGCCCCTATAGCTTGAAATATCCACATACTTTTCAGTAGTGTTTAATTCAAGCTTTGTTGCAGTGACCATGGGAGTTTTTGCAGATGTGCAATCCATTAGATCAAACTTCTTTAAAAGATCATAAATGTATTTAGTTTGACTAATGAATATTCCATCACTAACTTGCTTAACTTGTAAACCAAGAAAGTAAGTTAGTTCTCCCATCATGCTCATTTCATACTTACTTTGCATCAATTTGGAAAACTTTTTGCAAAGTTTTTCATCTGTAGAGTCAAAAATAATGTCATCTACATAAATTTGAACAAGTATACTAGAGCCATTAATATTTCTAAAGAATAAAGTTTTGTCTACAGTACCTCTAGTGAAGTGATTCTCTAAAAGAAACTTTGACAAAGTGTCATACCGGGCTCTAGGTGCTTGTTTCAGTCCATAAAGTGCTTTCAAAAGATAGTAGACATATTCTGGAAAATTTATGTTGCTCAATGGATAATCCTTTTGATTATCCGACTGATTACTCTCATTATTCTTCTTCCAGGATGCATCACAAAAGGACTCAATACCTTGAACTTTGGTGATTTGAGCATGAACATCTCTAGATGCTTTCCATGCCTTAATCACCTCCTGTTCTCGTTCAAGCTGCTTCTTAAAGATCTCTTCTTTCTTCAAGGACTCAGTTAATTCATCCTTAGCAATTTTACACTCAATTCTCAATTTTTCAAATTTAATAAACTGAGATTCTAGCACATTATTCCTCTCACTTAAAAACAAATTGTTTTCTTTGATTTTAGTATTTTCCTTAGTAAGAGACTTAAGTGTAACACGCAAATGATATAATTCTGTAGACATGTCATTTAGTGCATCATTACACTCAGCTTTAGATAAATGTGCAAGGTTAGTGGTGATTACCTGATTACTTGAAGAACTTGTCTCTGTTTCATCAGACTTGGCCATTAGGGCTAGATTGACATAACTGACATCCTCATCCTCATCCAGACCATCTACTGCCCAGTCATTTTCTTGTGTAATGAAAGCCCTTTCCTTTTGTTTGAGCAACTCAAAATATTTCCGTTTATAATCCACAGGCTTAAACTTCTTCTTGCTGGAATCTGACTTTCTACACTCACTGGAAAAGTGCCCTGCCAAGCCACATTTGAAACATTTGAATTTAGATTTATCCACCATGTTTCTATTTAGCTTAGCTGCTCCAAAGTTCTTCTTGAACTTGAGCTTGGAAAATCTTCTGGAAAGAAATGCTAGATGTTCATTAATGTTATCCATATCATTTTGGCTCAAAGAATCTTCAGTTTCTGCTACCATTCCTTTGCCCTTGGTTTCACAGACCTTTGAAGTAGACTCAACAACTTCTATCTTCATCTCCTTCTCCTTTTCTAACTCAGCAACCAGTGCAATGGATCCTCCTTTCTTTCTCCCTTTCTCCATTCTTTCATCTTGCTCTATTTCAAACTCATAAGTCTTTAGAATGCCATACAGTCTCTCTAGTGTAAACTCCTTGTATTTTTGTGAGTTTCTCAAGGAGACTGTCATTGGTTTCCATTCTTTTGGTAGGGATCTCAGAAATTTGAGGTTAGAATCTTTGGTTTGGTAGACTCTTCCATGCAACTTTAGAGCATTCAGGAGCTTTTGAAATCTACTAAAGATATCAGTGAAAGTTTCACTTTCTTCAAAGTGGAAATGCTCATATTGCTGAATTAGTAGCTGCATCTTGTTTTCTCTTACTAGTTCAGTGCCATCACAGATAATCTGTATTGTATCCCAAATTTCCTTGGCAGTTTTGTAATTGATGATGTTGTCAAACATGTCACCATCAACTCCATTAAACAGAATATTCATGGCCTTCTTGTCCTTCCTGACTTGTTCAATATAAGGATCTGACCATTCATGCCTTGGTTTGGGAACTGATGGCTCATTTCTAGTTGCAGCTCTCATTGGTACATGAGGGCCTCTCTCTATGCAATCTACATAGGCCTCATCTTGAGAAAGTAAATGAAGATGCATCTTAACCTTCCAGTGATGGTAATTATCTTTGTTCAGAAAAGGAATCTCGACTCCAACATCCTTCTTGTTCATCTTGCTGTTTGTTGTGATCTTTAGACTCTTTGTTCTTCAAGAGCTTGCTCTGATACCAATTGTTAGTCCCTAACAATGCAACAAGAATTACAGAAGAGGGGTTGAATGGAATTCTTGAACCTTTTTCAGAAATATAAAATGTTCTAACTTAAGATATATATATATATATATATATATATATATATATGACAGTGTTTTGATTTGCAAAGTGCGGAATAACAAGTTAAATATGAATCAAAACACAAAGTAATAAAAACACAAGTTTTCAAAACTTTCTGGTAGATTAGAAAGTATCCACCAGATATATATATATATATATCGAGAGAACTCTGTGAAGCTTGAATAGCTCACAGTTGCTTACACAATAAGAACAACTAAAGTTACAGAGAAATTCTAAGAATACAGCTTAGAAATGTTTCTCTGAGAATTTACTTGCTTAGTCTTCTTGTTGTTCTAATTGCTACTCTTGGTTTATATATCACCAAGATTACACAATAATAAGACAAGATAATAAAAAAAAACTATCAAGTCTAATACTATGCTACTTCATTACTCTATTCCAGCATCTTTGAATATCTTCATAATAGCATGAAAATGGCAATGCTTCTTTATTCTCAAAAACCCAGTTGAATAGGATTCAATATTCCTTTTGCATACACTCGACGCATGTGACTGTGTTGTCACTGTCAACAGATGTTTGAATTGATTATCCGTCGGGTACATGATCATCCGTCGGGTTGCCTTGTTGATCATCCGTCGAGTAGCATTGTTGATCATCCGTTGGGTAACTTTCTGGCACTTGACTTTATTTCATTTATGTAGAATTACAAGACATCATCTATGTACAATTATTCAACCTATTCTGCATATCTAATTAAAGTCAACATGACTTATATGCTACTACAGAATCCAAACAAAGGTGTTTGCAGAATTGTGCTACATGACTTATTGTTACATAAGCTACTCACTCGATGGATAATAAATCATCATCCGTCAGGACTATATTAAGTCATCCGTCGGGACTATATTCCTTATCTGTCGAGTGCTACATATTTCACTAAGTTAAATCTACTAAGGTGTTTTGTTAATGAAATCATCAAGTTCACAACATATTCACAACAACACCCTTTTTATAAAGGCAAGTTAGATGATTTGTAGAGCCACATCTTCCGCACTTCTTGCCAGGAACATCTACAACATAGGCCAAATTATTGCTTTTGGTTACCCCCTTTCTCCCATTTTTATTTTTCTTCTTCTTTCTTGCATCTTCAATGTTGGTTTCTTTGACATGAGTCTTGCTACTTTGATGTCCATAAGATTTTCTTCAGCCTTAGAAGATTGAATTGAACTTGCATTTTTCTCTTCATTATCCTCATCTGTAATTTCTTGCTTGATGATCAATTTTTCTTCACTGAAGTTTACTTCACAAGTCTTAAACACAGGTGACCCAACATTTCTCAGCATTGCTGGAACATTTTCACTCTTTGTTGATTTTTTTCTATCATCAGTGTTTTTCTTTTTGCTGTTTAAGACATCATAATCAAGACCAATAGCAATATTTGCACATGATTTGTTTTTTTCATGGTACTGACCAACCAATTCAGATGCATTCTTGAAGGACTTTAACTTTACTTCACTTTTCTCCAGTTTTTCCCTTAGCACAACCTCAATCTCATTTGCACACTTAAGCTTGTTTTTCAGATAGCCATTTTCTTATTTCAAGGCTTCAAGCTCCACTATCAACAATTCAGCTTCTTGTTTTTCACTTTCAAGCTTCTCATTTAACTTTAATCTGCTAACTTCTTCATTAGCAGCAACCATGCTTGTATGAATGTGAAACATTTCTGTGCTCATCTTTTCAACAGTTACCTTATATTGATTCACATTTAAATTAGTGGAGGTAAGAGTTGGTACCTGTGATTTAGATGAGGATAATTCTCCTTGCTCCAAGGCCATGAGTGCATAGTTTCCAAGTTCTTCATCTTCATTATTTTCAGAATGATCCCAACTTTTACCTTCTGCAATATATGCTTTACTTTGCTGTTTCTTCAGAAGAGCTTTATACTTTGCTTCAAGTTCAATATAAGCCTTATATTTCTTTGCCTTCTTGGGTTTCCTGCATTCTGTAGCAAAGTGGCCTAGTTCATCACAGCTGAAGCACCGTATATTAGATCTGTCAAAAGATCCAGTTTTGTAACCACTCTTGCTATCAGAATTGTACTTCCCTTTCTCTTTCCAGCTGCTATCTTTGTTAAAGGACTATCCTCTACTTTTGAAGTATCTTGGATTCCTTACTCTAATGTTAGAGAATTTTATAGCCAGATAGGCCATTGACTGATCTAGCTCATCCAATTCTTCAAGAGTATAGAACTCGTCCTTTTCCAATTCTAGTATGACTTGCTCCTGTGAATCAATTGTTCTCTGCTCGCTTGTCGAGGCAACTGGAATATGAGATCTTGGTTCATTATTAGATGTTTGACCTTCATTTACTATTAAAGCACTTGAACCATCTACAACATATCCTTGCCCAGATCTCAATGATTGCCTTTGAATCATCTCTAGTTCATAGGTTTTGAGAATTCCATATAGAACTTCCAGAGTTATTCTACTCAAGTCTCTCCCTTCCCTGATTGCTGATATTTTCTGTTCCAAATGGTCAGGGAGAGTAAGCAAGAACTTCAGATTCACCTCTTCAGCTTCATAGAATTTGTCATGAAGCTGCAAGTCATTTATCAGCTTATTGAATCTTTCAAACACATCAGTAATGCGTTTCTTAGGCTTAGTCATGAAACCCTCATACTGTGAAATCAGTATCCTTCTTTGATTAGATTTAACCTCCTCAGTTCCTTCACATAGTATTTCAATCTTCTCCCATATTTGCTTGGCAGTGTTACAGTTAATAATATTGCTGTACATCACATTGTCAAGTGACTCAATCAATAATAATTGCAAGCTGCTATCCAGGGAGACTTTCTCCTTTTCAGGGTCAGAATACTCAGCTGGATCTTTGGGAGCATAATGAGCTGGTATGACCATGTCTCCATCTATAGATTCCTCAACTCTTACTATAGGAATGAAGGGTCCATTCTTGAGGATCTGAATATAGAATGGATTGGCCATCCTGATAAATAACATCATTTTCTTTTTCCAAAGAGTGTAGTTAGCTTTGTCAAAGGTAGGAATTTTGATGCTACTGATTTTTTGTGTATTCATTCTTTCAAGATCTTGAATCTATTTACTTTCAGATTTTGCTCTGACACCACTTGTTAGGTAATGAATCACACACAGAGGGGGGGGGGTGAATGTATTTTTCTAATTTTAGGCTTTTCTTGAAAGTTAATGGTTGAACAAAGTAAATTAAATCTTGTATGGAAAAGTGTTCATGCAGAATATAAGCTTGCAGAAAATAAAGAACACAGATCTTCAGAACTCACTTAATTTTTGTATTAAAAAATTAAGATGTTTTGCTACAAAATTTCTAAGCTATTTAAAGTTAAAGAGCTCAGCTTCTTCTTGAAAGTGTTACAAGAATTTTTGATCTAAATTTTTACTTCTAACTAGAGGACCAGTGCTAACTTTATATCTCAGTTAACTATTGGTTTGTTTTTTGATTGTTTATCTTGGATATTGAACTGATCTGCAATTTTGTACTTTGAGACTGTACTTCGAGATCTCCAGTTTGATTTAATAGAACACTTGAAATCTTGATAAGTACATAGGCTTATCGAGATCTCTAGCACTCCGTAACGAGTTTGGCTTGTAGAGGTCTTCAGCTTGTTGAGATCTCTAGTCTTCATATCTTCACTTTGACTTGTAGATATCTCTAAGTTCTTGAATAAATGTAGACTTGTCGATAACTCTGAGTTCTCTAGTGAAGGAATGACTTGTCGATATCTCCAACCTATAGTTCTTCAATTGGCTTGTCGATATCTTCTTGAGTTCTCGAGTAGCTTTTCTGACTTCTCTACTCCCGGTGGATATTGCTTATCCGTTGAGTAGTGGTTGCTTATTGCTCATCCGTCGAGTAGACATTGCTCATCCATCGATTAGACAATGCACATCCATCGAGTAGACATTGCTCATCCATCGAGTAGACATTGCTCATCCATCGGTACTCTCTGGAGTTTAAATGACTTCTCGATAAGTCATTCTGGAGTTCTCGAATGACTTCTCTATAACATTAAATCTGTGACTTGTAGAGATCTTGACTTAGAACATTTTTCTCCAAACAGATTTATTCATCTCCAAGCTTCTTCAAAATTCTTCTGAGGCATGATCTTCTTGATCTTCTTCCAGATAGAATCCTTAGGCTTAATACTGTTCTAGGAAAAAGACTCCAGTCTGCTCCTCGACATTTTTACAGTTTTTAAGTGATACAAGTACAAAATACAAATTTAGATACAATACAACTTACTTAGGGTTGACCCCAAGCTTAACTAATTACTGAAAATAACTTTTCATTAATCTTCTACTCAGATCATAAATGCTGATGACATTGTTAGCTCCAGTAAACTTTGACATCATCTATTATATTACAATCTCCCCCAACTTGTTCATTATGAAATTATGCACAAGTTCTGATTGATGATTTCAAAACTTTAACTAAATGCAGAAACCAAAACCAATCTTCCCATCATGTCTTCTTTTGTTGAGTAGCATTTAGATTTATTCAACATCCATTAGCTATTTTGGCATTTAGATATATAATTTTCCCCTTTTTGACATTATCTCCAGGAAGAAGGATCCAGCTAAATGCACATTGTTCAAGCTGCTGTCATTGTCCATTTGGAACACTGTCTGCAGCTTCAACTTATGAAAGAAAATATGCATGAAGACATTCATTTGTAGTTGCACTTCTAGTCCTCACTCCAATAATTGGATCACCAATAATTATTTCTCTTTTCTGAATCCTATTCCATTTCCTGGTGTGAGTTTGATGACTTGAATTGTCTATATTTTCTTCATCATTGGCATGACTTGCAGAACTTCTCCTCTTTCTCCCCCTGAATTTGTGCTATCAAATTTAGGCATTTGAGATGAGCTTCCATTCTCATGATTCACTTGTTTAGTTGACTCTTCATCCATTATGTGAATTGTGTTGACTTCAGCTTCATCCTCAGAGTCACTATCAATGTTGAGATTTTCAAATTTCAGGGCCTCAGCTTTATTTTTATCAAGGCATTCCAAGCCTGGACACTTATCATCATTAAAAGTCACATCTGTGCTTTCTATAATTTTCTTTTGTTCAGTCATATAGACTTTGTAGGCAATTCTCTCCAATGAATATCCAAGAAAAATTTCCTCAAAACTTTGGAGTCAAATTTTCCCACATATTCAGAGTTGTCTTTCAAAACATAACACTTCCTTCCAAACACATGAAGATGCTTCACTGTAGACTTTCTTTTAGATAAAATTAAGTAGGGTGATTTGCCAAGATTCTTGTTAATGAGATATCTGTTTTGAGTATAGCATGCAGTGTTAACAGCTTCTTCCCAAAAACTTGTTGGTAATTTGGCATCTTGCAGCATTGTTCTAGCAGCCTCTACTAATGTTCTATTTTTCCTCTCAATAACACCATTTCAGTTAAAGTTAATTTGATGCTGAGAATTCTTGAACAATGCCCTTGTCTTTGCAGAATTCATTTAAAGTTGCATTTCTGAATTCTGTGCCATTATCACTTCTCAATCTTTTCACAGAATTCTGATCTTCAGACTGCATCTCAATCTTATTGATGTGCTCAATTATGATGTGTGGAGTTTCATCCTTAGAATTCATAAATTCTACCCATGTGTACCATGAGTAGTCATCCACCATCACAAGTGCATACTTCTTTCTTGAAATTGATAATACATTTACTGGCCCAAATAAGTCCCTGTGAATAAGTTGTAAAGGTGCACTTATGGAATTCACTGTTTTACTCTTATGAATTGATTTCTTCATTTTTCCTTTTTGACAAGCCTCACAGACCTCATTTGAGCAAATCCAGATTTGGCATGTCTCTCACTAACTCCTTTTTGACTAGAGTATTGATTGCCTTGTAATTCAAGTGAGAGGGCTTTTTATGCCACAACTTGCATTGTTCTTCAGATTCCTTGGTGTAGAAGCAAAACATTCCATCCTCATTTGCTGAGTCCAGGTCTGTAACAAATAAGTTTCCTTTACTTGCTCCTTTCAAAGAAGTTTCACCAATCTTTTTCCTGATAGTTAGGCATTCTCCTTTGTCAAATAAACATTGAATCCTTTATCTGTAAATTGGATGATGTTAGTCGCTAAACACGCGCTAATAATACATGCAAGTATATGAGTTCGCAAGTAGTATAGAATCTTTTCTAGTTCATTCCCACAGAGACTGGCTTGGTTAACTAATTAATTCACGCACTTAAGCAACAATGTATGGTTATTATTCAATGCCAAGACAATAACAATTTGAGGTTGTTTATAACTAAGTATTAAACTAACAATTATAACTAAGAGAATAAGATTGACTGAATTAATATATATGACAAACATGGGATTCTAACATCATTAAATACTTCATTCAATAGCCTTATTATTCTTAACCTTAGCATTCAATGATGATGACACTAATCATATAACATGAAAGTGATAAACGCCAACTTTCGTTGCACGAATACCATACTACCAGACATCCACAAAAGAGATAGAAGCTGAATAGACACCAATTATATTGAGACCCTATATGTCTATAGAATTTGACAACATAACGGTTTAAGCACAAGTTATATATCTTGATTACATAGGGCAAGTAAGATGGTTAAAATTACCCATAAATCATGCATAACAAATACATGAACCTATGCTACCATGGCAAGTCCTAAATTATTAAATTCACTTTCGCTTCATTAAGAATTAACACACTATCTTATAAGTTCGCGACGCTCATAAGATGAATACGTACAGCCAATACTAGGTTATCATACAATCACCACATACTAAGGCATCGAAACAATTTAACTAAAGAAATCCATAAATAAATCCGCTAGAATCCCACGATAACGATTAGCCCATAATCGGACTCATCATCAACGTGGGTTCCGATGAAAGCATGGTATAATAAACGTAGTCTTTATAATGAATAAATAAATCCAAGTACGAAACAAGAGTAAGGTTCACGAATAAGAAAACTAGCATCCAAGTTACAACTTAGAACAAAGATTCACAAGTAAAAACAAGATCTTCTTCGTCTTCGTTGAATCCGTGCTAAAACGGTCTTCTTATTGCTCTCCTGATAAGTCCTTGGATTGATATCTTATTAAAAAGCGACCTAAAGTTATTTATATAGCACATCTAATCAGCAGAGAAGTCCATAAATCAGTCTTCTATTCAAAACAGGATTCTTGAAACCCGACCTGGCGCGGCCGCGCGCTTGATCAGCGCGGGCGCGCTTGGCTTCTGCCAAAACTTGACTTCTTTTTTTTTTTCTTGCAAATTTCAGCCGGCTTTCCACGAGCTTTAATTCCAACATCACCTTGACACCAAATTAGCACCAAAACAATGCTAATTCATCAGACTACCTAGATAATGCCTGAAATGCAAAAACACTAAAAAACACGTCAAGACACTTAACAACTTGAGTACAAATACATCAATTTAAAGCTTATTAGAGCATTATAAAGTGTCATAAATGCTACTCAATATACCCCCAAACTTGAATCGATGTTTGTCCTCAAGCATAAACAGACTCAAAGAACAAGAAAAATAAATATGCATGAATGCAACTAAATTAATGCAACGATTCCTGTAGAATAATTAAAACAATAAACAAGCAACACCTCAGCAAATGCAGCTACTCGCATAAAGATCAATCAATCTCAGAAATTAACCTACAAACCAGAGACGTGCTTGTGTGCAACTGCTTACAGATATACTATCGCAACTAGATTAACAATCATGACTCACTACTTATCAAAGCAATTACATGCTTATGAATATAATAAAAGCTAGACTCAAAATAACTTATAACACTTCAATTCTTATATCGGAGTTTACATGGATTCATGCTTTTATTCACAAAAAAACAACGCAAGTATGCTTATTTGATCGTGCAATGAGTGAGGTTCACAAAAGATTTATACAATAATACCCATGTAGTAAGCGTTAGGTTAGCGGATCCTAGACTATAAAAGTCTTTAGTCACTAGGCACAAAGTCCCCTAAGAACTTAATAACTCGAGTACTAAAGAGCCCACTCGTGATCAATTATACACAAAACTTATTCTTTTTCTTTTTTTTTCTTTTTTTTTCAAATTTTTGAATGAGTGCATTTCGCTCCATCTCGCTCAACCCTAGACTACTCATATAAATATGAGCCCGCTACTAGCCATTTGACACCTAGCCACACAACTAGCAATGGAATCCAAGTTCCCCAATTTTTAAATATCCATGTCTTTTATTATTAAGAGAATATCCAAAATTCTAAATATAAACAAGCAATTAAACCTCGATAAACCAACAAATCATGATCATGATCTAGCACTCTAGAAACCTATAAGACTTAGTGAAATACAATTGTCTCTAGCATGTAAATCAATTCGATAAGACTTAACATCACTAAATTTGACATCACTACACTAGCATCAATATCACAAGTCAATCGGAAAAATCATCTTAGGGATCATGTTATAATACAAATGCATGAAACTAAATGAACAAAATATCATAAAAACTACCAAAAATAAAAAAACTACATGGCAAAATATGCAAACTATATGTACTAAACTATCATGAATATGCAACTATATACAACTCACACAAAACATATTCATTCAACTACTACCCCCAAACTTAAAATATTCACTGTCCTTAGTGAAGGTAATAGTAAGAAATTCAGGCATACCTACTGCGAATCAGAATCATCACACTCAACGGGTGGAGTGTCAGGCGTGTCAGGAGGCGGATATACGGAGTCCCCACCAAACACTGGCCACTAGATGTCAACACCGGTGGCTCTGAAAGCTATCCCAAGCGCCTGGGTGAGATCATGTACAAACCGACTATAGATGTCGTGCATCGCATCCATCCTCCTCGCTAGACGCCTATACTGCGTCGAACTCAAACCAACTCCAACATCTGCTCCTGCTGCGATGAGCCAGCCTCTTCTCCTAACTGAGCTCTCAAGGCTTCCTTACTTGCTTGCTGCGTTCGACCCGCATACATCTGATCGCGAGGCCTCCCACCTGGTAGATGGTCAAAAGAGTAACCAAGCCCCTTCAAATCAGGCTTACCTCCTCCCCACTCCTGCATATTCAACGGTGTAGAACTGTCAATAGGAGCACTGGGAAGCTGAAGCTACTCATGTGCGGGCCAATGAACACCAGCTGCCACGCACAACTTCGTCATAATGGACGCATAGGGTATAGCACCCGTAGTACCTCCTCTCAAGAATCTCAAAATTTCCTGATAAATCACCATCCCCAAATCAATGAAATCACCCTGAAGAATAGCCCACAACAGACAAGTCTCAGGCACACACAGAGTCGCAATGATCAAATCCAAGTCAAATTCCTCGGGATTCTTATCATTCCAAGTGTCCTGACCGGGCTTCCTTGTGGGCTGCTCAATCACCCTCCTTATCGCATCAGCACTGTACTCTACAGTCATTCCCCTAACCACCGTGAAGCCATTCTTCTCCGCCTTAGCGTTAGCATAGAACTCCCGCACAACACTCATGGGCACAGCAGCAGGAGCCTCACAAAAAGGAACCCAGCCCATCTTAAGAATCATCTTCAACAGCTTACCATCCTTCCCCGATGGCAGAAAATCACACTCCTTAGAAATAGGCTTTGAGAGAAGCCTCGTGTACTCCTCTTCAGCCTCAGGAGTGGAAAACCTTGGCCTCACACCACCTGCAGATAAAGAATCGGTGGTACTGCTACGTACTTGCGTTCTTTGTCTCTTTGGTGCCATTGGGATTGAATAAGAGAAAATAAAAACTAAGTGTTTGAGACAGATTTGTGTTTGAGAATTTATGAAGTGGTGGAGAAGTTTGTGTATAAGTGTGTGTATTTATAGGTGGAGGGTCGGAGAATTAGATATGGAACAGAAGTGGTAATTGATTATGGGAATCGTGGGGATAATGGTTTTGATTGGGAGAGGGAATTATGGGATGTGGAAGAGTAAAAATCGGGTGAGAATTGATTTTGGAGTAAAAGTCCCGATTTTTCTCTTTATTCTGCTGTAATTAATTTTTTTTCGAACAAGACCCGGCGCGGGCGCGCGCTTGGACGGCGCGGGCGCGCTCACCTTCTGGAGAAATGGCGCGGTCGCGCGATATATCAGTGCGGGCGCGCTTGGATACTGGAAAAACTGCGTGGCCGTGCGCTAGATCAGCGCGGGCGCGCTCAACTACTGAATTTGGCCCTGAATTTTTTTCTTTTTCTGATTTTTTTGTGTTTTTCTCCTTTCTTCTTGCTTCCTCTACCTACTAATGTACAACAAACTTGGGTTGCCTCCCAAGAAGCGCTTCTTTTACGTCGCTAGCTCGACATAAAACCTTGAGCTCAAATGGACAATAGAATGACACTAACCACCTCACGGTTTGCCGTGCCACCATAGTAATGCTTCAACCTCTGACCATTTACCTTGAATGCTTGGCCCGGATCATTCTCAAAAATTTCCACCGCTCCATGTGGGAACACAGTTTTGATTATGAAGGGCCTTGACCACCTTGATTTCAACTTTCCAGGAAAAAAATGGAGACGAGAGTTGAAAAAAAAACTTGTTGACCCGGTACAAATGATTTGAGCACTAGACCCCGATCATGCCACCTCTTGACTTTCTCCTTGTACATTTTGTTGTTCTCATAAGCTTGAAGTCGAAATCGTCGAGTTCATTCAATTGAAGTATTCTCTTCTTTCCAGCCGCATCCATGTCAAGATTCAATTTCATCAAAGCCCATTATGCCTTATGCTCGAGCACCACAGGCAAATGACACCCCTTACCATAAACCAACTGAAATGGCGACATTCTCACTGGAGTCTTAAATGCTGTTCTATACGCCCAAACAGCTTCATCAAGATTCAAAGACCAATCTTTCCTCGATGGACACAACTTTCTCTAAAATGCGCTTGATCTCTCTGTTAGACACCTCGGCTTGACCATTTTTCTGAGGATGATAAGCCGTGGCAATGTGATGATTCACATTATACCTTTGCATCATAGCAATGAACTTGCGATTGCAAAAATGTGACCCCTCATCACTGATTATGAATCTTGGAGTTCCAAACCTTATGAATATTTGATTGTGAAGAAATTTAAGCACCACTTTCGCATCGTTCATTGGCAACGCCTTAACTTCAACCCATTTTGACACATAATCAATTGCCAACAAGATGTACTGATTATTACAAGATGAGATAAATGGCCACATGAAGTCAATTCCCCAAACATCGAAGACTTCAACCTCTAGAAGCACATTAAGAGGCATCTCATGTGACGGTCTCAACCCCGGGGTCAGGAGTTGACGTCACCAAACACAACCAAAATATAAATAACAAGCTTATTATTAAAATATACTAACTTGACCCCAAACCAAGATCTGATCCATGTTCAAGTATAATTCAGGTTCTCATTATTACAAACCTTTTATTCAACATAACACACACTAACTTTATTCAGCAACTCATCAGACCTCATGGCCTGATACAAACTACCTCAGAGGAGCCGGGTCCAGTAGGGGCGGGAACATGGGTCTGTCTGACTGATCTTCTAGGCATCTGCGAGATATACATAACAGCTTGCAAGGGTGAGCATAATCGCTCAGCAGTACCAAAATATGAATAACAGAATAAAACAGTAATGTAACAGTAATAGGAACAGAGCTGTAATCATGATATCAATATTATGTAACAAAAATCAGAGATAACTGGATATCATTAACTAGCATGCTTTATCAAAACAACATAAGAGTGTGCTGTAACAATACCATAGTCCAATTTTTAGCATGCTAATCACATTTATAAAACCACTGTATCAACTACTCATGCCCTTACGGGAATCACAAATCCAAATCAGATACGTAGCGGATATGTGAAGATAGTTGATCAGGCTATCAACACCAGACGGCTCCAACTGCCATCTCATTTACCTGTTCCGCACTCAGACACTAGCTAGGTCTCTGACCTGCTGGACTAATCGGTTATACAGTACGCGCAGCCGAATTAGCCTCTTACGCCACCTCAATAGGCCTACTTTGGCCCCAACGTATCCCATATCTGATCGTTTTATCCAGTTTTCAAAATCACTTTAACCTATCTCATTTCAAAATCAATTCTGTCACAGCACACTATTCAAATCCTCTTTTTATTTTAATCACATTTAGAGATAGGTATTTTCAGAAGTTACTTTTCCCCAAAACATAATTTTAAACATCATTTTCAAATATAGGGGATACGTAACTTAAAACGTTTTTGTTCCATTACGAAAGTAAAACAATTAGTTATTCATAAGCACTTAACCATAAAAAAATGGTCAGGGGTACTTGCCTTGCAATGCTTTACAAAACCCTAAGTAGCTTTCACGCTGACTTTAATCCTAGAAAACTCGATCGGATTCTACAAATACAGAATACCCTAATCAGTTACACCGACATGCTTGATATCCTCAAATTCTAACAACTCAATCTGATAACCCGACTCGTATTATTATTATACACATAATCACACAATCACGTAGTCAGAATACTATTAGAGGTAACACGTATAATATAAATTCGTACATTTACAAATATATTTTTAGGAAATTTTGGCAGCAACCTTTTTATTTATAAGACTACCCGTCGATCATAACCCACGTCAACAATCACAACAATCCACAATATTACTTCACCATTTTATATAACGTACATCCTCAACACCAATCGATATTAATTATTTAAGTCCGAAAATATTTTATGTAATAATTTTATTTATTTATAAAATTTAGGACTTAGAACATCGTCATAACCGTCCATCGTCCGCTCGTAACGAGTCATCGCGGTACGGCGGCAAAATTTCGCGGGTACCCGATAAATTCTCGGGTTTCCAACACAAAGTTTTACCGATTTATCCTTAAGAATTATTCCACACAAATAATTAATATCATAAATATTAATCAAAAATCCTGCAGAACATAGGAAATGAAATTAAAGGCTGCAATAATCGAGCCCAACTGCAAAAACTAGGCCCAACAGTAGGGGCCCAAATCAACCAGGCCCAACTGTGAAGCCCAAACCAATCCAATAGCGAACACAACCAACCCGCACAACACACTGCACAGCCGCACACACGGGCCACCACGCTACACACACATACATGCACACACAACTTCACACACAGGTACACACATACATAATCATATGCATATACACAACTGAATAACACAAATCGAACCAGCCAAGCAAGAAAATCAAGAGGCGGCTCACCGGAATTGGGCCAGAAAACAAGAACGGCGACAACCAGGTGCCACAGCAAGGGGAAAAGGAGAGCAAAGAGAGAGAGAACTGAGACAATCGAGAGAGAGAATCGAGAGAACAAAAGAAACAGCCGAAGCCGAGAGACAAAGAAGAGATGATATTTTCACTATCCCAAAACCAACTGCTGACACGTACCTGTTAATTGGATACGTGTCAATTTCTTTTATAATATTTTGACGCGTATCCCTGATATACCCGGGAACCAAAATTTCGCCCCGGAATCTGAATTTAACGAACCAAGCCACCCTTAAAATAGTTTCAAAAAATTACCAAAATAAAGTTAAAATAACATAAATATCCCGGAGTTTATAAAACGCAAATTTCGAAAATTTTTAAAACACTTTTTATGGTGCTCTTCGTACCCGCTTTTTAATAAATAACGAAACGACGCGCGGGTAAACCGATTTCCGAAAATTTCCAAAATAATTTTAAAATTCTCAGAATATTATAAACGTCATAAAATATGAGTTTCGTAATTTTTAAAGATTTCCATAATTAAATATGGATTTTACAACCAAACACACTCAGAAAATCATTTAAAAAAAATAATTAATAAAATATTGATTTATCAATTTTATAAAGTCCTAAAAATAATTATTGAAATTATAAAATTATAAAACCAATTTTAAAAATTATCCAAGTATTTACGAAATTAAAACTACAATAAAATCACTTTTTATAAGCAAAATAAAATCATATATCTCACTAATAAATTACACAATTCAATCCCACATAACAACAATCATAAATAATTAAATAACAATCCATAACTGCTGCCAAAACCAATACACACATTTTATTTATTTACTTAAACCTTTATTACACTTCCAAATATTAGAAATAAAATAAAAATACACGAGTCGTTATATCCTTTCCCCCTTAAAAAGATTCTGTCCCCAGAATCTGACTTAGCTAAACAAATGAGGATATTTATCAAGCTTGTCTGACTCTAATTCCCAAGTAGACTCTTCTACTCGAGGATTTCCCCACAAAACTTTTACTATAGGAATCGACTAATTCCTAAGGACTCGTTCCTCACGGTCTAGGATTTGGACCGGTTGTTCCACATAGGACAAATCTGGTTGAAGCTCAATCGGTTCGTATTCTATGACTTGATTCGAATTAGGGACATAGGGCTTCAACATAGACACGTGGAACACATTATGAATGTGTTGCCACTGCGGGGGTAACGCTATCTCGTAAGCGACTTTTCCTACTTTCTTCAGAACCTCAATGGGTCCTATAAATCTATGGCTAAGTTTACCCTTCTAACCAAATCGTATTAACCCTTTCCAAGGTGATACCTTTAGTAACACCAGAGCTCCTATCTCGAAGTCCATATCCTTCCTATGTAAATCTGCATACTTTCTCTGTCTATCTTGGGCTGCTTCTAACCTTTTTCAAATCAACACTATGGCATCTCTAGTTTGCTGAACCAACTTGGGACCTAACACTTTCTTTTCTCCTACCTCATCCCAGTACAACGGTGATCTACACTTTCGTCCATACAAAGCTTCGTAAGGGGGCATCCCAATACTGGCATGGTAGCTGTTATTATACGAGAACTCAATCAAAGGTAGGTGTTCATCCCAATTACCCTTAAAATCCAGAACACAAACTCTCAACATATCCTCTATGGTCTGAATCGTTCTTTCACTTTGGCCGTCCGTCTGAGGGTGATAAGCGGTGCTCATTTTCAATTTCGTTCCTAGGCACTCTTGGAATTTAGTCCAGAACCTGGAATTAAATCTTGGGTCTCGATCTGACACTATAGAAACAGGCACTCCATATTTGGTAACTATCTCATCCAAGTATAACTTAACTAGCCTTTCCAACGAATACCTTTCATTGGTCGGAAGGAAATGCGCCGAATTAGTCAACCTATCAATAATTACCCAAATAGCATCATGATTCACTCTCGTCCTTGGCAATCCTACTACAAAATCCATGACAATCTCTTCCCATTTCCATTGGGGAATCTCCAAAGGTTGTAACAATCTACTGGGTCGTTGATGCCCTGCTTTCACCGTTTGACATACATGACACTTACTTACCCAATTGGCAATATCCTTCTTCATTCCCGGCCACCAAAAATTTCTCTTCAAATCCTGGTGCATCTTGGTACTACCAGGGTGGACAGAAAACCTAGAGTTATGTGCTTCCTGCAATACTTCGTTCTTCAACTCCGTTACATTAGGAATCCAAACTCTGGATGAAAATCTATACAAACCTTGACTATCTTTTTGAGTACACAACTCTTCTCCTGTTAAAGTATCCAACTCCTGTTCCATAACTCCTTCTTGACACCTTCTGATCTTTTCCATCAATGTCGGTTGGAAAGTGACTTCACATAGTTGCTCCTGACTTCCGCTAGGTACTCGAACTTCAATCTCCATTCTTTCCAAGTCTTGTGCTAATTCCTCTGCAATCTTAACCAGATTCAACCTTTCTTTTCTACTCAGGGCATCAGCCACCACATTGGCCTTACCGGGGTGATAATTAATCGAACAATCATAGTCTTTAATCAGCTCCAACCACCTTCTCTGTCTCATGTTCAAATCTTTCTGCGTGAATATGTACTTCAGGCTCTTATGTTCTGTATAAATATCGCATTTCTCTCCATACAAGTAGTGACGCTATAACTTTAGAGCAAATACTATAGCCGCCAACTCAAGGTCATGAACTGGATATTTCTGCTCGTGAGGCTTTAACTGTCTGGAGGCATAAGCAATAACTTTATCATGCTGCATTAACACACAACCCAATCCTTTTAAAGAAGCATCACTATAGATTACAAAATTTCCTGTCTCATCTGGCAATGCTAACACTGGAGCCATCACTAATCTCCGTTTCAATTCCTGGAAACTTTCTTCACACTTTTCCGTCCAAACGAACTTCTCATTTTTCCTGGTCAGCTTGGTTAATGGGGATGCAATCTTCGAGAAATCTTTGACAAATCGTCGATAATATCCTGCTAATCCAAGAAAACTTCTTATTTCCGTTGGTGTCTTTGGTTGCTCCCACTTTGATGCAGCTTCAATCTTTACTGGTTCTACTTTAATACCTTACTTACTTCCTACATGACCAAGAAACTGTACTTCCGTCAGCCAAAACTCACACTTAGAAAACTTCGCATACAGTTGCTTTTCTCTTAACTTCTGAAGGGCAATCTGTAGATGCATTGCGTGATCTTCTGGATTCTTCGAATATATGAGGATATCATCAATAAATACAATAACAAACTTATCCAGATACTCCTTATATACCATATTCATCAAATCCATAAAAGCCGCTGGCGCATTCGTCAATCCAAACGACATCACTAGAAACTCATAATGGTCATACCTTGTTCTGAATGCAGTCTTGGGGATATCTTCAGGCTTTATCTTCAGTTGGTGGTAGCCAGATCTTAAGTCAATCTTCGAGAAGTAGCAGGCTTCCTTAAGCTGATCAAACAAATCGTTAATTCGTGGCAAAGGATACTTATTCTTTATTGTCAACTTGTTCACCTCTCTGTAGTCAATACACAATCTCATACTTCCATCATTTTTCTTCACAAACAGCACTGGAGCACCCCACGGAGAAACACTGGGTCGAATGAATCCCTTGTCCAATAATTCCTGAAGTTGCTTAGCCAATTCTTTCATTTCCATCGGTGCCATCCTATATGGAGCCTTAGAAACTGGTTCAGCTCCAGGGATCAAATCAATAGAAAACCCTATCTCTCGATCAGGTGGAAATCCTGATAACTCTTCTGGGAAAACGTCAGGGAATTCTCTTACTATAGGAATCTCATCCAAAATAGGGGTCTCTTTCTTCGTATCCACCACATGAGCTAAATACACCTCGCATCCTTGCCGCAGTAATCTCTTTGCTTGCATTACTGAGAGGAACTTTCTATCTTGTCTTTGTCCTTGGTAACTGATCCTTTTATTATCGGGGGTATGTATAACAACTCTCTTTTTCTTACAATCAATATTTGCCTTACATCGAGACAACCAATCCATACCTAAAATAACACCAAAGTCTCCCAACTCGAAAGGTATTAAGTCAACAGGGAACATATACCCTGAAATCTCTAGGGAACAACTAGGACAAAATTGTTTTACAGGTACTTTATCTTTTTTATCCACTTCTATGGTCAGAGGTTCGTCTAGGTATTCTAACATCAATTGCATTTTATTCACACAATTCACAGATATAAAAGATTTGGACGCTCCCGAATCAAACAAAACGTTAACGTGTACGGAATTAAGAGTAAGCGTACCTGCAACCACATCAGAGTCATGAACTGAAGACTTCTGGGTCATCTTGAAAGTCCTAGCTCTAGCAGTACTGGTTGCTGGTCCTTGGGACACACTCCTTCCCGCATTACCTTGGGTCACTGACTTGCAATTCCTAGCTATGTGTCCTACTTTGCCGCAACTAAAACATGTAACTCCTTGAATCTCAGACTTACATTCCGTGGAATAGTGACCTTTCTGTCCATACTTAAAACAATTACATTCTCTCGGCACTGTCCACTGTGCTTTTTCCCACACGCCTTATAATCAACCGCTGGCTTACTCATCCTCGTCGGGGCAGAGTTAACTGAAGTAGTACCGTGTTTCGCCTGGGGAAAATCCTGCCTCTTGAACCTCTTATTCTTATTCCTTCCAAACCAACGCTGGAACTTCCGACTCGCTATTCCTGATTCTGATCTAGCGGGTCCACTTTCAAATTTCCTTTTCTTCTCACCCTGTTCCTTTGCAGCTAATTTCTGATCGCTTTCTATCACTAGGGCAGCCTGAACTACAGAAGTATATGTCTTGAGTTGTAAGGCTATAAATCCACGCCTTATTTCTGGCTTCAACCCTTGTTGAAACCGCTTCGCTCGTTGAGCTTCCGAACTCACATATTCCGGTGCTATACGGACCAACTCCATAAACTTCGCTTCATATTCCATGACACTCCTATCTCCTTGTTTCAACTCTAAAAATTCCATCTCCATTTGACTATGGAGACAGTCTGGAAAGTATTTCTCCAAAAATAACTCTGTAAATCTGGCTCATGGAACTGGACCTTCTCCTTCCAGGGCTCGCGTAGATTCCCACCAATAATTCGAATCATTCTTTAGAAAATATCTAGCATAATCTGTCTTTAAGTTCTCACTCACCTTGGTGAGCACAAACGCTTTTTCCATCTCCTTTAACCATATCCTGGCAGCAACAGGATCTACTCCTCCTTAAAAACTCTGGGGGTTTCACTGCTTGAAAAGACTTAAAACTAACACCCTAATTTGCCCCTCTTATCTCATGCTGCTGCTGGATTTGTAGTTGCTGCTGTTGGATTTGCTGTTGTTGTTGTATGAGTTGTTGTTGTTGTTGTTGTTGCAATTGTTGCTGTTGCTGCTGGAATTGTTGTTGCTGTTGGGCCAGCTGTACAGACTGCTGACGCAACAAGTTCATCATGTCACTCACGGAAGGATCCCCAGCAGATCCGTTATTGGGCTGAGAGTTTCTCTTTGGTGGCATCTCCTGAAACATAACAGTCATATATAAGAAAATAGATTGCTCCAGCGGGTTATATTTATGCATCAGGAGAGCGTTGCCACTAAGCCAATATTCTCATCCCTAGTTTAATTGGATCCGTCCTGAGTGAATGATCATAATCTAAAAATGCCAGCAACAAAAACAACAATAATAATAACAACAATAATAGTAACGCACAATATATATAAACTGAACCATAAGATAAAGCAGCTGAAATACAATAACCAACAGAATCCAACTAGTACAACTGAAAATCCAACTGGAAAGAACCTATCCGAGTACACACCAAAATTGACTGTCATAGCAGCCTCACCTACTACAAACTATCACAACATAATGTACATATACAAAGTAAACAACTACAGAACTCATAAAAGGCAACTCTGAGCTCTGTATCTCTCTGCTATGACTCTGTATAACCACTGCCACCAATGGAACCTAGCTCGAACACTAGCCATTTTACTAGGTCCTGATACTGCACAGCTCTGAACTCTGAACTAATGAAACGGTCAACAGATCTAGCCCTCTCTACAGCCATCTGGGTTAATGCTCTCACACGGGCTCGCACCTCAGGGGAAGGGGCAAAAATACCCTGGAATGGTGCAATAGGTACCTGATCAAACTGAGCAGCAAACTCCGGACTCTGATCTCTAATAAAGGAAGTATTCACCGCCCTATGAACATGGTAAGGGATCGGTGAAGAAGTACCACTAGGGGCCACAGGAGGTACCGGAGGTCTTGCCATGGAAGAACTGGGACCGCAGCTGGGAGGTAAATCCCTGACAGCAGACACAGACCTACGTACCCAACGGGGACGAGAACCAGATCCAGGGATGTCTCTAGGCATAAAGGAAGGGACGGGTGGAGGAGGCATAGAGGTCTCCTCAGTAACAGCATCAGGGGGTCTCTCAGAATCTGAGCTATCCGAATCAGAAGGATTCTCTCGTGATTGAGAACTCGAAATCACAATAGGCCACTGCCAACATAATAAATATACAGGCAAGACACAACCAGGTCAAGGCAATTCTATCAAAACATTTAATAGATGCCAGGGTAACGCCGTCGGAACCCTCGACTGACTCTAAAGGTTTGCTCCTCTATATGAGTTGCTGACTCACACTTAAAGACTCACGTTATAACCTAATCGACACAATCCCTAACCTGAATCAGGGACTTGAACCTGTAGCTCTGATACCAACTGTGACGGCCTCAACCCCGGGGTAAGGAGTTGACGTCACCAAACACAACAACCAAAATATAAATAACAAGCTTATTATTAAAATATACTAACTTGACACCAAACCAAGATCTGATCCAGGTTCAAGTATAATTCAGGTTCTCATTATTACAAACCCTTTATTCAACATAATACACACTAACTTTATTCAACAACTCATCAGACCTCATGTCCTGATACAAACTACCTCAGAGGAGCCGGGTCTAGTAGGGGCGGGAACATGGGTCTGTCTGACTGATCTTCTAGGCATCTGCGAGATATACATAACAGTTTGCAAGGGTGAGCATAATCGCTCAGCAATACCAAAATATGAATAACGGAATAAAACAGTTTTGTAACAGTAATAGGAACAGAGCTGTAATCATGATATCAACATTATATAACGAAAATCAGAGACTAGCTAGGTCTCTGACCTGCTGGACTTATCGGTTATACAGTGCGCGCAACCGAATTAGCCTCTTATGCCACCTCAATAGGCCTACTCTGGCCCCAACGTATCCCATATCTGATCATTTTATCCAGTTTTCAAAATCATTTTTACCTATCTCCTTCCAAAATCAATTCTGTCACAGCACACTATTCAAATCCTCTTTTTTATTTTAATCACATTTAGAGATAGGTATTTTCAGAAGTTACTTTTCCCCAAAACATAATTTTAAACATCATTTTCAAATATAGGGGATACGTAACTTAAAACGTTTCTGTTCCATTACGAAAGTAAAACAATAAGTTATTTATAAGCACGTAACCATAAAAAAAATGGTCAGGGGTACTTGCCTTGCAACGCTTTACAAAACCCTAAGTAGCTTTTACGCTAACTTTAATCCTGGAAAACTCGATCGAAATCTACAAATACAGAATACCCTAATCATTTACACCGACATGCTTGATATCCTCAAATTCTAACAACTCAATCTGATAACCCGACTCGTATTATTATTATACACATAATCACACAATCACGTAGTCAGAATACTATTAGAGGTAACACGTATAATATAAATTCGTACATTTACAAATATATTTTTAGGAAATTTTGGCAGCAACCTTTTTATTTATAAGACTACCCGTCGATCATAACCAACGCCAACAATCACAACAATCCATAATATTACTTCACCATTTTATACAACGTACATCCTCAACACCAATCGATATTAATTATTTAAGTCCAAAAATATTTTACGTAATCATTTTATTTATTTATAAAATTTAGGACTCTGAACATCGTCATCACCGTCCACCGTCCGCTCGTAACGAGTCATCGCGGTACGGCGGCAAAATTTCGCGGGTACCCGATAAATTCTCGGATTTCCAACACAAAATTTTACCGATTTATCCTTAAGAATTATTCCGCACAAATAATTAATATCATAAATATTAATCAAAAATCCTACTGAAAATAGGAAATGAAATTAAAGGCTGCAATAATCGAGCCCAACTACAAAAACTAGGCCCACCAGTAGAGGCCTAAATCAACCAGGCCCAACTGTGAAGCCCAAACCAATCCAACAGAGAACACAACCAACCCGCACAAGACACTGCACAGCCGTACTCAATGCACATCCGCACACACACGCGCCACCGTGCCACACACACACACATGCACACACAACTTCACACACAGGTACACACATACATAATCATATGCATATACACAACTGAATAACAAAAATCGATCCCACCAAGCAAGAAAATCAAGTGCCGGCTCACCGGAATCAGGCCGGAAAACAAGAACGGCGACAACCAGGTGCCACGGCAAGGGGAACAGGGGAGCAAAGAGAGAGAACCGAGACAATCGAGAGAGAGAATCGAGAGAACAAAAGAAACAGCCGAAGCCGAGAGACAAAGAAGAGATGATGTTTTCACTCTCCCAAAGCCAACTGCTGACACGTATCTGTTAATTGGATACGTGTCAATTTCTTTTATAAGATTTTGACACGTATCCCTGATATACCCGGGAACCAAAATTTCGCCTCGGAATCTGAATTTAACGAACCAAGCCACCCTTAAAATAGTTTCGAAAAATTACCAAAATAAAGTTAAAATAACATAAATATCCCGGAGTTTATAAAATGCAAATTTCAAAAAATTTTAAAACACTTTTTAAGGTGCTCTTCGTACCAGCTTTTTAATAAATAACGAAACGACACGCGGGTAAAACGATTCCCGAAAATTTCCAAAATAATTTTAAAATTCTCAGAATATTATAAACGTCATAAAATATGAGTTTCGTAATTTTTGAAGATTTCCATAATTAAATATGGATTTTACAACCAAACACACTCAGAAAATCATATAAAAAAATAAATAATTAATAAAATATTGATTTCTCAATTTTATAAAGTCCTAAAAATAATTATTGAAATTATAAAATTATAAAACCAATTTTAAAAATCATCCAAGTATTTATGAAATTAAAACTACAATAAAATAACTTTTTATAAGCAAAATAAAATCATATATCTCACTAATAAATTACACAATTCAATCCCACCTAACAACAATCATAAATAATTAAATAACAATCCATAACTGCTGCCAAAACTAATACACGCATTTTATTTATTTACTTAAACCTTTATTACACTTCCAAATATTAGAAAAAAATAAAAATACACGAGTCGTTATATCTCATCCCTCTTAGACATATTACCGACACGTTGACATTGATCACATTTCAAAACGAACTGGTGAGCGTCTTTAAACAAGGTCGATCAAAAGAAACCTGCTTGAAGAATACGAGCTGCTGTCTTTTCTCCACCATAATGTCCTCCATACGCCGTTGAGTGGCAATCTCGCAAGATCCCCCCCCCCCCCGTTTCGCTGTAAGGAATACAGCTCCTGTTGATTTGGTCAGCTCCTTGACAAAAACGAAATGACTTATCCCACATATACCACTTTACTTCATGTAGAAACTTCTTCCTTTGAGCATAAGATAAGTCGGGAGGCATTATATTACTCACAAGGTAGTTCACAATGTCTGAAAATCACAGTTCTTCTTCTTGTACTCCAAACAGCTGCTTATCGGGAAAAGACTCATTTATCAATGTCTTATCCAATAAAGTAGCATTAAGATTCTCTAAATATGAGAGATAATCAGTGACTTGATTTTCAGTCCCCTTTCTGTCCTTGATCTCTAGTTCATATTATTGAAGCAAAAGAACCCATCTAATCAATCTAGGATTTGATTCCTTCTTTGAGATGAGATAATGAATTGCAGCGTGATCAGTGAAAACTGTCACCTTAGTCCCAAGTAGATAAGATTGAAATTTCTTAAAACCATAGACGATAGCCAAAAGTTCTTTCTCCGTAGTAGTGCAATTCAGTTGAGCACCATTTAGGGTCTTGCTAGCATATAAGACCACATGAAATATGTTGTTCTTCCTCTGCCCAAGAACTGCTCCAACTGCATAGTCACTTGCAACGCACATCATCTCAAAAGGTTCATTCCAATCAGGTGCAGTTATGACCGATGACGTGATTAAACTCTTCTGCAATATCTCAAAAGCTGCAAGGAACTCGTCATCAAACATGAAAGGAACATCTTTCTCTAGCAAACTGCACAATGGCTTTGAAATCTTAGAGAAGTCTTTGATGAAGCGCCTATGGAAACCCGCATGACCAAGAAAACTGCGAATTGCCTTAATAGAAATAGGTGGAGGAAGATTCTCAATGACCCCCACCTTGGCCTTGTCCACCTCAAGACCCTTACTAGAAACCTTGTGCCCGAGAATAATGTCCTGACACACCATAAAGTGACATTTTTCCCAATTAAGAACCATATTGGTCTCAATACACCTCTTGAGAACGTGTCCAAGATTTTGCAGGCATTCATCAAAAGAATCTCCAAATACAGAGAAGTCATCCATGAACACCTCCATATTCTGGCCAATTATATCAGAAAAGATGGCCATCATGCATCTCTGAAATGTGGCTGGTGCACCACACAGACCAAAAGAAACTCGTCTGAAGGTAAAAGTACCAAATGGACAAGTGAAGGTAGTTTTCTCCTGATCTTCAAGAGCGATACAAATCTGATTGTAGCCCGAATAACCATCCAGAAGACAGTAGTACTCATGACCGGCCAATATATCAAGCATCTGATCAATGAAGGGCAAAGGGAAATGATCCTTCCTAGTGGCTTTGTTCAGCTTCCTATAGTTCATGCAAACTCTCCACCCCGTGACTGTTCGTGTAGGAATAAGCTCATTCTTCATATTTTATACCACAGTAATTCTACCTTTCTTTGGAACACATTGAACCGGGTTTACCCATGAACTGTCAGAAGTAGGATAGATGATCCCTGCATCTAGCCACTTAAGAATTTCCTTCTTCACTATTTCCTTCATGATTGGATTAAGTTGTCTTTGTTGCTCGACCGTAGGCTTGCTACTTTCCTCTAGCAGAATTTTATGCATGCAATAAGAAGGGATGATTCCCTTGATGATATCTGCTATAGTCCAGCCAATTTCCGATTTAAACTCTCTCAAAATCTTCAGAAGCTTTTCCTTGTCACTACCTGAAAGGTCAGATGCAATAATAACAGGAAAAGTAGATGCATCACCTAAAAATGCATACCTCAAATGCTCATGTAAAGGCTTCAGCTCAGGAGTGGGAGCTTCCTCAATAGATGGCTTGAGGCATTTAGGAGCTTTGTTCAATTCCTCCATTCCAAGAGATTTAAAAGGCATATCAATCTTCCTCTTCCAGGGAGAAGCATTCAAATATTGCAATTGTTCTTTAACTTCGTCATCTTCACTATCTGAATTTCCCAATAAGGCTTTTTCTAAGGCATCAGACCTTAGCAATTGATCAAGTTCTGAAGTAAACACAGAATCAACCAACTCCACCTTTAGGCACTCCTCATTTTCTGTAGGAAATTTCATAGAATTGAACATATTAAAAGTTACATCCTGATCCAACATTCACATTGTGAGCTCACCCTTCTGCACATCTATCAAGGTTCAGCCATTCACCAAGAAAGGTCTTCCCAAGCTTATGGGAATCTTCTTATCCTCCTCGAAATCAAGAATTACGAAATCAGCAGGGAAGATGAGTTTATCAACCTTGACCAAGACGTTATCCACAATACCTCACGGATATATAATAGAACGGTCGGCCAACTACAAGGTCATATAAGTCGGTTTTGGATCAGGTAAGTCCAACTGCTTGAAGATTGATAAAGGCATCAGATTGATGCTAGCTTCCAAATCACATAAGCATCTGTCAAAAGACACTTTTCCAATAGTACACGGAATAGTGGAACTTCCTGGATCTTTAAGCTTCGGAGGCAACTTCTGTTGCAACACAGCACTGCATTCCTCCGTGAGAGCGACAGTCTCTAAATTATCTAGCTTCACCTTTCGAGAGAGAATATCTTTCATAAACTTTGCATAACTAGGCATCTGCTCAAGAGCATCAGCGAAAGGTATGTTGATATGAAGTTTCTTGAACACCTCCAGAAACTTTTCAAATTGCTTGTCCAGCTTTTTCTTCTGCAACCGCTTAGGAAAAGGCGGTGGAGGATAGATCTGTTTCTCCCCTGTATTACCCTCATGAGGAGTATGCTCAACAGTAGTCTTCCTTGGTTCCACATCTACTTCCTGCAGCTCTACTTCTTTTTCAGCCCCAGCTTCTTAGTCAACACTTGAGTTTGTTCGGGATTCGCAACCTTTCCAGACCTCAAAGTGATTTCCTTTACCTGCTCCTTAGCTTCCCTCTTTCCTGGCACTTCAGTGTCACTAGGTAGTATACCAGGCTGACGATTTAGCAAGGCATTGACAATTTGCCCAATTTGATTTTCCAAGGTCTTGATATAAATAACTTGACTTTTGCACATAAGCTTCAACTACTCTAATTCATATTTCTCATTAACTTGTTGCAGCTGGAGTTGTTGTCTCGGTGCATATTGAGGTTGCTAAAAACCAGGGGGTTATACTGCTTAGCTGGATACTGCTGATAAGGCTGTTGAACCGCATTCTGAGTGTTGCTCCAACTGAAATTAGGATAATTGCGGTTGTTGGGATGATAAGTGGCTGGCACAGGTTGCTGCGAGCGTTGAAAGTTGCTCCCGAACTGAACGGATTCACTAGAAATTGCGCACTGATCAGTCTCATGGGCACCAGCACAAAGCTCACAGATACTAGCGATTTAATTAACTCCATAATTAGCCAAAGTCACCTTCATCGTCAAAGCCTTGAGTTGGGCAGCTATAGCAGTTGCTACATCCAACTCCAAAATTCCTGCTACCTTTCCCTGAGTCAGTCTCTGGGAAGGATTCTGGTACTCATTAACAACCATCAGTTCAATAAGTTTATAAGCTTCATCGTAGCTCTTAGCCCAGAAGACTCCTTCTGATGCTGCATCGAGCATGGGTCTAAAAGTAGCACCCAATCCATTGTAGAAACAGTTGATAATCATCCAATCAGGCTTGCCATGGTGTGGGCACTTTCTTAGCATCTCCTTATATCGATCCCAAGCCTCACACAGAGATTCTCCAGTTTGTTGAGCAAATTGAGTAAGAGCATTCCTGATTGCAGCAGTCTTCGCCATAGGGAAGAATTTAGTGAGAAACTTTTGAGCATGATCCTCCCAAGTGGTGATAGACCCTGCTGGTAGAGAATGTAACCAGAACTTAGCTTTATCCCTTAGAGAGAACGGGAAAAGTCGTAACTTGATAGCATCTTCAGTCACATCATTGAACTTGAAAGTGTCGCAGATCTTGATGAAATCCCTGATGTGCATATTGGGGTCTTTAGTAGGAGAACCCCTAAACTGAACTGATCTGTATAATCTAAATCGTGGTTGACTTGATCTCAAAAGTGTTAGCCCTGATGGCTGGCCTGATGATGCTTGACTGAATGTCATTGATCTTAGGCTGAGAATAGTCCATCAAAGCCTTAGGATTTTCTGCTTGATCACCCATCTCTACTAAAGTTGATTCCTCAACTTTCTCTTCTTCTTCTTCTTTTTCTACCTTCTTTTCTTCTTCAAAAAACTTCCTTTTGAACTACCACAACTTCTTCCTCGGCTTTATCCAGTATTCTCTTACGAGTACGCGAACGCGTATGCATACACCCTCGCTAGAGTACCTAAAATAATGCAAGGAAACGAATAAGTAACAATGTCCGGGTCAATGAACTTTAACAACCACTGATGGAAAGCACATAAACTATAAATTAACACTGTAGTCCCCGGCAGCGGCGCTAAAAATTTATTAGTCGCTAAACACGCGCTAATAATACACGCAAGTATACGAGTTCGCAAGTAGTATAGAATCTTTTGTAGTTCGTTCCCACAGGGACTAGCTTGGTTAACTAATTAATTCACGCACTTAAACAACAATTTATGGTTATTATTCAATGCTAAGATGATAACAATTTGAGGTTGTTTATAACTAAGAATTAAACTAACAATTATAACTAAGAGAATAAGATTGACTGAATTAATATATATGACAAACATGGGATCCTAAATTCATTAAATACTTCATTCAATAGCCTTATTGTTCTTAACCTTAACATGCAATGGTGATGACACTAATCAGATAACACGAAACTGATAAACGCCAACTTTCGTTCCACGAATACCATTCTACCAGACTTCCACAAAAGAGATAGAAGCTAAATAGACACCAAATATATTAAGACCCTATATGTCTATAGAATTTGACAACATAACGGTTTAAGAACAAGTTATCTATCTTGATTACATAGGGCAAGTAAGATGGTTAAAATTACCCACAAATCATACATAATAAATACATGAACTTATGCTAACATGGCAAGTTCTAAATCCTTAAATTCACTTTCGCTTTATTAAGAATTAACACAATATCTTATAAGTTCACGACGCTTATAAGACGAATACGCACAGCCAATACTAGGTTATCATACAATCACCACATACTAAGGCATCGAAATAATTTAACAAAATAAATCCAAAAATAAATCCGCTAGAACCTCATGATAACGATTAGCCCATAATCGGACTCATCATCAATGTGGGTTCCGATAAAAGTATGGTATAATAAATGTAGTCTTTATATCGAATAAATAAAACCAAGTACTAAACAAGAGTAAGGTTCACGAATAAGAAAACTAGCATCCAAGTTACAACTTGGAACAAAGATTCACAAGTAAAAACAAGATCTTCTTCGTATTCATTGAATCTGTGCTAAAACGGTCTTCTTATAGCTCTCCTTGATAAGTCTCCGGCTTGATATCTTATTAAAAAATGACCTAAAGTTATTTATATAGCAGCCCTAATCAGCAGAAAAGTCCAGAAATTAGTCTTCTATTTAAAACAGGATTCTTGAAACCCGACCTGGCGCGGCCGCGCGCTTGATCAGCGCAGGCGCGCTGGCTCTCTGAAGTTCGGGCACGGACGCGCGCTTGATCAGCGCGGGTGCGCTGGGCTTCTGTCAAAACTTGACTTCTTTCTTTTTCTTGCAGATTTCAGCCGGCTTTCCACGAGCTTTAATTCCAACATCACCTTGACACCAAATTAGCACCAAAATAATGCTAATTCACCTGACTATCTAGATAATTCCTGAAATGCAAAAATACTAAAAAATACGTCAAAACACTTAACAACTTGAGTACAAACGCATCAATTCAAAGCTTTTTAGAGCATTATAAAGTGTCATAAATGCCACTTAACAGATGACACTCAGGAGATTCATCTCAAGACCAGCTACCAGTGCTACATCTTCAATGACAACATTTCCATAAATTATCTTGCCATATCCCATTCTGAAACCTATGCCGTTGTCTCCAAAAGTCACTAACGGGCCAACCATCTCCTCAAATTGTGATAGCAGGGCCATATCATCTATCATATGTCTTGAGCATCCACTGTCTGTGATCCATATGACCTTCTTCACTTTGCCTTGCACACAATGAGGATTAAGTATGTTTAGCAACCCAAGCAGTGTTAGGTACTTTCTTTTTATTAACAAATTTGGTAGAAGTAGAATTTGATGATTCAGAAAGAATAAAATTTATTGATTGATGAGGATTTTCCTTTTTAGCTGAGGACTCAATTTTGACTTTCTTAGGATCTACTCTTAGCTTGTGGCAACTTGTCATTACTTTCATGTTGAAAGGTATTAAATCAAACTTGTCACGGAATGAGTAGGGATCATCAACCTTTGCTTCATTGTACTTGCATGCTCTCATTCTTGGCTCACTAACAGCCTTCTTACAAAGGTGAGTTAGGTGATTTTTAGAGCCACATTTCTGACAATTATTTCCTAGGAGCATCTGCAACATATGCAAAGTTATTGCTTTTGTTTATCCCAATCTTTCCATTTCTGTTTTTCTTCTTCTTTCTTGCATTCTCAGTCTTAACCTCCATGATTGGCTTCTTGGGGATTTGATCCACCATGAGCTTTTTCTCAGTTTTAGAAGGTGGAGTTATTTCTGTGCATTTCTTTTCTTTGTCCTCATCAGCAAGTTCTTGCTTTATGATCAATTCCTCTTCAATGAAATTTACTTCACATGCTTTAAACAGTGGTGATCTAATCTTTCTCAGCATAGCTGAGACATGTTCACTTACAGTTGCTTTTCCCTTGTCACCTTCAACTTTCTTGTTATTGTTCAATACATCATAATCCAAGTCAATAGCTATGTTTGCACATGGCTTGTTCTTCTCATGGTATTGAACAACTAGCTGAGATACATTCATGAATAACTTCAGTTTTACTTCATTCTTTTCTATCTTCTCTCTTAACACGGCTTCTATTTCACTAGAACACTTCAGCTTATTCTTTAGATATTCATTTTCTTGCTTGACTATCTCAAGCTCCACAAACAATAGCTCAAACTTTTATTTCTCACTCTCAAGCTTCTCATTAGCTTTTGATAATCTACTGACCTCCTCAGTAGCTGCTACCATGCTAGTATGAATATGAAATATTTCTAAGCTCATCTTTTCAACAGTCTCCTTATATTGACTTTCATTTAAATCAATAATGGTAAGAGTTGGTATCTGTGTTTTTGATGAGGATGACTCTCCTTGCTTCAAGGCCATGAGTGCATAGTTTTCTATTTCCTAATCATCATCATTATTTAAATTATCCCAACTCTTTCCTTCTATAATATAATCTTTACCCTATTGCATTCTTAGAAGAGCCTCATACTTTGCTTCCAATTCAATATAGGTATTGTCCTTTTTCACTTTCTTTGGATTCCTGCATTCAGTAGCAAAATGGCCCAATTCATCACAATTGAAGCACCTGATCTTTGACATGTCAACAGATCCTGTTTTGTAGCCATTTTTGTTGCCAAAATTGTACCGTGTCTTTGTTTTCCAGCTGCTGTCCTTGTTGGATATCTGTCCCTTATTTTTGAAGAACTTTGGCTTCTTTACTTTAATGTTAGAGAATTTTCTTGCTAAGTAATCCATGGACTGATCTAACTCATCCAGTTCATCCAAGGTATAGAATTCATCCTCTTTAAGTTCAAGAATAATTTTCTTTTGTGGTTCCTTATTTTTTTGCTCATTACTTGAAGCAGCTGGAGTCTGGATTTCTTGTTCATCATCAGATGACTGGATGTCATTAACAATTAGAGCACTTGATCCATTAACAAAGTGCCCTTAACTAGCTCTTAAAGATTTTCTTTAGATCATTTCCAGTTCATAAGTTTTTAAAATACCATATAATACTTCCAGTATCATTCTGCTCAAGTATCTCCCTTCTCTTATAGTTGAAATCTTCTGTTCTAGATGGTCAGGAAGGGTGAGAAAAAATTTCAAGTTAACCTCTTCAGCTTCATAGTATTTTTCATGAAGCTGCAAGTCATTAATCAGCTTATTGAATCTTTCAAAAACATCAGTTATGCTTTCCTTTGGTTTAGCCATAAAACCCTCATACTGAGTCACCAGTATTCTCCTTTGATTGGATCTAACTTCCTCAGTTCCTTCACACAAAATTTCTATTTTCTCTCAGATCTGTTTAGTTATGTAACAGTTGACAAAATTATTGTACCTGACATTATCAAGTGACTCTATTAGAATTAACTATAGACCACTGTCAAGAGAGACCTTTTCATTTTCAGTTTCTGTGTATTTAGAAGGATCTTTAGGACCATAATGTGCTGGGATGACCATGTCTCCATCTATAGATTCTTCAATCCTTTCCATAAGAATGAAGGGTCCATTCTTTAGAATCTGGATGTACAAGGGATTGGCCATCCATAGAAACATCATCATTTTCTTTTTCCATAATGTGTAGTTAGTATTATCAAAGGCTGGTATCTTGATACTGCTAATCTTCTGTATATTTATTCTTCCAAGATCTTTAATCTGTTTGCTTTCATATTTTTCTCTGATACCACTTGTTATGTAATGAATACAACACAGGGGGGATGAATGTGTTTTGGATATTTTTAAGGCTTTTTGAATGTTATTCACTTGGTTAACAAAGCAGATTAGAAATGCATTAATATTATGTTTGCTGAAATAAAATAGTGCACATAATATTTCAAAACTTACTTAATTTAATATTAAAATCAAGCTAGTGTTTTGCTACAAATCTTGAGTTCTTTGTAAGTAAAGAACTCAGCTTCTTCCTTGAGAGAGTTACAAGAAAAACTAGATTTGTTTGATATAATTTAAAAGCAAAGGACTAGTGTTTACTTTATAAATTGGCAAACACAGGTTTACACAACATGCAATAAGATGCATTAAACCCTCCTTTAAGTTATCTCTAAAGCTTTCCATTTCTGGCTTAGTGAATCCTTGCATATCTTGAAGATCTATGACTTTCCTTTGTCATTTAATCTTGTCTTTTAATCTTGTACTCTTCAAGCTACTTTTGTAGACTTTTCATTCTAAGTGATTAGATCATTTTTTGATTGATAATCTTGAATATTTAACTTGTCTGCATTCTGTACTTGAGGTTCATATCGAGTTCTCTAGTTTGTTCTATAGAGAACTGACATCTCTATAAGTATAATGGCTTATCGAGATCTCTTGGTTCCCTACAGGTGTTTTGACTTGTCGAGGTCTCTGAGTTCTCTATAAGTGAACTTGGCTTGTCGAGGTCTCCAAACTTCTACATGTAGAAATGACTTGTCGATATCTCTGAGAAATCTATAAGCATTTTGACTTGTCGATATCTTTGAGATCTCCGGTGAGAGAATTGACTTGTCGATATATCCAACCTTCATATCTTCACTCTGACTCGTCGATATCTCTGAGTTCTCTAATGCAGAAATGAGTTGACGATATCTCAGAGATCTCTATATACATTTTGACTTATAGATATCTCCGAGATCTATAATGATAGTTTGACTTGTCGATATCTCCAATCTTCACGTCTTTATTTGGCTTGTCGATATCTCTGAGACTTCTCCATAAGCCATTTTGAACTTCTCGATAAGTCATTCTGGATTTCTCGAATGACTTCTCTATATGACTTAATTTGTGACTTGTAGATATCTTGACTTAGAATATTTTCCCCAAAACAGATTTATTCAACTCCAAGCTTCTTCACAATTTCTCTAAGGCATGACCTTCCTGATCTTCTTTCAGAGTTTATTCTTAGGCTTGAGACTGTTTACAGAAAAATACTCCAGTCTAATTTTTGACACTTTTATAGACTCAAGTAATAAAGAACAAAATACAAATTTAGATTATCATAAAACTAATTTTTAGGGCTGTCAATTTGACTTAGTCTTGTTATGACACAAGCATGTCTTGCACAACAAGTTAGGACAAAATGAAGCTCAATTGTCCCTTCCATAACATGTTCCCTGATAAAGTGATATCTGATACTGATGTATTTTGTGATAGAATGTTGCACTAGAATTTATGTCATAGCAATTGCACTTTGATTGTCATAGTAGATTTCTTTGAGTACTACAATCCATAGTCCAAAAGCTAATTTTAATCCAAAGAATCTGAGCACAACAGCTGCCTGCAACAATATATTCAACTTCATTTATAGATGTATAGATGTATTTCTGTTTTTTACTTTTCCATGTAGCAAGTCTTCCACCCAAATACTGACAGCCACCCGAGGTACTCTTTATGTCAATTTTGCATCATGAAAAATCAGCATCTGATAGCCTATCAGACTAAAATTTGATTTTCTTGTATACCATAAACTAAGAGCTTGAGTCCCCTTTAAGTATCTCAGAATTCTTTTCACAACAACCAAATGAGGTTCTCTAGGCTTGGCCTGAAATCTTGTACACAAATAAGTTGCATATATAATATCTGGTATACTAGCAGTTAGATACAATAATGAGCCAATCATACCTCTATAAGCAGTGATGTCAACCTCATTACCTTGATCAGGATCTAACTTAGTAGCAGTGGCCATTGGAGTTGTAGCTGTAGTACTTTCCTGCATATTGAATCTAGTCAATAGATTTTTTGTATACTTAGAATGATTAATGAAAATTCCTTCATTAGTCTGTGTTACTTGAGTCCAGGGAAATAGCTCAGTTCTCCCATTATACTCATTTGATACCTTGACTTCATAAGATCAAAAATTTTCTTGCACAAACTTGTTATAGTAGACCAAAAAATTATGTCATCAACATATATTTGCACTAAAAGAAGATCACTACCCTTATTTATGTAAAATAAGGTTTTGTCAATTGTACCTCTTTTGAAACCACTCTCATTCAGAAATTTAATAAGTGTTTCATACCAGGCCCTTGGTGCTTGTTTGGGTCCATATAATGCTTTGTCAAGTCTGTACACATGGTTTGGAAATTTTGGATCAATGAAACCAGGTGGTTGCTCAACATACACCTCTTCTTCTAACTATCCATTTAGAAAAGCACTCTTGACATCCATCTGAAAGACTTTGGATTTCTTGTGTGTAGCATATACCAAAAAAATCCTGATAGCTTCCAGTCTTGCCACATGAGCAAATGTTTCATCATAATCAATGCCCTCTTGTTGTGAATAACCCTTTACAACAAGTCTAGCTTTGTTCCTCATTATAGTGCCATATGAGTCTGTCTTATTTCTAAAAACCCACTTTGTACTAACTACTGACTTATTCTTTGGCCTAGGAACAAGTTTCCACACTTTAGTCCTTTTAAATTCATTCAACTCTTCCTGCATTGCTTGAATCCAATCAACATCTTTGAGTGCATCCTCTACTTTCATTGACTCCTCTTTAGAAAGAAAGTTGTGATAAAGGCATGCATGTTCAATTGCACTCCTTGTTTGAAGACCCGCATCAGGATCTCCAATGTTAAGATCATGTGTATGATCTTTTGTCCATTTGACATCCCTTGGCAATTCAGTTCCATTTCCTGATGCTCCCCCTGCAGTGGATGCATTATCTTCATGTGAAGCTCCCCATGTATCAGTACTATCATTTCCTGATTGAGAAGAACTTCTATTTATGGACTATTCACCAAATTGATCTTGATGCTCAGTTAAATGATCTCCTCCTGATGAGCTATCAATAGTTGAACTAGAAGAATTTCCAGTTGATCCAGTATTTTCTGATTCATCAGTATCATCAGGATTTGATTCATTAGAGTTGTGACTGTCTTGATGTATATCTTGAATGATGACATTTCCAATGATTATATTGCTATATCCCAGTGTTTTTCCTATATTGACATCACCATAGCAAACCATTGGGCCATCATTCTCCCCATATCCAGGTTTTAAGCACTTCTCTTTCCTTCTCAAGTACTTCCTCTAGCATGGCATATTTAATGTGCATCTGAGCTTCATTGTGTGTGGCCTTTTTATATGCTTTTTCACTTTTATGCATACATCCAAGCTCAGCTTCTAGAAGGTCATTTCTCTTTCTAAGTTCTTTATTCTCATCTATCAAGCTATCATTTTCAATTGACTTGCTCTTAATACTAGCATGTAGAGAATATAATAATGTTTTCAATTTAAAAAATCTATGGGTATTTATAAGGTAAATAGTCATGTGTACCTTATCAGTAGAAGACACATCATCTCCATTAGTAGCCATCAAAGCATATCATTCATTATCATTTTCCGATCCTGACGAGTCCATCTAGTCTTTGTAGGAGCTTGAAGTGAACAATGCCTTTCTAGTTGACATAGGACATTCAGTAGACAAATGTCCTCTTTTATTGCAGTTGTAATAAGTCACCTTGGTCTTGTCAAACTTCCTTCCCTTAGAATACTGACCATCATTCTTTTTGAACTTGTCCTTGCCATCACCAAAGTACTTCTTGTTGAAGCCACCTTTTCTTTATGGCATTTTAAACCTCATTATTTTAAACCCTTTCAGCAACATGGCAGCCATCTGAATAACTTGAGGATCATCTAGTTCAATGTCAGAATCTTCATCAGTATCTGTGCCAGGATCTGATGATTCAGTGTCAGGATCCGACTCCTCAATTATCTGCCTTCTTCTTAAGCTCTCTTTAACTCTTTCCTTGCCTTTGTGAGCTTCAACACTTAGAGCAACAACCTTCATTTTCTGTCATTTCTTGTTTCTCCTTTGTTGAATCTCAAGATCATGGGTTTTCAGCATCCCATATACTTCATCCAATGGCAGTACATCAAGATCATATTGATGCCTGATTATGATTGCTTGTGTGTCCCATTCTTCAGGAAGAGCGCTCAGAAACTTGGTGTTTGAATCCTCCTTATCATAATATTTTCCAACCAATGACAGATCATTCAACAGTGTCAAAAATCTGTCATAGATGTCAGTTATAGTCTCATCAGGTTTAGCATCAAATTGTTCATATTCTTGAATAAGAAAAATCCTTCTGCTCTTTTTGATTGCCATTGTTCCTTGACATTGAGTCTCTAAAGCATCCCATATAGACTTGGGAGTTTTGCAAGCAATCACCCTGTTTGACATCACATTGTCCAAACTATTATGTAGAATATTCCTGACTTTTGCATTCTTAAGCATTGTAGCTTTCTCAGGATCAAACCATTTAGACTTTTCTTTCCTGATGTAGTGTTCAGAACTGTAGCATTCATGGACATAACCTTTTGAGGATAAGGAGGTCCACTGTGAATTATATCAATATATGCATCATCAATGGCTTCAAGGAACATCGACATCTTGACTCTCCATGTAGAGTACTCATCATTTTTTAGGATTGGAATTTTCATGCTTTCATACTTACTTCCATACATGTTTGATCTTTTCTAATTAAGAATTAATTAGCCTGCTCTGATACCACTTGTTACCCAGAATATGATAATTGTTTAAGGGGGTGGGATATAATTATCATATAAATCAATTGTCAAGGAAGTAAAGTAAGAACAATATAGATCAAATAAAAGTTTATTAAATGTTTTACAAACTATTACAGAACTTTCTTAAGAAAGGGGATTCTTAAGAGCTGCTAGGTTATAAATAATACTCGAGATGTTTAACCACAGTGGTAACCTAATATGTGTTTATATATCGCACAGCTACAAAATCAATCTCTATCAATTACAAGATATGTTACAGTGTGGTATATCTAGTTTCTATACATATCTACTTAACAACTACGTTCCTATAAGTCAGGAACCGACAATAAAAAACTCCTCCAATACTGGGACGTATCAATCAAACAGATTCTGACTTATCATGTAGTATAGTCATATCCTAACAGTGTCATATCCTGATGCACGCAGATACTGACAACTGATCAGATCCTGACGCTTTGACAAATCCTGAGTGACATATGTATATCCGGATTGACTTTAGCTAATCCTGATCCCATCAAATCCTGATTTCTGACTTAGACATTTTCCAACTGCTATTTTATTATTTATTTTTGATTTATCATGAATCAATTTTATAATTTTTTTAGCCCGGATGAATAGCATGTATTGATTTATTTTAGTCCGACGCAATTATACTGACTAAGGAATCATCTCAATTTTCATTTTATTAAAATAGTTTTGAATATTATAGAAATTGAAAAAACCCATAATTATATAAACCTAAATATTTTACACACAGATCTGCAATCAAACTTTTAATATTTTGGATATTAGGGTCGGATACCAGTTATCCCACAATCCTAAGCCTACATTATATCTAACAATGAATTAGGTAGACTTTAATTTTATTTTAACACAGAATAAGAATTACCTTTAGTTTGAATATCATTTTAATTTTAGCGTAGATCAGTAATATACATTATTTTGTTTTAGCCGTAGGCCAGTTATATCAACCATCTAATTACATTTAGTTTGTTTTTAATTTTATTCTAGCTCTAGTTAAATATTATTTTATTTTAAGTACAATAGATAATATATTTTATTTTATTTTGATGACATAATATTGACTAATGCACTATTTTGTAGCCCGGTTTGATAAAAAAAAATTTAGCTAGATCGATAGTATTTATTATATTATTTTAGCCTGATATAACAAATCTTGGTTTTAGTCTCAGACCTGTTATGTCAACCAAATCCAACTAATTATATTTAATTTTTTCTTTAGTTTCATTTTAGCCCGGAATGAATATTATTATGTTTTAGACCGAATTGATAATATGTATAATTTTATTTTAGTCTGATGACATTATATCTTCCAAACGAATTTACTTTCAATTTATTTTGTTTAAGCTCATTTTTTTGTTTTAGACTGATGACATTATATCGACCAAAGGAATTTGCTTTCAAATTTTTATCAGTCTCTATTATTTTATTTCAATCTGAGGCTGCAAATCCAACTAATTGTATGTAATTTATTTTTATTTTTTATTTAGGATTGGATCAATAGTATAATTTTATTTAATATTTTATATTATTTTATTTAAATTAAAATCATTAGTCATATTATAATTCTAATTGTTTTTCTATTTATATAATTATATTAGGGTGATGGCCAAAAATACCTTTTTTTAGAAAATATAACAGGAATACCCGTTTTTGAAAGATATGGCCAAAATTACATTTCTAATACGCATTTCAAAAATGGGTAAGGCTATTACGCATTTGACAAATGAGTATTATTTAAAAAAAAATAAAAAAAAAGGTAAAATCATGATACGTATTCCTGACATGCGTATCATGCTTTGCAAAGTCATGATACGCATCTAACGAATGTGTATCCAAAATTATTTTTTTTTATTTTTTTTTACACAAGTTACCCATTTCTAAAATGCGTATTAGTAATACCCAATTTTAAAATGCGTATTAGGTAGGTATTTTTGGCCAAACATTTCAAAAAATGGTATTCTTGTTACAAAGTTTTAAAAAAGAGGTATTTTTGTCATTTTTTCGTGAATAGTAATCTACTTATGAGAGTGTTTTATTTTAAATATTACTATAATTACGGTGACCAGACCGACTACCAACCAAACTTTCATTGTTTCGTCTTTAATATAATTGTATAGATGATAAAAAAAATGTTATAAAAAGCATTCAACAACAAGCTTGGTAAAAAAAAGTTAGTACTAGCATTTAAGAAAGAAGAAAAGTATTTCTAGTTGTATTCAAGATTAACATTCATGAAAAAGAAAAGCATGAATTTGAATACAATCATTAGAAGTGAACGTTCGATGTTGATTTTAGTGCACGTGAAAGACGAATCATCAAGTTCGATAATGGTAACTTTATGATTTGAATCTAGTAGTTTTGTTTGTTTCTTTATTTACATAATATACGTATTTTGTGTTATTAATAAGTTGTTGATTTTACAGTGTAATGAATTGCTCAAAAAGGTTGGAAAAAATGAAGAATACTGATTGTTTTTCTCTGTCAAGTGTCAACGAGGAAATGCTGAAAAAAGTGGGTAAAAATATGATCAATTTGAGGGAAGGACAGACTCTGGGGCCGCACTAGGGTAGCGCGGGGTGAGTCACCGCACAGAGCCTCCGAATTTTCATTTTAAAAATTAACTAAAAATGAAAATTTAGTTTTAAAAAAAAATTGGTTAAGTTTTTTTAAAAAATATAAGAAATTTGGATGAAATAGGAGAATTATATTCATTAAATTTATTCAAAATTTTAGTGCTTTCATAATGCAAAATTTATATAAAATTTTAATAACTATTTATATGTTAGGTCACACAACACTATAGAAGGGGATTGAGTATAGTGTTTATACAATCAAATCAATTTAGAACACAAGTATGTAACAAGAATCAAGTACATTCAATATAACAAACTCCATTACAATAGAACATTTGTTCTCTCTCAATGATGAACAATATCACTAAGAGCTACTAGGTTACAATGAATAATCTTTCTCATGAATGATAACACATATATTGTAAACCCTAAGCTGTGTTTATATAGTATACAGTTACAAGATATCTTCTAATTGATATAGAATATAATTCTGTCTCCTAAAATATATCAATCAGATATTATCTTCTACAAGTCTTCTAGCTGTCCAACTCTTCATGCATATCTTCTATTATTTTAGTCCAGATCCTCTCCTGTAAATCAGCCGCATTCCTTATCTGAAGTACCTGCACTTAAGCCCTGATATAAATCCTGACGGCCTTAAGTTCTGATATAAGTTCTGACTTCAGTAAGTTCTGATTTCCAGTAAGTCCTGATATTAAGTTCTGAAACTAAACACAACAAATTAGACATGACATCTCAAATATATCTAACAATCTCCCCCAACTTGTAAATTATGAAAAATATACAAGTTAATAGATTTGATGATGTCAAAAATATTTAAGTACAAATACAATGAGAATTTATTTAGACAACTAACTATAACTTACAGTCCTTGTAGCTTTTACCAATCTTACTGAGTCAATCTGAATCCAAAGTGATTCTTGACAAAGTTTGATATCAGCTTCGCTTCTGCATTTCTCAGGACTTGAGCTAATGTAGTCTTGACTTGCTTCATTTCTTCATCTTGACTTCCAATATGGTATATTGCAGTCCTAAGTGCTGAGATGTGATTTCTTTCTAATCCATCACCAAGTCTGATTTCCCTTGGATGAGATGAGTCTTCATTATAGCACAGACATTTCTCTTTTAGAATAACTTCAAGATTAGCAGAATCCTTCTTCATTGAAATTTCACTTCCATCATCTTCAACTATATTTGGAACAAATTCTGTAACTCTTGATCCAGAGATTCTGGCTTTATCCCTTATGGTCTTCATTATGAAATTATACCATCTTCTGGTAAGCTCAAACTTTATCTCCAAAAGATAATGAAAAAATTGAAGTTCTTTCAGAGATTTGTTCAGCACATCTGATTCTGACATTCTGTATGTTCTTCCATTTTCAAGAAACAGAATCAGCTTTTCTTTGACATTACTTTTATCATGAGTATTCAGTACCACTTGAACAGATATAACCTTGTCAAGGTGTTTCTGTGTAACTTCCTCAAGTGGTTTGTCAGTTAATAAAAATGGATCTCTAGTAAGTACTTCAACTCATGTTTTGATCTTGGCTTCTTCAGAACCTAATCCAGCTCTGTCTCTTGCTTCTCTGGCTTTCAATCCAAAGTCATGAAATCAGATAACAGTTGACTTTTCTTAGGATCTGATGGTTTAACATTTTTCCATAGGAGTTTCCTTTTATCAGTAACTGTCATCTTGTTCAAATCAACTTGAGCTTTGTCAGAGGTTGATGTCTTGATGTTTTGTTCAGAATTTGCTGTTTCATTTATACTTTGCTGTTCTGAAATGTCTTCACTCTGAACAACTTGAGCTATGTCAGAAGTTGTCTTAGATTCTTCTATTATCTTCCTTCTTTTCAGAGTTTCAACCGTTTCATCTTCAGCAGGTGTATCATCAAAAACTTGAACCAGTTTGCACACTGGTTTCATCAGGATTTGAGGAATCTTCATCTCCTGTGTCTTTGGTGGTTCATCAATCTCTCCTTTCCCTTTTGCCTTGGGATCAATTTCAACTTATGACCTTATCTTGGGCTTTGAAGCCTCAGAAGTTTCCTTGATCACAATGCCTTTTACCTTAGGCCTTGGAGGTTTCTTTGCATTAGAAGCTTTAGACTTAAGATTTGTCTTCTCAGCTGCAAATCTAGCTTCTTCCTCCTTGAGAGTCTCTAAATCCATTCCAGGATTATGCTTGAGAAATAATCTTCTAGCAATTTCTTCATCAAGTGTCTGAATCTTGGGATCTTTATAATAGACTGTAGTCTCCCTCCCCTTAAGCTTCAGAGTTTGAAAAAACTTCTGAGAGTCTTGACTTTCATCTTGAATTAGAATAACAGGCTTTGTCATCAGACTTTGATCATCAGAACTTGCTTTCAGAACTTGAGCATTCACAGCTTCAGAACTTGTATTCTTCTGTGTAGAAGATTTGCTAGAATCAGAAATTAGTTTCTTTGAAGAAACTTTGTTGCTTTGACCTTGATCTTGACCTTTGCCCATGCTAGGGTTTCCCTGGTCATCTCCTTTATCATCCTTCTTCTTCAGTGTTTGAATAGTAGAGCATTTGGACTTAACTACCTTCTCCCCCTTTTTGGCATCATCTGGTAGGAGTATAGAGAGAAGAAGTTCTACTGAAGATTGGATTTCATTCAGTTGAGTCTGTTGAGAAGCTTGATTCTGTAGGACCTCAGTCAGTTGGGCCTGTTGCTTTTCTTGAACTTTCTCAATAGCCTCTACTTTTTCATGAATAGGTCTGATAAACCTATTCTTGTCTAGCTTGAGCATCAGGTCCAGCTTATCAGCATTTTCCTGTAGTTTATCAACCTTAGCATGAGTAATGGAGTGTTGACCTTGAAGACTTTTAGTACTGGGAGCTGTGACTTTAAGTTGATTTTTGAAATCCGAATTTGTCATCAACTCAACAGCTTTTGCAATATGATCTGAAAGAACTTTTGAGCTTGGAATGAAATCAGATTCATTCCACTTCTTGGTCCATTCAACTCCTCTATGAGTTTCTTCCCATGGAACAGGAGCATCTTGTTCAACAAACTTTTTAAGCAGTGTCTCCTTTTTAAAAACTAATCATCCTCTGAAAACACAAGAGTGTGTGTGGCTGTAGGAGATTCTGGTACAACTTCATCTGTTTCCACATCCAGAATTGGAGTAGTTGGGATTTCAGCATTTAATGGAGAAATAGGTGGAGTTGTCACTTGTCCTTGTGGTGCTTCCAGAAATAGGACAGCTGGAATGTTCAGCCTATGAATGTCAATTTCAGGACTTAATCCTGAATCTTCAACTGGAACATTTTCTTTGATGAGAGAGATAGGAGGTGTGATCACTTTGTCATGAACAGTGTTTCCAGGTGCTGGAATGGCTTCAATTACCATAGGTTCTGATGAGATCAGAGATTCCTGATCCCCTTCCTCAGCTTCCTTAGCATCCTCAGAGTGAAGTTGTGCCATATGCCTTCCTGCTATCATCTTCTTTGATCTTCTAGATGGTGGAGGAGTTGCTTGAGCAGCATCAGAACTTGAAGTTCTTTTCCTCTTTAAAATACTAGAACCCTCAGCTTCATTCTCCTTTTGAGAAATATCTTTTTCAGCTGCTACCTCCTTCTGAAAAATTACATTTTCAGCTTCTACTATCACAGGTTCTGATGCATGAACCTGGACTTGCTCCTCTTCATCTGATTCATCTCTAAGAATCATCCTTCTTCTCCTTGGTGGAGATTTAGGAACAGATTTTGCTCTTGAAGGTTTGGGTCTAGATGTTGTAGTAGATGGTTGTGGTTGAGAAGATTGTGCAGGTTGGAAATAAGTTCTGATGGTAGGTTGTGGTTGTGGTTGAGAGGATTGTGCATTGGTTGTAGGTGTTGATGGAGGTTGAGAGGGTGCAACTTCAGGAAATTTGGGTGAGTATGTGTTGGGGTCAGAGTTTACTAAGAACTGTTTTACTGATGTAGGAATTTGGAGGGGTCTTAGTATAGTCTTCTTATTATCAGTAGATAATAAGTCTGTGAAGGTCCTTTTAGCAAGTTTAAAAGGTTGAATTGTCTCACTATAGTTTTGAGGCTTATCAGGACAATAAAAACTATAAATTAATTGACAAAATTTAGCAAAGTAAACAGTATTTGGGTCCTCATTCATCCTATCCCCAATAAAACCCAAAATTATAGTAGCATAATCAAAGTGAGTTTAATTTAGAAGTGCATACCCTATTTGCTGACTCGGAATGAGAATGGCATCAAATTGGAGCATTTGTTGGCAAAAGCTCTGGTGATGCAGTCAAAGAAAAAACTCCACTCCCTTCTAATATATGGCCTCTTCAGTTGTCCCAGCTTGGACAAACCTTTCTCATAGCCAAGATTGGCCATCATACCCTGTAGAAGTGACTCCTCAATCTGAGCATTGAAAGTGTAATTTTCTTGTAAGTGAAAAGCCTGACGAACTGTTGACAATGTTACCAGATGCTCATCTTCCCCTGTTGTGAAAATGATACTTGGGGACCCAGCTTCACCACCATCATCATAAACACTACTTCTCCAAAACTCTAGTATTTGAGTTCCTGAGATTAATTGTGGTTGGGTCAAAACATACCCAATCTCACTTCGAGCCAGAAAGTCTTGAATAAAATGAAGATCTGATGGAGCATAATCCTTGCTAAGAATAGCCATGTAGTTGTTGGGGACGAACTTGGCTCCATTAGGAATGATGTCCTTGGGTGCCATTTCTGTAAGAAATTAAGTGAAATTTCTGTGTACGAAAGGTATTTGATAAAATGCATGTAAGAAATAGCTTCAGAGAATATTAGAGAGTGAGAGAAAATAAAAGAGATTAGAAAATAAGAATAGTAGGTAAAAGATTGTAAAATCTTTTAACTCTCTTATTTATACACTCCACGTGACAACGACTATTTTTGTGAAGCTGAATAGACTTTTTACACCTGGCAGCATGGAAACAGTCAAAACAGTAATGAGTGGGCACGGTAAACGTGCAGTAATTATTGCTCACATGTTGTTACCAAAACAAACACGCAACCCATTAACCAAATGATTATCACTGTTTTTATCTCACATAATTATTTTCTGACAAAATATAACCATTACAGTAAATACTAAAAATAAGCCAAGTAATTAAATAATGCCACGTAAGCATCAGAGTTTCCATCAGGATTTGCATCAGAACTTGACTATTATCAGAATTTAATGATCATCAGAACATGGCTTCTGTACTCAAAAAGTGAATGACTATTACTGTGATTCTTCACATAAATACTGACTGGTTTCTTCAGAGTTTAATCATCATAACTTTCAACAGAACTTGTCCTCAGAATTTATGCAAATAATACTTAACTGTTTATTTAAAACAACTTAATCACCACAGTAATTTTCATCATTTATATGGAGTGAGAGTGTGTGCATTTGCAAATGATCAGATAAAGATTAATGTCTTATAAACTTCAGATATCTTAGAAATAAGGCATAACTAAGAAAAATGCTTAAAATATTTCTTTAATTTGAAGTCTACTATAGAACAAATTTATGAAAGAGTCCACCTCAACAGTTTGTGCTCATTTTATGCATCTTTTGACATTCTTTTTACAGTGGCTTCTCAGTGTAAATGAGTCACAACTGCTATCAGAATTTATGCTATTATCAGAGTATTTCTCCAGTAATCAGAGAATGTGAAAACTCACCACGAAAAATTTATTTGCTTTTTTAATGCATATCACTTAATACCAGCAATGCACTTGGATCTTCCCTTTCACATATTTACTCTAGATCTCAAAGGAGTACCTACCTTCAATTTTTTTTTTCTTTTGTTTTCTTCAGATAAGTGAGGCTTATCAAGCATGTAGTTCATCCTTAAAATTTACTAACATCGAAATTTGACAGATAAGAAATAATAATCTAGTTTGTGACTTAGTAATAAGATACACAAAGTAAATTTGACTAAGATCAAAATCAGAATTTGCTTGTGTTATTGATTTCCACATAAACAACTAATTCAAACATGGGATACATAGTTTGTTAAAGACTATTAAGTCAGCATCTAGCAAAATAATCCTCATTGGATTGAATAGTCACAGAACATTTAAAAGAATATCAGAGTATATAGAATCACATCAGATAACAATCAGTATTTAACATATAACAATTTAAGCACATATTACATGTAGATAAGACAATCTGTAAACACTGATCATAAAGTCTAATGCATGAGAACAAAAACTAAACAGATTTTGAGAAAAAATCTGAAACCATTCCAAGTTCATTTACCAGTCTTGTAAAAGTAGCTTCACATAGTGGTTTTGTGAAGATATCTGCTAGTTGTTGATCTGTTGGGACAAAATGCAATTCCACTGTATCTTTCATCACATGCTCCCTTATAAAATGGTACCTTATGCTGATGTGCTTTGTCATTGAGTGTTGAACTGGATTTCCTGTCATAGCAATAACACTTTGATTATCACAGTAAATGGGTATTTTAAAAAAATTCTAACCCATGGTCCAGTACCTGATTCTTCATCCAAAAAATCTGTGCACAACAGCTTCCTACAGCAATATATTCTGCTTCTGCAGTTGTGTGGAAATTGATTTCTGTTTCTTGCTAAACCAAGAAACCAATCTGCCTCAAAGAAATTGGCAACTTCTACTAGTGCTTTTCCTGTCTATTTTGCATCCTGTAAAATCTGCATTTGAGTAACTTATTAGCTTAAAATCTGATTCCCTAGGATACCACAATCCTAGATCAGCTGTACCCTTGAGGTACTTGAAAATTCTTTTCACAGCTATTAGATGAGGTTCTCTTGGATCAGCCTGAAATCTTGCACAAAGATAGGTAGCATACATGATATCAGGTCTACTTGCAGTTAAATAGAGTAAAGAGCCAATAATACCTCTATAGTTAGTAATATCTACTGATGCTCCAATATCTTTATCTAACTTGGTTGCAGTGGTCATGGGAGTTGTTGCAGTTGAACTGTCTTGCATTCCAAATTTCTTGAGTAAATTTATGGTGTACTTGGATTGATTTATGAAAGTACCTTCTTCAGTTTGCTTGACTTGAAGTCCCAGAAAATAGCTCAACCCTTCCCTCATACTCATTTGATATCTTGACTGCATTAGCTTGGAAAATCTTTCACAAAGCTTTGTATTTGTAGAACCGAAGATGATATCATCAACATATATTTGTACCAAAAGTAAGTCATTTCCATGGTTGAGGTAGAACAGAGTTTTATCAATTGTGCCTCTGGTAAATCCACTTTCCAGGAGATTGTGCCAGAGTTTCATACCATGCTCTTGGAGCTTGCTTTAGGCCATATAGTGCTTTGTCAAGCCTGTAGACATGATTTGGAAATTTTGGATCTACAAAGCCTGAACGTTGTTCAATATATACTTCTTCTTCTAATTCTCCATTGAGAAAAACATTTTTCACATCCATTTGAAAGACTTTAAACTTCTTGTGAATAGCATAAGCCAAAAAGATTCTTATGGCTTCCAATCTAGCAACTGGAGCAAATGTTTCATCATAGTCAATACCCTCATGTTGAGAGTAACCTTTAGCAACCAGCCTTGCTTTGTTTCTTGTAATTATGCCATCACTGTTAGTTTTGTTTCTGAACACCCATTTTGTGCCAACAATGGATCTGTTCTTTGGTCTTGGAACTAGGATCCGGACTTTATTTCTTTCAAATTCATTTAACTCTTCCTGCATTGCTTGCACCCAATCAGCATCTTGAAGAGCTTCATCCACTTTTTTTGTTTCAGTCTGAGAAAGAAAGGAATGATAGAGACATTCATTTGATGTTGATGTTCTAGTTCTGACACCTGCTTCAGGATCTCGAATTATTAAGTCAGGTGTGTGTGATTTAGTCCACTTCCTTGTAGACAGAAGTTGATCTCTAGATTTGAATCCTCCCCCATGATCCATGCTATCTCCATCAGCATTTTCTGATGCTCCCCCTGAAGTTATGCTTTCTGAGATTCCAGAATTTGAGTTGGATCCTTCAGGAATTGAAGAATCAGAGTTTCCAGAATTTGAGCTACTGATTCAATTATGACATTTCCAAGATTGATATTGTCATATCCCAGAGTCTTTCCTATGTTGCCATCTCTAGAAGAAACTCTTGGGTCAGCTTTCTCCACAAAGTCTGATAGCAGGGCTTTATTACCAGTCATATGTCCTGAACTTCCACTGTCCAGAACTAGGATGTTTTTCCTGTTACCCTGCAATCACAAAGACCACTATTGGTTAGTTTTAAGGACCCAGACTTGCTTGGATCCTTTGGCCTTTTTAAGTTTGTTAGCATTTGCAGCGAATTTAGTTTCAGAGTTTATGCTAACATGCTTTTTATCAGACTTTATATCAGACTTTGCATCATAATTTACACTAGAAGGAATTACACTAACTTTCTTTAAAGAAGGTTTTATTTGATAGTAATCATAGTACAAACTATGATATTCCTTACAAGTATAAATAGAATGCCATAAACTTCCACAATGAAAACAAGGATTTTATGGTTTAAACCTAACATACTGACTCTTAACTCCTGATCTAGGAGGTAAAGAGTTTATATCTTTATTTCCCTGCAAAAAGAAGCAAGATGGTTAGAGTTTCCACAATTATAGCATTTCTTTCTAGGAGCATTAAGAACAGGCATATAATTATTGCTTTTATTCACACCTTCCTTTCCATTCCTATTTTTCCTAGCTTCCTTGACCTTGTTCACATTTCTAATTTCTTTCAGCTTATGTTTAAGCTGCTTCTTTGTCATTAAACCTATGTTTACTGAAGCTGGTTTGTCCTGTTTTAATTTGTCAGAAGTTGACTTTTCTTTGACTTCTGTCTTAGAGTCTTTCATCTTTTCAGAATCAGACACAACAGTTTTTGCTACAAATTTAACAAGATTAACTTTAGGCTTTTCAGCTTTCTTGGTAAAGTTTGGTTTAGGTGACACAGTTTCCTTTTCTTCTTTATCATCTAGGTAACCTAGTCCTTCTTTCTAATTTCCATTTTCTAAGATTTTCTGAGTTGTTCTTCCAGAGTTAGTCCAAATTTTGATTATCTCCTTTTCCTTTTCCAGTTCAGATTTAAGAGATTTATTCAGTTTTAGCACTTCATCTTTAACATACAAAGCCTCGTCTCTTTCTTTCTGAGTTTGATGGAACATAACTAACTCTTTTTCTAAATAGTCATTTCTATTTCTAAGAGCAAGACTTTCAGATGTTAATCTTTCATTTGTAAAAGCCTGAATCTTTCATTTGTAAAAGCCTGATCTCTAAAACTAATGAACATGGTTTTAAGATATAATCTTAGCTCAGAAATATCATCAGTATGAAAAGCAAGAGTTGATTGAGGTACCTTTAATTCAGCAGCATCAGAACTGCTATCAGCATTTGCCATTAAGGCATAGTTCACCTCATCTTCAGAATCCGAAGTGTCTGCCCAGTTTTTCTTCTTTGTGATAAGTGCCTGACCTTTATCACCTTTTCCTTTCTTGCAGTCGGGAGAGATGTGGCCTCTTTCAACATAATTGTAGCATTTGACATTTGAGTTGTCTCCTCTGTCAGACTTTCCTCCTTTGCCTTCAGACTTTCTGAACCCTTTCTTTTCAGAACTTCCACCTTTCCTAGAAAACTTCTGGCCCTTTCTGAATTTCTTGTAGGCTATCTTTGTGATGCCCTTCACCATAAGAGCACACAGTTGCATCATCTCTGCATCAACATCCACTTCAGATAAATTTTCAGATTCTGAATCATCATCATCAGAATATGATGACTCTGAATCAGATTGTATGATGAGAGCCTTTCCTTTGCCCCTCTTTGAGATAACCACTTTAGGAGATTTCTCCTCAGCTTTAAGAGCAACTGTCTTTGACTTTCTTCCATGCCTTTTGCTCCATTGATCCATCTCAAGTTCATGAGTCTTGAGCATACCATAAATTTTATCAAGAGTAGTTTCAGCAAGGTCATAGTTGTCTTTTATGGTAGTAGATTTCAAATCCCAATTTTCAGGAAGAGCTACAAGGAATTTTAGATTTGAATCTTCAAGATCATATTCCTTGTCCACCAGTGACAGATCATTCAAGAGTTTGGCAAACCTGTCATATAAATCATTTAGTGACTTATCATCTTTTGAGTCAAAGTGCTCATACTCTTGAGTGATTATAGTCTTCCTGTTCTTTTTAATTGCATCAGTTCCCTGACATCTTGTCTCCAAAGCATCCCATATCTCCTTTGCAGTCTTGCATCCAATTACCCTGTTTGACATAACATTGTCAATTGTATTATGAAGCAGATGTCTTACCCTTGCATCCTTGGCAATAGATGAGATGTCTTCAGTTGTGTACTCACTTTTCTCCTTTGGTATCATCTTTGCTGGTTGATCAGCAACTGCAACAGAAATCCTGGTAGGCTTATATGGTCCATCATTAATTCTATCAAGGTATTATGAATCTGTGGCTTCCTGAAATATAGCCATCTTTACCTTCCATATAGGATACTCAGATGCTCTCAATATGGGAACCATATCGACTGTGAGTTTGATTGTTTTAAGTATCTTGAGTTTTGGTGGGCTTAGGTGGAGTTTGTGTTTCTTCAGACATGATTGTAAACTGGATCTCACTGTTTGTAAATCAATAGAGAGGCTCTGATACCACTTGTTAGGTCTCACAACATTATAGAAGGGGGTTGAATATAATTTTTATACAATTAAATCGATTTAGAACACAAGTATGTAACAATAATCAAGTATATTCAATATAACAAACTTTGTTACAATAGAACAGTTGTTCTCTCTCAATGATGAACAATATCACTAAGAGCTGCTAGGTTACAATGAATAATCTTTCTCGTGAATGATAACACATATAGTGTAAACCTAAGTTGTGTTTATATAGTACACAGTTACAAGATATCTTCTAATTGATATTGTTAGGTCCCAATGTGTTTGTAGAAGGGGGGTTGAATACAAACGTTACCAAATAATCGAATAAAATGCGGAATAAAAAATGTGAAACAAAATTCAAGTTAAATAAAAATATTATTAAACTTGAAATGTGTTACAACAACTGTATCGATTACAAGGTATTAATCTCAAATCAATTATCACAAATCTAGAATAAATTCGACATGAACTTTTTCTATTTTTGCAATAATTAGAATCAAATGCTAAACGCGATTTGAGATTAAGTTCTAGGGATTTTAATCCGCTAGATTGATATACAAGAACAAGATAAATAATTCTAGTGGTTTGGATTTAACATTAACAAACTAGAAATTGATCTTGAATTTCTGCAGAGAAGAATGATATTTTTCAGAGGCGGCTGCTTTCTTTTGTTCTTGTATTTGATTGAGATGTAAAATGATATGCTGCTTCTCTTCTTCTATTTAATCAATCAGCTGATTCAATTGAATTGGAATGACAATCCTTTAAGCTTGCAAGACTTTCGGTAGGACAATTGAATGAACTAGCAAGACAATCTGAATGAACTAGCAAGACAATCAGAATGAACTAGCAAGACAATCAGAATGAACTAGCAAGACAATCACCCTCCTGATGTAACTTTCGGTATGACAATGTAAAATGACCTAGCATGACAATCGGTATGACAATCCTGATTGTCATGCTAGTTCATTTTCAATTGTCTTGCTGATTTAATGCTTGAATTTAATCCAATTAAACTTCTGAAAATTCCTAAAATTCCTAGAATTAAATCAGAATTAATTAATCAATTAATTCAATTAATAAATAAATTATTCTTCGCAGATATAATTTATTTTCTTAATTAAATTAGATGACTTAATTAATTAATAGAGAATTAATTCTAGTCTTGAGCAGCAACCATTCTTCTGCAAATCTTCTGAAAATCACTGAAAATTATGAATCAATTCCACCACTTCAACGTTGACACTCGATGTACTGTCTGGTTCATGAGTGACTAACTTCCGTGACGTTTCTTCATATCTTGACTTTGACACTTTGATTTTCTTCAGATTAAATCCTTGTAATTAATTGATACTCTGACGAGATCTCTGTCACTTGATTAAATCCACGATCTTGACTTATATCACTGAGGCATGATCAATTTCTTGAACTTCTTCCAGTGAATTAATTCCTCAAGTCTGTAGATGAACCTTGTCTCTGAATCCTTTGACAGATATTACTTTGCGAGATCTCTCTGACGGTAGATCCACTATTTACTTATTACATTCTTATTTGAGTTGAGTTGAATCCTCGAATATATAAATAGGTCTATGACATATGACTTACAATCTCCCCCTATTTGTTTGTTAGACAATGACACACAAATACCTAGAGGATAACTCAACTAACAAATAAGAAAAAGATATAAACATACATGCAAAGTAAATAGCAGAAAAGTTCTGGATGAGATTTAACATTTTCCAGATTCCAAGTAGTTGTTCCTCTAGACTGAACATATCTTCAAGTAGTTCCATCTTCATTTGTACAACCACATTTCCTGTTGAGAAGCCCATATCTCTTGCTTCTTCCCCTATGAGAATCAATTGATTAAAGAAGATCACCTTCGTTTTACCACCTCTCCCGTACAATAGGATCCGCAGATAAAAACCAATGGTACTCCCCTAACAGCTTCTTCCCTTACTAGGAAATCACCTTGTGTTTACCACCTCTCCCGTACAATAGGATCCGTAGTTACAAACAACAATGGTGTGGTGTAGTGTACATATGATCTTTTTCTTCCTCCCTGCTATTTCTCCCCCTTAGTTGAGGAATCCTCCAAACTATTACTTAAGCTTTTATCTCCCCCTTAAAGAAGGAATGTATGCCGTCGTCTGAAGGAGTTCTCATATTTCACTTGGTTGGAAAAGAAATAACAAGTAGTTTCTCTTTCTTCCTCACTGTGAGTGTGTGATTCTGTTTAGTGTACCTCACATGTGTTTCACTCTTCTCTCCACTCGTGTTTACACTCATTCTCACAAGTGTATCACTCTTCTCTCATAGCTCCATGATCCAGCTGTACCTGCAAGGAAAATCACCTTAGTCATCCTTAAGGAGGTCACAGGTGGTGCAATGGGAGTTCACAAATCCCCATCCTTGTTAAACTCGTCAGATGAATCTGAGTCATAATTTACAAGTTGCTAGTTTCCCTTTTAGGGTTCCAGATTTGAATTCTGGGAAGGTAAACAATGATCCAAAGAATTTAGCATAAAGATCAAAGTTCCCTTCTAATGTCTGTGAAGACATTTCCTTGTGACTTATCAGGTAATATCTGAATCATTGTCAACAAGTTGCCGATCTGCACCTATGTCAGATCCACTATCCGCAGATGCATCCAGGGGATTTAAGCCTGGGGAGGTAGACACTGACCACTGACATATGGCTTTTGGATCAGTATCCTCTCCTAACACCTGTAAAGGCAATTGGTCCACTAACGAACCTTGAACAATCGAATCTGACCTTAAAATGGTCGAAACTCTTGTTTCCGTCAACTCATCCTTTGTGTGTGTAACCTCTCCTTGTGCATCAAGAATTGATTATGTTTGAAGTGGTGACACTACATCGGATACCTTGGCCGATAGGCAAAATTCAATAGACTCACCCTGTTGAGAGAATGAATCTAGTAACTGTTTTTGTGCCTTTTCAGCCATTACATCTTTTTGAGAAGATGTATGGGGGCTAGCAGTTGTCTCGGTTCAAATACTACTCATCTATGTAGGAGACAGAGCTACTGGGTTGACTACAGAACCTTCCTTATGTGGTGCACTAAGGCACTATCTCCCTCACGCTCATTCATACTACTTTTAGTGGTAAAAGAGTGTTGGTTGGTTCTGTTTTTGTGTTTGTCTTTACAGTCTGGGATAGACGTTGTGGGTTTTCAACCTCATGACTGTCAATGAAAGAAAGTCATTGGAGACTGAACCTGTATCACAGAACATATGGTAATAGAGAGAAAATGATTTACAATAGTGATTTTAAAAGATTTTACATGAAATAAGAAATCACTAATGTAGAAAGAAGTTTGATTTTGTTTTTCAATATGAATGAGTTTTTGATAAAACATTGATCACTTAGGGTAAAGTCTAAGTAATTCTCATTCATATCAAAAGCTTACAAATATCTGCAACATAATGTTAACAAGATATCATTGACCGATACTTGTCAAGTACTTTAGATACTAATTGTTATGTTGCATAATCAATATACCACTGCACATATAAAACAATATGATTGTGCTTAGTGATAAGAGAGTTATAAATATGACGACTCTACTTATTCATATAAAATTGTAACTGCAGTTAGAGTGTCATACCATGTCCTTGACGATTGCTTGAGCAGTATACTAGTTCATACCAACCTGAAGTGAGATTGTGAAGAAGAAATTGCATAGTCCAATAGATCTGCAGCTGCAAAGTCCATGAACTGTGGTGCATTGACTTCCTCTTTTGACTTACCAATCAGGAGTACACTTGTACACATCTTACTAGAGTACAATTCCAAGTGTAATGTGCAGCAGGTGTCTGATATGTCGTAATATTCTCAAGTCTCGTCACTGGTGCTATATGTTAGATGATGCTTCCTGATAATAACCTAGCACAATATACAAAATTATAATGATAACATTCCCAGCTTGCAAACAGCCATATCCCTCAGATAAACCTTTGCTGTTATCTCCAAAGGTAACCAGGGGCCAGCTTTCTCAATCCACATTTGATAGCAGGGCTCTATCTCCGGTCATATGTCTTGATGATCCATTGTCAAGAATCCACACTTCCGGTTTCACCTGTTTTAATGCCCTGCAACACAAATGGATTAACCCTTCTTCGGAACCCAAACTTGGTTGGGCCCGGCATACTTGTAGAACTGTCCTTTGTCAGGCAAAATAACATTTTTAATCTTAATTATCTCAACTTTCTCAATGACTGAACATTTAACCTTGTAAACAGCCTTAACAAATTTCTGTTTAAGCTTAGGCACAAATGTCTCCTTTCTAGCCTTAGAAGGACTAGCAGTCTTAGACCTATCATGCTTCTTGTTATTCACATGCTGACGAGGAGTAGTCTTATCATTAGACACATGCTTACCATTAAAATAAGCATACATCATATTAAAAGCACAAGACATACAATTAGCAACACCACATGCTTTATGAGAGTGATTAACAGCAGGCAATTTATGCATGGTAGACATGGCATTATTGTTATCCAACTCATGTGTGTCTGAGTTAGTCTCAGTTGCTTTCACAACTTTGACTGGAACTTTCGACTCACTTGACTTGGAAACAATCTTCTCATTAGCATGATCTTCAGCACGTATTTCTTCTTGAATAACAGAAGAGGTCGCATCAAATGGTTCAGCAATTGATGCTTTATAGAGGGGTTCATCAACACCCTTAAGCACATGTGGTACTTCCCTCCCTTTAGCACATACATGAGGAGGGGAGTTTATGCCTAATTCTCCAATAGCAGCATTGTAATCATAACCTATTCCAGATGTTTGATTAACAGCTTGCTTACTGTAGAACTCTTTAGCCTTCGAACAAGAATTGAAGTAGGCTCTAACCTTAGTCTCAAGACCGGTGATCTTGTCTTTGAGAATAGTTTCGAGTTTTCTATAACAGTCAACTCTATTCTCTAGAAAAGATACCTGTTCTTTTAATTTGTCTTGATTAATGTGCACAAGTCTTAATTCATTGACCTCTTTCTCAAGGTCTGTGATCTGTAAACTTAACAGTTCATTATCACGACGTGCACAATCTAAGTTACCTCTTAGATGATAAACCATTTCAGCATCAGAAAGTTTTACCTCTATTCTTGACGATGAAGCTTTTCCATCAATAGCCATAAGAGCAAGATTTCCTTCATCTTCATCTTCACTGTCAGTATCATCCCAGCTTCTTCCCTTTGCCAGATAAGCCCTTTCAGAGTTCTTTCTTACTTGCTTTGGCTTTCTACATTCTGTGGCAAAGTGTCCCAACTCATTGCAGTTATAGCATCTGATGGTGCTCCGATCAACCATCCCTGTTTTGTATCCACCACTGCTGGTGTTAGAGGATGAAGATCCACCTTTCTGGAATTTGTTGTAGTTGGACTTGTACTTAAGCTTGGGATTCCTCTTGAATCTGACATGGGAGAATCTCTTGACAATTTGGGCCATTGACTCGTCTTCCAATTGCTCCAGCTCTTCCAAGGAATAAAAATCATCACTTGACTGATTTGTAGTAGGAGGATCATATTCTGCTACTAACTCATTTTCCTCAGCCTTGGAAAACTGTACCATTCTCTCCAATTGTTGAGATTGCTGTTGTTGTTGACCTTCAGCTACAAGTGCAGTAGATGTGCTGACCATTCTATCCTTCCCGTAGACTTCCTTCTGTTGAATCTGCTCCAACTCATAGGTTTTTAACACTCCATAGAGCCTGTCCAAAGAAATCTCACTCAGATTTCTAGCTTCTCTAATGGCAGTGATTCTATGTTCAAGATGAGCTGGCAGTGTTAAAAGAAACTTTTTGTTGACCTCCCTGATTGAATAATACTTTCCATTGATGTTCAGGTTGTTGATCAACGCATTGTACCTCTCAAACACTTCAGTAATTCCTTCTCCTGGATTTGATTTGAAATGTTCATATTCAGAGGTTAGGATTTCCAACTTGTTCTCCCTAACTTCCTCTGTGCCTTCATTAATCACCTCAATAGTTTCCCACATGTGTTTGGAATTTTTACAGTTCATCACATGTCTGTTCATCAAGGGATCAAGGGAATCAATTAATATTAATTGAAGGCTGGCATCCAAGGAGGTTTCTTCCTTCTCAGCAGGAGTAAAATCTTCGGGCTCTTTTGGATAGGTTCTAGCTTCAGTAGTCACCACACCATCTATTATTACCTCCGGTTCAATAACCATCGGAGTTTTTATACCCTTCTTTAACAAGTTTGAATATTTGGGATTTGCAACTTGTAAAAATAATAGCATCTTCTTCTTCCACATGATATAATTCTCTTTATCAAATTGTGGAATTTTAACGGTTCCAACTTTATGTGAAGTCATTATGAATTTTTGAATGAATAAAAATTCAAAGAGTTGAAAAATCACAAAAGTCTAGGATCTTGATTTGTTCGTTAATCAGAAGGCTCTGATACCAATTGTTAGGTCCCAATGTGTTTGTAGAAGGGGGGTTGAATACAAACGTTACCAAATAATCGAATAAAATGCGGAATAAAAAATGTGAAACAAAATTCAAGTTAAATAAAAATATTATTAAACTTGAAATGTGTTACAACAACTGTATCGATTACAAGGTATTAATCTCAAATCAATTATCACAAATCTAGAATAAATTCGACATGAACTTTTTCTATTTTTGCAATAATTAGAATCAAATGCTAAACGCGATTTGAGATTAAGTTCTAGGGATTTTAATCCGCTAGATTGATATACAAGAACAAGATAAATAATTCTAGTGGTTTGGATTTAACATTAACAAACTAGAAATTGATCTTGAATTTCTGCAGAGAAGAATGATATTTTTCAGAGGCGGCTGCTTTCTTTTGTTCTTGTATTTGATTGAGATGTAAAATGATATGCTGCTTCTCTTCTTCTATTTAATCAATCAGCTGATTCAATTGAATTGGAATGACAATCCTTTAAGCTTGCAAGACTTTCGGTAGGACAATTGAATGAACTAGCAAGACAATCTGAATGAACTAGCAAGACAATCAGAATGAACTAGCAAGACAATCAGAATGAACTAGCAAGACAATCACCCTCCTGATGTAACTTTCGGTATGACAATGTAAAATGACCTAGCATGACAATCGGTATGACAATCCTGATTGTCATGCTAGTTCATTTTCAATTGTCTTGCTGATTTAATGCTTGAATTTAATCCAATTAAACTTCTGAAAATTCCTAAAATTCCTAGAATTAAATCAGAATTAATTAATCAATTAATTCAATTAATAAATAAATTATTCTTCGCAGATATAATTTATTTTCTTAATTAAATTAGATGACTTAATTAATTAATAGAGAATTAATTCTAGTCTTGAGCAGCAACCATTCTTCTGCAAATCTTCTGAAAATCACTGAAAATTATGAATCAATTCCACCACTTCAACGTTGACACTCGATGTACTGTCTGGTTCACGAGTGACTAACTTCCGTGACGTTTCTTCATATCTTGACTTTGACACTTTGATTTTCTTCAGATTAAATCCTTGTAATTAATTGATACTCTGACGAGATCTCTGTCACTTGATTAAATCCACGATCTTGACTTATATCACTGAGGCATGATCAATTTCTTGAACTTCTTCCAGTGAATTAATTCCTCAAGTCTGTAGATGAACCTTGTCTCTGAATCCTTTGACAGATATTACTTTGCGAGATCTCTCTGACGGTAGATCCACTATTTACTTATTACATTCTTATTTGAGTTGAGTTGAATCCTCGAATATACAAATAGGTCTATGACATATGACTTACAGATATGGAATATAATTCAGTCTCCAAAAATATATCAATCAGATATTATCTTTTACAAGTTTTCTAGCTGTCCAACTCTTCATGCATATCTTCTATTGTTTTAGTCCAGATCCTCTCCTTTAAATCAGTCGCATTCCTTATCTGAAGTATCTGCACTTAAGTCCTGATATAAATCCTGACGGCCTTAAGTTCTTATATAAGTTCTGACTTCAGTAAGTTCTGATTTCCAGTAAGTCCTGATATTAAGTTCTGAAACTAAACACAACAGATTAGATATGACATCTCAAATATAGCTAATATTATATTACCGTTGCACTTATAGAAAAGAGTTTTTCCAAACCCAATTATAGAAATTTTATTTACGAACAACTATGTCGTAAGAAATGCTAAATGTTGATTATTATTTCGTTACAAACTAATCTCTTTAAGTGAATATATCCAAAATATATTTGTGGTTTATAATGTATTTTTAATAGTTAATTTTGTTTAGAAACCGTTACTTGAATTTCTTATTGAAGTAAAGATTACATGCCCAATTTTGAAATTTCGCACTGGATCCTCAATTTTTTTGCTCCGGCTCTGAACATGCATAATGTTAATCAAAAAGAAAGTAGTTCTAAAAGTTATGTACACTCAGCAGTTAGTGCGTCTCGTAGAAATTGGACTGCAAGATGTAGGGTTGAACAAAACCCCAAAAAACCGACCCAACCCACCCCTCTTTTAGGCCGACCAACCCGAACCGTTCAAAACCGAAGTATTAATGGGTTCATTTTTTAAAAAACTTGAAAACCACCTCTTTTTAACCAAGTGAAAAACCATTATTTTCTTTTTTTTGTTTCTTTTCCTTTGTCTCTCCTGTTAGTGTTTGTGCCCTATAGACAACACTATGATATTTTAGTTTAAGATATTTGGATTATTAATATTTATGTTCTATCAATTATTTTCAGAAGTTGTAGGGTCTAGTTCTAATAGTGACCCTATAGACATGTACAAGATCTTGGATATTGTTACCAAAAATTCTTTGATCTAGATACTAAAATGTATTCTTATAAGAATTATTGACTAAATAGAGTCTTGACCACAAGATGAGCATGTGGTTGATTACGTTGAATTTATATAAGAGTATGTAACATCTTTGTTTAAGAGTTAGTCGCTTGAGGAATCTTTAACACTTAAGATGGATGTGAAGAGTGTATTTCTGAATGGTGAACTTGAAGAGGAAGTTTATGTTGAACAACTTCCAGGGTTTTTGATCAAAGTATCCAGATCATGTTTATAAGTTGGATAAAGCACTATATGGATTAAAGCAAGCTCCAAGGGCATGGTATGAAACACTTGCTCAATTCTTATTGAAAAATGCTTTCAAAAGAGGTACAATTGATAAAAGTCTACTTTATAAATACCATGGTAAGGACTTGTTGTTAGTTCAAATATATGTTAATGATATCAATTTTGGTTCTACCAATGATAAATTTTATGAGAGATTTGCAAAGCTAATACAGTCAAGATATCAGATGATTATAATGGGAGAATTGAGTTATTTTATGGGATTACTAGTCAAACAGACTGAAGAAGGAATCTTCATCAATCAAGGAAAATATACCAGGAATTTGCTCAAAAGGTTTGAAATGCAAGACAGCTCATCTGCAACCACTCCTATGGTCACTGCAACCAAGTTATATATAAATATTGTTTCATCAGTAGATATAACTAAATACAGAGGTGTGATTTGTTTATTCCTATATTTGACTGCTAGTAGACCTAATATCATGTATGCTACCTGTCTGTGTGCAAGGTTCCAAGATGATCCAGGGGAACCACATCTATTAGCTGTGAAAATAATTTTTAAATATCTCAAAGGCGCCATGAATCTTGGATTATGTATCCTAGAGATTCAGATTTTAAGCTAATTGGGTATTCAAATGCAGATTTTGCAGGATACAAAATAAACAGGAAAAGCACTTCAGGAAGCTGCCAATTTCTTGGTGGTAGATTGATTTTTTGGTTTAGCAAGAAACAAAAGTCAGTTTCCACTTCAACTGCAGAAGCTGAGTATATTGCTGCAGAAAGCTGTTGTGCTCAAATTTTATGGATGAAGAATCAGTTACTGAATTATGGGTTAGAATATTCTAAAATTCCTATACATTGTGATAATCAAAGTGTTATTGCAATGATAGGAAATCCAGTAAAACATTCAATGACTAAATACATCAGCATAAAGTACCATTTCATAAGGGAACATATAATGGAAGGTATAGTGGAATTGCACTTTGTGCCTACAGATCAGCAGTTAGCAAATATCTTTACCAAACCACTTTGTGAAGCTACTTTTACAAGACTGGTGAATGAACTGTGAATGATTTCGGGACAATTCTCAAACACTAATGGATAAGGTGTGATCTGTAACAAGGAAATATTAACAAAGTGTGGTATCTTATTCTATAAATCAGTATTTATTAAATTCTAATAAATGTGTTAAACACTGATGTCATGTATTCATGCCAGTTTTTAATTGAAATCAAAATTGAGTTTAAATCCTGATAGTAGTTGCATGATAAACTCTGATTGTATAGCAAGATACTGATATTGGTCAAATTTGTATTGACTGATAAGTCCTAAAAGTAGTTAATTAAATAATGATAATGGTCAAACTCTGATTGACTATTAATCTCTGATATCTTTCTGAATTTATTCAAAAATATTCTTAAAACAGTATGTTAATTAAAGATAACGATGTAGAATAATGGGTACTTTTATGAAATTTATTACAGGTGTAAAGCTGGTGGCGTGAGTTTAGGAAAAACAATTGAGTTTTTGTAAAACAGTATCTTGTGTAACTGTGCACGTAATTATGGCACATAAATACACGCTCCATGATTATTTTCCCGATCAAAGACTTCTTACCATGTGTCTCAATAAGTTGAACAGTCTGTGTGAGTTAGAGTACAGTGTTAAACAAAATTAATTTTTGATTTTCTATTATCACTTTATCAAATTTTTATCACTCTCTTACTCTCTAACTCTCTAATTTTTATCTTCTCTCTAAGATAAATACTGATACTGTTAGGAATATGTTGTGTACTTAATGATAAGTTAAATAAAAAACCTTAGTAGATTTAATTTAGTGAGTTTGTAGCTTTCAACGGATGATCACTTTAACATCCATTGAGAGAGTAGCTTATGTATTAATAAGTCTTGTTTCACATTTTTGCAGTCTACTATACCTTAAAGATCTAGAAGTTGTAGGATATTCAAAGTCATGTTGACTACTAGCTTGATATGCAAAATAGGTTGGCTAATTGTAAATATTAGATGCCTTGTAATTTTGCATAAGTGAAATAGAGTTAACTGCTATGGAAGACTTTCAACGGATGATACTATAAAGTTTCGACGGATGACCCAAGTCACATTCAACGGATGATCTAATGAAGCTTCGACGGATGTTTCAACACAGTTTCAACGGATGATCCAATGAAGTTTCACGGATGTTCTAATTCAAATTGCAGTTGATAGTGACTTGACAGTCACATGGGTTGATTAGATGCAAATGGAATGTGGCAGCCTATTTACAGGTTTTAGAGAACAAAGAAGCATTTCCATTTCCATGTTAACTTGAAGATATTCAAAGATGCTGGATAGAGAAATGAAGATTGTTTGGGTTTAACAATTGGTATCAGAGCAAGCTCTTGAAATAAAAAGAGTTTAAAGATCACAACAACTAACAAGATGAGCATAAAAGATGTTGGAGTAAAAATTCCATTTCTGGAGAAAGACAACTATCACCACTGGAAGGTCAAAATGCACATGTATCTTCTCTCTCAAGATGAAGATTATGTGGACTGTATTGAGAAAGGTCCTCATGTCCCTATGAGAACTACTACGGGAAATGAGCTATATATCCCAAAGCCTAGAGTAGAATGGTCTGATCAAGATATTGAGCAAGTTCATAAGGATAAGAAGGCCATGAATATTTTGTTTAATGGTGTTGATGGTGACATGTTTGACAACATCATCAACTGCAAAACTGCTAAGGATGTTTGATACAATTCAAGTTATATGTGATGGAACTGAGCAAGTAAGGGAAACAAAATGCAACTCTTCATTCAGCAAATATGAGCATTTTTATAGTGAATAAAGTGAGTCACTCACTGACATTTTTAGTAGGTTTCAAAAACTGCTAAATGATCTAAAGCTGCATGGAAGAGTCTATCAGACAAAGGACTCAAACCTCAAATTTCTTAGATCTCTACCAAAGAAATGGAAGCCTATGACAGTCTCACTAAGAAACTCTCAATATTACAAGGAATTTACCTTGGATAGACTGTATGGGATTCTAAAGACCTATGAGCTTGAAATAGAATAAGATGAGAAGCTGGAGAAAGGAAGGAAGAAGGGAGGATCCATTGCATTGGTTGCTGAGCAAGAAAGAGAGAAAGAGGTAAAGGTAGAAGCTGTGGAATCTGCACCAAACGCTAGAGTTTGTGAAGGCAAAGGAAAAGGGCTAGTAGCTGAACATGAAGACTATCTTAGTCAAGATGATACGGATGACATAGATGAGCATCTGGCTAATCTATCTAGAAGGTTTGCCAAGCTCAAATTCAAGAAGAATTTTGGAGCATCCAAGCCAAACAGAAACATGGTTGACAAGTCAAAATTTAAATGTTTCAAGTGTGGCTTGAGTGGTCATTTTACAAGTGAATGCAGAAAGCCTGATCTGATAGAAAGAAGTCTGAGCTTTTGGATTACAAAAAGAAATACTTTGAGTTGCTCAAACAGAAGGAAAGGGCTTTCTAACTCAGGAAAATGATTGGGCTGCTGATGGATTAGAGGAGGATGAGGATACAAGCAACTTCAATCCAGCACTAATGGCCAAATCAGATAAAACAGAGGTCAGTTCATCCAGTAATAAGGTAATCACTACTAATCTAGCACATTTATCTAAAGCTGAGTGTAATGATGTTATAAATGATATGTCTACTGAGTTATATCATCTGCGTGTTACCCTCAAATCACTCACCAAAGAAAACACTAAAATTAAATAGAACAATTTGTTTTTGAGTGAAAGAAATAATGTGTTGGAAACTCAATTTGTTGAGTTTGAGAAACTGAAGATGGAGTGCAAGATTGCTAAAGATGAACTAACTAAATCTCTAAAGAAAGAGGATATTTTAAGAAAGCAACTTGAACGAGAACAGGAAGTGATTAAGGCATGGAAATCATCTAGAGATGTCCATGCTCAAATTACTAAAGTTCAAGGTATAGAATATTTTTATGATGAAGTCTGGAAACAGAGCAAGGAGAAACTGAATCCTAACTTGGAAGAAGGACTCTCAACGGATGTGGATTCGACGGATAATATAGGTTATCCATCGAATGATCAAATGAATTATCCATCGAAAGACATGGAACCACATCCGTTGAGTGAAAGAAAGCCAGTTAGCAAATCCCAGCTAGCTAAGTTAAATGAGAAATATGGATCAGTTTCCAAGAACTTTGTTCCAGGAGAAACAAGTCAAGTGAAAAAGAACAAGAGAGTCAATGTAGGGCATCTGTCAATTAAGCAATTGAATGACAGGTTGGAGAAAATAGAGGTTAAAGCAGATTCTAAAAGGAAAAATAATAGGAATGGGAAAGTAGGAATTAACAAACATTACAACTACACACCTGATAAATATGCACCTAGAAAAACCTGTGTGAAATGTGGTAGTGTTAATCATTTATCTGTTAATTGCAAACTTGCTATGCCTATACCTATGTATGCACCTTCTTCATTTCTTAGCATGCCTATAATGCCTGTGAATGTTATGCCTGCACACAATTTGAATGCACAGTTTGCTAATATTCCATTTGAACAAAATCCTTATTATGCTGCATTTAGTATGCCATAAATGTCATTTAGCATGCCTTACTGGAATAACATGTTTGCACAAAATATGTCTTTCCATGTTAACCAGCCGGTGCATGATGATTCTGTAATGATGAATGGTTTCAAAGGTTCTACTCAAATGACTAAGGACGAATCTCAAATACCTAAATTAAATGAGGACAAACCTAAGAAATCTAATAAAAAGGCTAACAAAGGAGGACCCAAGGAAACTTGGGTACCAAAATCAACTTGATTTCATTTTGTTGTGTGCAGGGAAACAGAAAGAATCTTTGGTATTTGGATAGTGGGTGCTCAAGGCACATGACTAGATATTTTACCCTGCTCACTGAGTTCAAGGAGAGAGTTGGCCCAAGTATCACTTTTGGAGATGACAATAAAGTTTATACTGTGGGATATGGCTTGAATTCTAAAGACAATGTCATCATTGAAGAAGTTGTCCTAGTGCATGGACTCAAGCATAATCTGTTGAGTATCAGCCAGCTTTGTGACAAGGGCAACTCAGTAACATTTAATTCTGAAGGCTGTGTTATGACCAACAAGAAAAATAAAAAAGTGGTTCTCACTGGAATGAGAAAAGGAAATGTGTATCTAGCTGACATCAACTCATCAAATGCAGATCCTGTCACTTGTCTCTTCAGCAAGTCAAGTCAAGATAAAAGTTGGCTATGGCACAAGAAGCTGTCTCATCTTAACTTCAAGACTATGAATGAACTAGTCAGGAAAGATTTGGTAAGAGGTATTCCTCAAGTGGAATTCTCAAAGGATGGATTATGTGATGCCTGACAGAAAGGAAAGCAGGTCAAGGCATCATTCAAAAAGAAGCTTGATTCAACAATTGAAGAACTTTTATAATTACTATACATGGATTTATTTGGACCAGTCAATGTGTTATCCATCTCAAAGAAAATATACTGCCTAGTAATTGTGGATGATTTCTCAAAGTTTTCTTGGACATATTTTCTCAAATCCAAAGATGAAGCTAGTGAAATCATCATCAATCACATAAGGCAAGTCAACAATCATCATGATCTCAAAGTTAGAGGAATCAGGAGTGATAATGGAAATAAGTTCAAGAATTCTGTGATGAGATTGTTTTGTGAAGAAAATGGGATCATGTATGAGTTTTCAACAGCAAGAACCCCACAACAAAATGGAGTGGTGGAAAGGAAGAACAGATCTCTTATTGAAGCTGCCAGAACAATGCTAGAAGAATCAAAGTTACCAACATACTTTTGGGGAGACGCTGTAAATACTGCATGCTACACTCAGAATATTTCTTTGGTCAATCAAGCAAAATGCATGACACCCAACCAATTGTACAAGAATAGGAAGCCAACATTAAACTTTCTTCATGTCTTTGGCTGTAAATGTTATATCTTAAGGAACCAAACTGAGCAACATGGAAAGTTTGATGCCAAAGCAGATGAAGGCATTTTTGTTGGGTATGTAGTTGGAAAAGCATACAGAGTCTACAATCTCAGAACTAACATTGTTATGGAATCTGTACATGTTGTGTTTGATGATAAGAAGATTGAAGGACTACAAGATGGAGATTTCCATGAAAGCCTGAAATTTGACAATGTTGAGATGATTTGTGATGATAGTAATGATGAAAGTGATCAAGAAACAATATCTAAGGATAATGCAGAAAAATCTACAACAAATGAAGCACATAATTCATCATCCGTCGAAAGACCAAGTGTATCATCCATTGAGAGACAATCTGCATCATCCGTCGAGAGGCAAAGATCAACATTCATTGAACCATCAACAGGAGTTGAAAGCCAATACATATCACAATCAGAAAGAACCCCAACTTCAAGTCAAAGATCCACAAACTCAGGGGGAGTTTCTTCTAATCAAAACCCAGTCACACATCAAGATAACTATGAGGCCTCTTCATCTAGAGCTAATCTACCACAACATAAAAAATGGACTAGAGATCACCCTTTTGAATTAATTATTGGCGATGTATCTTCTAGAGTGTAAACTAGGAAATTAACTCAAGAAGAATGTCTATATAGCATCTTTCTATCGAAGGAAGAACCTAAAAAGGTAGAAGAAGCTCTGTTGGATCCTCATTGGGTTTTAGCTATGCAGGAGGAGCTAAACCAACTTGAAAGGAATAAAGTATGGAAGCTGGTACCTAAACCTAAAGGAAAGAATCCTATTGACACCAAATGGGTATTCAGAAACAAGATGGATGAAAATGGCATAGTAGTCAGGAATAAAGCTAGATTGGTTGCTAAGGGCTATTGTTTACAAGAAGGAGTAGATTTTGATGAGACTTTTGCTCCTGTTGCTAGAATTGAAGCCATTAGAATCTTTCTAGCCTATGCATCCCATGTTAATTTCAAGGTTTATCAAATGGATGTTAAAAGTGCATTTCTGAATGGAGATTTGGAGGAGGAGGTCTATGTCAGTCAGCCTCCTGGTTTTGAAGATCCCAACTTTCTAGAATATGTCTAATATCTTCTAAAAGCACTTTATGGATTGAAGGAAGCACCTAGAGCCTGGTATGACACTTTGTCAAAGTTTCTCTTAGAAAATTATTTCACAAGAGGTATTGTTGATAAAACTTTATTCTTTAGAACTATTAATGACTCTAGTATACTTGTTCAAATTTATGTAGATGATATTATATTTGGCTCTATAGATGAGAAACTTTGCAAAAAGTTTGCCAAATTGATGCAAAGTAAATATGAAATGAGCATGATGGGAGTACTAACTTACTTTCTTGGTTTACAAGTTAAGCAAGTTAGTGATGGAATATTCATTAGTCAAACCAAATATATTTATGATCTTTTAAAGAAGTTCGACTTAATGGATTGCACATCTGCAAAACCTCCAATGGCCACTGCCACTAAACTTGAATTAAACACTAATGAAAAGCCTGTGGATATAATAAGATATAGAGACATGGTTGGCTTTTTTTTATATTTAATAACCAGTAGGCCAGATATAATGTTTGCTACTTGTCTTTTTACTAGATTTCAGGCTGATCCTAGAAATATCCATCAAAATATACTTACAGGCTGTAAGTAAATTCGACGGATAATGCCTAGAATTTTGACAGTTTATTTTATTCTAAACGGCTATTTTGGGCTAATTTTATTGGTTACTTTATTTTCACTTTTTACTTTTTAACCATTTATTTTTGAGATAGTATAAAAGCCTATTTAATTTTTCATTTTTACTTTAATCTTTCTCAAGAAATTTCTCTAACTCTTTCGTCTCCAAGCAAAAAAAAACCTTCTTCTCTGCAATTACTTTCACTCTCAGCAATGGCACCAGTAGTCAAGATCATGTCTCAAACTGGATTTGTTTATAAAAAGAACAACTTCACAGCTTTGGTGAACAAGGAGATTGTTGCTTCTAAAGACTATCACAAAATGATGGATTTTATTCGAAGCTGCAAACTAAACTATGCTATGCTGAAGTCTTTTGTCATCTACTGTGAAGTGGTTGAGGAGATATGGACTACTACTATTTACAACTCACTAGACAAAACTATTACCTTCACTTTAAAGGTAATAATTACTGCATAAATAGTGATGTAATTCGAGCATGTTTCCAATTGCCTGAGAATAATACACTAGTTCCACACACAGACACAGATGTAAGCTCCATGCTTATTTTTATGGGTTATGCTTTTGACCCAGCCAAGCTAGGTGATGTTAGGAGAAAAGGCCTTAGAAAGTAGTGGTGCTTTCTCTGTGACTCTTTTATTAAAGTCTTTTTTGGAAAAATTAGTAACTTTGATGTTGTGACTTACTCACTTGTTAACATGTTGTATATGCTGCTTAGTGATAAGTATCATATTTTAAGTGAGTCTGTCTTGTATGAGTTAGTTTATAAGCTAGGAGACATTAAGAAAAGATCTAAAAACATATATTATACTAGATTCTTTATGTTTCTAGCCAACTTTGTTTCTGAGAATCTTATCATTGAGAACCCAACCAACAAGCTTGATTGTTGGGTTCAAGAAAGAAGAGTTATTGCTGATTTGAACAGGGCAGACAATCTCAGTGAGGTTCCTCTAATCTACCTGCCTATCATGGAGGGGCCTCAGGTAAGTGAGGTAAATACTTCTGTCTCTGCTACTTCTCAACCACAAGTTTCTTTGCAGACAACTGTGGCTATGGCATTTGTAAGTTTGCCCCAACAGATGTCTACCCAAACCACTAAAACCAAATTTTCTAAATCCAAGTCTCAAAGACCCCACTCTAGTTCCTCTCAAAAAGGACTAGTATTAAAAACTACTAAAACCAAATAGGGGAGTGTGAAGGGAAGTAAGTTTGGTGAGGGACAGGATGAACATCAAAGAAACCCTAAGGATAAGGAGGGAGAGGTGTGTGTAACCCAGCCTAGCCGCACTGTAGTTTCCCAACAAACTGTAGTGATTAATAAGGAATCTAGCTCATTACTAGCTGCATCCTCCCAAAAGGATGTGACTATTGAACAAAGCTCTCAGCCAAGAGCACAGGCCAAAAGGGTTAGGGACACAGACTCACCTCAAACTTACATAGGATAGAAGAAATCTAAAACACATGGGGATACACAGGGTGCACACACTGTGCAAACTATAGTTAAAGACTCAGTTATAGCACATTCTCAAAGTCAGATTAATGTGGCTCCAATAATTATGGAGTCACAACCAAAATCTCTTACAATAAAAACACCCCACATAAAACTCACCCACTAACTCTCTGGATGTGGACATGATTCACACATCAATTCCTGATTCTCCATCTTTAATTCTATTGGAGAAGCCAAAATCTCAAACAAGTGGGCATCATCTTTTGGATGATTTGTTGGCTCACTTGCCATTTCTTTCGGATTCTACTGAGAAATCTGTGCAAAATCTCAAATCAATCACCACATATTCTACAGTAGTTTCAACTCCAAACCCTGTCATTTCTACTCTCTCGACGGATATTCTTCATCCGTCGACTAGTGATTGTATTCCGACAGATGTGCTTGACAACAATCATCTGTTGAAACTCTTAACTACTATCTCGACATATGTCTCTCATCCGTTGACTATCACTGCACCACTTGAAATTTCAACTATTGTTACAAGTGCAGATGATCTAGTAGTTGTACAATCACTCCTAGAATTGAGGGAAGGGAGTGAACAGAGTGAGAGGCTGAGTTGCTCTCAGGCAAAAGGAAAGGAAATGAGTGAACAAATGCAAGCTATTTCTTCCAGCTTGGCAAAAGAGAGTTAGAGGAGTCCCACCTTAGAAGGTGAAGGTGAGGGTGTGAGGGTGGAAAGCCAATGGGAGCCCTTGATAAAAGAACAGAGAGAAAATGAGAGAAATGCAGGTACATGTGAAATAAGGGTGGACATTATTGCTAGTGAGTCAATGAATGTTAGTGATGCAGAAAAAGAGAGACTGTTTCAGCAAGAATATCAAGTTGTTATAGATTCTATCTCTTTGGATACTGAGACATTTACTCATCCTGTTCCAACATATCAAATTATGGTTGGACATGGCAATGAGGAGGCTGAAAAGATACTAAACTTGGTGCACACACCAGCTTCAATACTAAGGGCCAAGGATGCAATCAACTCACTTCCACCTGTAGCTGGTGATAATTTTCAGTTATCTTTTAGTGGAACATTTGGGGGATGCTTCTAATGATGAAGAGGATTTCATGGACATAGGGGGAGATGCAGGTCCTAGCTCAAGCACAAACACTCCAGCATGGATGTTTAGCAAAGACTACAGTGAGCATCACTTCAAATCAACTCTGTTCTACATAATCCATCAGACTCAGACAGCTCCTCAAGCTACTACAGATGCCAACACCAAGAGCCTTCTCCAAGCACACCTTGAGTCTCTTGACTTGCACAAAATCCAATCTCTCAAGAAAAATCAAGATGTGTCTGAGATCAAGATAGAAATTGGACAAGTCAAGAAGGACATCAATGAAAGATTGGAATATATTCTTCCTGACATTACAATGAGAGATATTAACAGGCAACTCGGGAAAGATTCTGATCTCAGTAGCAAGGTTGATTCTTTGGACACTAGGCTGAAGGCCCTAGAAACTCCCATCAATAAAATCCAACTCCACCAAGCTCAACAGACACTCCTTCTTCAGAAATTGGTGACTGTACAAACTTCCAACCCTGCTCAACTTGATGTTAATAAAAAGGGGGAGAAAGATGTACTTGTCTCAGTTAGTGAAGGAAACACAACTGCAATTATTCAAGTTAGTGAGGGGGAGAAAGTGCACAACATTCAAGTCAGTAAAGTGATTGTTCCAACAATTACTTTCTCTAAGCCACCAGTTCTTGACAGCATTGACTTGATCAAGATAGCAGCAGCTGAGCTAGAGCTGAAAGAAAAATGGAAGAAGCTTGATGATATTATTGAGAAAAATTTTGGTCCAATTGAGAAACAAGACAAAGCTGTGAACTATTTCTCACATTTCTCTCAACTGAGACCAATTTCAATCAATGAAATGAGCTTAGGGAATATGGAAAGGGGTCAACCCTCAGCAAGAAACCCTCAACAGGCCAATGTAATTTTTCAGCCAAAGAGGAACTATCCAAAGAATTCAAGCAAAAATCCATTGGACCTAGTCTATTAAACTCCCAAGCCTGATGAAAAGAAGTTGCTTGGAAGATCTATTGCTTATTTAAAAGATCCCAGAGACTCAGTCTTGAAGAAAAGAATGGTTAAAATCTACAAGAATGGTAAATTGATATGTGCGATGGCTGGACATCCACAGTTTACAGAAGCTAAGAAAGAAGAAAAGGTGAGGCTCAAACAACAGCAAAAACAAGCTGCTTTAGATGCCAAGAACCAAGCTAAAAAGCCTGCAACCACAAAATCTGAAATGCCTATTGTGATAGTTGAGTCTCTGAATCAAGAAAAGCAAGAAGAACCAAAGCAAAGAAAGAAACCAAGACTGAAATTCAGACCAAAGAGGAAGCTGGATTTTGATGAAGAAAAGGAAGAATACATGTCAACCCAATCTACCACTTCAAGTCAACCAGCCATGCCCACAATGGAGCAGTCTGAATTCAAGGTTTATTCTGACACAAACTTCCATGGTGAACCCATAATTCCCAAGGATGAACCCATAGGTTGGGAAAGCCTACCACTCCCTGATCTAAAATCCCAATCCAAACCAAACCAAGGAAAACAAAGTCAAGAGCAATCAAAAAGGCCAAACCTGTCAGACTTCAATCCAAAGCCTTAGCCAAACCCACACCAACTTTCAACAAGGGAGATCAACTATTCATCTGTGACATCAAGAAACTTTTAGACCTAAATCTCTATCTGGATGAGTTAGAAGAAGTGTAATAACCCCAATTTTTGGAATTTTTGAAACCCTGATGAATAGTAACTTTTATTGATTTCGCTGATTGAGTAAAATTATCATACCACACTATATATGAGTAATGTTATGGAAATTCTAAGATCATATTAGTATTCCATAAAGTAAATGAGTGTATGTAAAGGTCGTCAGAATTCGAATCCGGACACTTTGATTTTTTCCCGACACCAGATACCGAAAGAAATGAGTATAAGATAACATGATTAAAAGGATTTAAATTCAAGGATTATAAGAGAGGATCATTAAAGAAAGGTTTAGGGAGAGCCAAGTAATAAGATCCCGGATATGATCCCTCAAACGAACAACGAGGACGAGAGTTAAGCAAACCGTCAAATAAATAAGTGACCAGGAATCAAGATTGTACAAGAAGCAAGGGGATTAGACAAGTGGATAAGATCAAGTGACATCATCACACCACAAGGAGTGGACATGTGGCATAAAATCACCACATAATTAATCAATGGGCAAAACAAGAAGCATTTCACTCTTTTTCTCCCTTGAAGGCTTGCTCCCGGCTAAAACAATACCAGCAACTTCAAACTACCATATCTCCTTCAATTCTCACTCAAATATTGTTTTCTATATATCTCTTTAGAAAGGTATTGAGATGGCCTACAACTCTTGTTCACTAGTCTCATCCAAATAAGCATGGTAAGACCCTCATTTTTACAGTTCTTTCAATCGGACTTTTAGAAACTTCAAAATCTAACTTTGTGTTTTCTTAATTGGTTGTGAGATCCAAGCTTTTATAAGGATTGATCAAGGTTTTAAGGCTTCCTCGAAACTTTCCCATCACAAATAAAGGTATAAAACTTCTGGACCTTTAAGTACTAAGTTTGTTTACTTGAATTTTGGAATGGTTTGGATGGATGAGTAGTTGTTTGAATGATTAAGTTTGAATTGAACTTTGATTGTTAAGTAGAGTAGTTGATTATGGAGATGGTATAATATTGAATTGGATTAAGGATCTTGAGCTTGTTTTGGATAAGATCAGTAGCCTAGGTTTGAATCTTGAAGTTGTGGATGGATTGTAGTTGGAAGGGATTGATTTGGAGTGGAAAATATATTAGAAATCGCTAAGTTCTAGCCGTCATAATGCCCGATTTTCCTTAACTGTTTATGTGCTTAAATTTAGGACCCGTGAACTCACTGTAAGATTCTGACATTTGCCATGTTTAGATAGTTCATGTTACGAGCTTTGTTTTGATATGTCATTCGCCTAAATTCGAGTTACGAGCGATGAGAAATGGCCATTTTAAGTAACGGCGTTTCGCGAGGGAACCCCAAAACCTCGAGTAACTTTGAGACCATAATTGAGACCCTTAAATGATTAATTGAAACACGAGAGAATTATTTCAAGTGAATAAGGTAGTTAATAAAGTTCTCGCGAAAGATTAGCCTTAAAATTCGTAACGGTTAATTTATTAAAATTGGTGGAGCCGAGGGTACGCGAGCGATTAACGCAAATCGTTAAGCGTATAAGCGACCGTAAGCGACCATTAGGTTATGAATGAGTTTTGACTAGTTTCTTAAGCGACCGTGGTTTAATTCCGGCTTATGTTGTTGTTCATAGGTTACCGGACCCACTCAGACAAGTTTTCTACCCATTATACTGTTATTGTGATATAAATATGTATATGCATTATCTTGTGATAAGTGCATGATTGTTATTAGTAAATCTTGCGATATATTGGAGCATAATATATATATATATATATGCATGCCTGTTTCATAATCTTGCTATCTCGTTGTTGATTCAATTGTTATAAACTGCATAATACCTATGCTAGAGATAGGCATTATTTGCGTATACCCTTAGTATATGGGGGACCCAAAGTTTAACATTTTTCTAAATCAAGAGGCGATGTTACCGAGTATATTATATATATATAGTTTTCAAAACTATTAATCGAATAATGTTTATTTGATAGTTTTAAATTATAAGTGAATATTAGTTTGAATATTCATTCAAGGACTTATGACTCCGTTTATTTTATTAAATAATATTTATTATTTTCTTAAAGAATAATGTTTCGTTATTCGCCAAGTATTCGAGAAATGATTGATATCGTCAATCATTCTTACCTTAAATATTTTTATAAAGTTATTTTCAAAACTTTTACTTTATTTGCTTTGATAAAAGCTATTCGTTATTTGAATATTATTTATAGAATAATATTCATATTTTATTTGATTATCTTGGAATTGGTTTACTCAATCAAATCATCCTTATTCCAAACGCTTTCAAAAATATTTTCGAATCTTCAAAATAATTTTAAAGGCTAGAGCGGATCCCAAAACTCGTTTTTAAATTTAAGATCTTCCTTTCGAAAGGGACTTGAATACTCGCTCAAAAATCTGAGGGATCCGGCTATGTGGTGTATTTTATATTCGCAACGAGGTTGCTGTTTTGAGAAAATAATTTGATTACTTGCCCAACGTTCGGGAAGTAAGTCCATCTAATTGAGTCGGCATAAGTGACAGGTCGGGGTACGGTCTATCAAGGTGTAAGAGGCTGGGTGACAGTCCATCAACACGTGAGTGGCCGGGTAATGGTCTAGCGCAAGGTCCTAATGCGGCCAAGGTGATGACCGGAGAGGAATTCATCCATCTACTAGTAGAAAAGGTTACTTAATGGGTATCTTTTCCTCATCAGCAAGATATCGGGTTTATGCCAAAGTTTTCTTCTTTCCAAATTCATTGGGTATTACAACTATGTTTATACTGTTCATAACAGAGGTTTTCAAGGGAAGTATGAGAGATATATATAGAGGTATATATATATATATATATATATATATATATATCGGGACTTAATGAAGTATCTCGTAACTTTATTTCTTTCAAATGATATTTCAAAGATTGAATCTATTCAAATCTTATCTTGTAGTCTCATCTATGTGATGAACTTTTGAAACTGATTATACCTTGAACGATGGTAGTTCAAGTAGTATTCGTAAAAGATATAAGTATATGGGAGTATCTTGTGACTTCATCTTTTCAACTTATATCTAGTAAAGGATTATCTTATGCACGACAAAGATTTTTAGAAAAATGTTGAGACAAGGTTAGATATATGAGATCACCTTGCAACGATATTTTTATACAGTTATAAAATGGAACTCTGTGTATATTATGTATGGAAGAGGATTTTAAAGATTTTGAAAAGTATATATACATATATACTGATTATTTTGTGACTTGGTCGCATTAAGATATCAAACTTGGTTCATTTTTGCTTGACCAAGACTTTCATGAGTACTATAAGAATTCTCATATATTGTTACTTAGTATACATGTTATTTTGGTGGGCTTGTGGCTCACCCTTGCTTTATTCTTTCATCACACAACAACAGCTAGACAAGATGAACATGACCAAGCTCCCAATTCGCGAGCGGATAGGAAATGTCCCGCAGTTTCCTGTAGGTGTTGATGTCGTTGTAGCTGATGTAGTAACTACCAATAGGCTAGGCTTTCAACTTTTGATATACCAGACTTATGTATATTTATGAATTGTAATAATGGCAAAGAAATGTAAATTTATTCAGAAACCCTTTTTAAGGTGTAATGACTTATAATTGTGGAATAAAATGACTTGTGTTATTTTTGGTATTCATCTCTGAGACTATAACTTGTGGTGTGTGTGTGTATTGTGGGGTCACAGTACGCAGTAGTTGGTTGTTTATTAAGATTAAGTGTTATTAAGGGAAATGGAACTCGTGACAACCCGGATCTCTGACCCCGGATTTTGGGGTGTTACAAGAAGTAAGAGCTATTGATGCTTACAAGCATCTTCCAGAGAGATTAGTCTTCAGGTATAAGGGTGGAAAAGAGCTAACTTGGCCTCTTCACAGAATTCTCAATGAAGGTTATTTTGTTCTAGTAAAGATTTTCTCCTCAATAAAGAAGAACTTTGGGTTCAACATAGTTTTCAAAAAGATGGTACTGAATAAAACTGAGGAGATAATGAATAGAAGGAGAGATCCAAATGCACTCCCAAGAGTCTTATCTATTCCCTACAATGGAGATGGAGTGCATTTGAGACCATACTGGATAATGGAGTTCAGGGATGAGAAAAGCATCAGAAGATTCTTCAGATTAGAAGATTAGCTAAAGATTTCAAGTAATGAAACTCTCATGGAGATGTAAAAGATGCTGGATCAGACTAATGAAGATGAATCTGAATTCTACAAGCAATTTCAAAACCAGATTGAAGAGAACAATGAGAAACTGGGAAGGAAGTCTAGACAATCAAGGAAATAATCTAAATTTGCTCAGCCTAAAGGAGCACCTTGAAAATGGCCAGTGAGATTCCTTATAAATCTTCCTCTGTATGATTTTCAATAAATTGCAGCACTTGTTAATTTTATCTACTATAAATCAGTCTGTATTCATAAAATGTTTTGTTATCATCAAATTTATCTTAATTTACGCCTACAATACCAGCAGACATAAATTGGGGGAGATTGTTAGGAACATGTTGTGTACTTGATGATAAGTTAAATATAACACCTTAGTAGATTTAATTTAGTGAGTTTGTAGCTTTTGACGGATGATCACTTTAACATCCGTTGAGAGAGTAGCTTATGTATAAATAAGTCTAGTAACACATTTCTGCAGTCTACTACACCTTAAAGATCTAGAAGTTGTAGGATATTCAAAGTCATGTTGACTACTAGCTTGATATGCAAAATAGGTTGGCTAATTGTAAATATTAGATGCCTTGTAATTTTGCATAAGTGAAATAGAGTTAACTGCTATGGAAGACTTTCAACGGATGATACTATAAAGTTTCGACGGATGACCCAAGTCACATTCAACGGATGATCTAATGAAGCTTCGACGGATGTTTCAACACAGTTTCAACGAATGATCCAATGAAGTTTCACGGATGTTCTAATTCAAATTGCAGTTGATAGTGACTTGACAGTCACATGGGTTGATTAGATGCAAATGGAATGTGACAGCCTATTTACAGGTTTTAGAGAACAAAGAAGCATTTCCATTTCCATGTTAACTTGAAGATGTTCAAAGATGCTGGATAGAGAAATGAAGAAGCATGTAATTAGACTAAGAAATATTTTGTCTTATTAGGTTGTCTTTTTATCATGTAACTTGGTGATATATAAACCAAGTGTAGCAAGTAGAAATACGGATATTCAATCAAGCAAGTAAGCATTCAACTAGAGAAATAGATAAAGCAAAATCTGTAAAGAATTTCTCTGAAGTTTGTCTACTTGTAAGCAGTTGTGTACAATCTTTGTATCGCAGAGTTCTCGAATTTATATATATCTTTAGTGGAAAAGTTCAATCCACCAGAAAGTTTTTAAATACTCGTATTTAATTACTTTGTGTTTGATTTCTTCAATATTCTTATTTCCGCACTTTAGCCAAATCAAACACAGTTATATATTCAAGATAGAACAATTCTTAAATTCGAAAAGAAACCAAAATTACATTCAACCCCTATTATGTAATTCTTTGTTAGATTGTTTGGGTTTAACAGATACCCTCATCAGTTTTTAAGCTTTTTACACAGATCAATCATGACTTCATCTTCTATATCATCGACCTTTGTTCATGGCGAAGCAAAGTTTGTTACAAATAACTACGCTGCTATTCTGGATTACACTGGGATAAATCCTGACTTTCACCTCTTTCAGGATTTATTGAAAGCCAGTGAAGTGGGTTTTTCTTTGAATGAACCTACAGTTCTTTCTGGGGACCAGGCTCTTGCTTTTTGGAGAACTGGTGTTTATATTGATGATGGTGAGAATGGTACACCCAGCATCACTTTTGAGTTCAATGAGGAAACAAAGGTTGTTACTCCTCAAACTGTAATGGAAGCTCTTCATCTCCCTGCTCACAATTCTCACTCCACTTTTGTTAGAGATGCTAAGATAAGGAGGTTTTTCACTGAGATTGGCTATGATAAGGACATGAAGAATATGGGGTAGTTGAAAAGGAATGGTCTAAGGAAGGAGTGGAATTTCTACTTTGACTGCATTACCAGGGCTTTCAACAACAAATGCACTAATTTTGAAGCCCTTCCTATCATGACACAGCAAATTGGGTACTTTATAATCCATGGTGCTCACTATGATTTTGGTAGAGTAGTTCTTTATTTTATAGGGGATAGAATAAAAGCTGATCCCAATGTAGTTTACTATGTTAGGTTTTGTCAGTTAATTTTTAATATTTGTTTTCCCAATACCCCAATCTTTGCTAATCAAATCATTTTAGTGTTTAAGCTCACAAAAAGGGCTTTCTCTGATTTGATATCTAAGAATAAAGAGAAGGTTGCTCTTGCACCTCTAAGGTTGCCACTCTCTTCCAGGAACTTGCTAATTACAAGCTTTCTTGAGACTTATGGATTGCAAAATCTTCAAAGTGCTAATTTACAGGAAATTACTGTTGGGAACCCACTATAGCTAACCCAAGCACTGCAACCCAGACACTTCCTCAAACACAATCCACATCAGGTGCCTCCCAAAAGATATTTGTTGTAAAAAGGAAGAAACCAACAAAGTCATCTAAGGATTCTATTGAGAACCCATGTGATATTGTTAAGTGGCATTTATGTGCACTTAGAACGTCCTATAAAGGCTTGAATTGGTGTTTTGTACTCAAGTTATTTGTGTATTTGATGTGTTTTTGTAGTGTTTTGCATTTCAGGGCATAGTCAGAAGCAGGAAGGGATTTACAATGTTTTTATGCTTGGAATGGTGTTAGGAATGTGTCTTGGATGAATTCTCATTGATCGCTATCAAAAAACAGCAAAGAAAACAGAAGGAAGAATTTTCTCCAGAAGGTCAGCGCGCCCGCGGTGTAGTAGTGCGCGGCCACGCTAGTTTGTCAGAGTTACAGCGCGCCCGCGCTGGGAGAGCACGCGGTCGCGCCAGGCCGAAACTAAAGAATCTTGTTTTGAGTAGAAGATTGATTTTTTGGACTTCCATGCTAATTGGGCTGCTATATAAAGACATCTTAAAGATGTTTTTCATAACAGAGACTAAGGAGAAGACAGCAAGAAGACCTAAGAGCTTAAATACAACAAAGGAGAAGAAAAGCTTATTTATACTTGTGATTCTTTAATTTAGTTGTAATCTTGGATGCTAGTTTTCTTGTTTGTTGAACCTATTACTCTTGTTTAACATACCTTGGTTTTTATTCAGTTTATAAAGACTTAGTTTATTATACCATGCTTTCAGGAGTTCGGTTATGGGATAATCGTTATCGCAGGGTTCTAATAGATTTATTTATGGATTTTAATAGTTAATTTATTTTGATACCTTAGTGTGTGGTGATTGTATGATATCCTAGTATTGGTTGTGCTTATTCGTCTTATGAGTGTCGCGAACTTATAAGATAGTGTGTTAATCTCTATTGAAGCGAAAGTGAATATAGGGATTTAGAACTTGCCATGCTAACATAGGTTCATGTACTTGATATGCATGATTCATAGGTAATTTTAACCATATTACTTGCCCTATGTAATCATGATAGATAACTTGCACATTAAACCGTTATGTTATCAAATTCTATAGACATATAGGGTCTCAATATAATTGGTGTCTATTCAGCTTCTATCTCTTTTGTGGATGTCTGGTAGTAGGGTATTCGTACAATGAAAGTTGGCATTTACTAGTTTCGTGTTATCTGATTAGTGTCATCACCATTCATGCTAAGGTTAGGAACAAAAAGGCTATTGAATGAAGTATGTAATGAAGTTAGAATCCCATGTTTGTGTCATATAAGTAAATCAACCTTAATTCTCTTAGTTAATATTAGTTAGTATAATCTCATAGTTATAAGCAATCTCAACTTATTATCATCTTAACATCGAATAATAAACATACCATTGTTGCATAAGTGCATAAATTGAAGTTAATCTAAAAGATTCTTTGTGGGATTGAACTAGAAATAATTATGTATTACTTGCGAACGCGTATACTTGTGTGTAATATTAGCGCGTGTTTTCGTCCTAACAAGTTTTTGGGGCCGCTGCCGGGGACTCGTGGTTTACTTTTAGTTTATCTGCTTGACATCAGTGGTCGTTAAAGTTCACTAACTCGGATATTTTACTTACTTGTTTGTTTGTTGCTTTTTCAGGTACTCTAGGGAGCATGTATGCTAACGCGTTCTCGATCTCGAAAGAGAACACTAGATAAAGCAGAGGAGGAAGTTGTATAGGAGGTCTTAGTTGAAAAAGTTGAAGAAGAGCCTCTTCTTGCAATGGGTGAATTAGAAGCGAATACGAAGGCTTTGATGGATTACTCTCAACCGAAGATGAATGATATTCAGTCTAGCATTGTCAGACCAGCCATCGCGGCTAACACTTTTGAAATCGAGGCTAGCACGATTCAGATGGTGCAGAACTCGGTTTAGTTTGGGGGTTCTCCGACGGAAGATCCCAACATGCATATTAGAGTTTCATCGAGATCTGCGACACTTTCAAATTCAACAATGCGTCTGAAGATGCTATAAAGCTAGGGCTTTTTCCATTCTCTCTGAAGGATAAAGCTAAGTGTTGGTTACATTCTCTGCCTCCAGGCTCTATCACAAAATGTGAAGATCTTGCTCAAAAGTTTCTTACTAATTTCTATCATATGGCGAAGACTGCTGCAATCATGAATGCTCTTACTCAATTTGCGCAGCAATAATATCGGGATTGTTATAAGGAGATGCTTATAAACTGTCCTCATCATGGGATGCTTGACTGGATGATTATTAACTGCTTTTATAATGGCTTGGGAGCACAGTCTAGACCCATGCTTGATGTAGCATCAGGTGGAGCCTTATGGGCTAGGAGTTACGATGAAGCTTATGAGTTGATTGAACTGATGGCTGCTAATGAATACCAGAACCCTTCTCAGATACTAAATCAAGGCAAGGTATCAGGAATTCTAGAGGTGGATGCAGCTACGGCTATAGCTGCTCTTATTAAGGCTTTGACGATGAAGGTGGATTCTTTGGCTAATTATGGAGTTAATCAGATTACTAGTGTCTGTGAGCTTTGTGCTGGTGCGCATGAGACGGAGCAGTGTGCTATATCTAGTGAATCAGCTCAGTTCGTGAGCAACTTTTAGAGGTCGCAGCACCCATTTTCAGCCACCTATCATCCCAACAACCGCAATCATCCTAACTTTAGTTGGAGCAACACTCAGAATGCGGTTCAACAGCCTTATCAGCAGTATGCAGCAAAGCAGTACAACCCTCCTGGTTTTCAACAATCGCAATATGATCCAAGACAATAACTCCAACTTCAGCAGTTACCACATGGAGGTACAAGTCAAGCTAATGAAAAATCTGAATTGGAGGAGTTGAGGCTTATGTGCAAGAGCCAAGCAGTTTCTATTAAGACCTTGGAGAATTAAATTGGTTAGATTGCCAATGCCTTGCTGAATCGTCAACCGGGTATACTACCTAGTGACACAGAAGTTCCAGGTAAGAAGGAAGCAAAAGAGCAGGTTAAGGCAATTACATTGAGGTCTGGAAGGGTTGCAAGCCAAGAAAAAGCTCAAGTTTCGGAAGATGAAGTTGTGGCTGAAGAAGATGTGCAAAAGGAAGCAGAAGTGGAACCAAGGAAGAAAACTATGGAACACACCCCTCCTGAGGGTAATACAGGGGAGAAACAGGTATATCCTCCACCTCCTTTTCCTAAGAGGCTGCAGAAGCAAAAGTTGGATAAGCAGTTTACGAAGTTTCTGGAGGTGTTCAAGAAATTTCATATCAACATATCTTTCGCTGAAGCTCTTGAACAGATGCCTAGTTGTGCGAAGTTTATGAAAGGTATTCTCTCTCGGAAAGTGAAGGTCGGTGACTTAGAGACCGTTGCTCTAACGGAGGAATGTAGTGTTGTGTTGTAATAGAAGTTGCCTCCGAAGATTAAAGATCCTAGAAGCTTCAGTATTCCTTGCACCATTGGAAACCTGATGTTCGACAAGTGTTTATGTGATTTGGGAGCTAGCATCAATCTGATGCCTTTGTCTGTCTTCAAGAAGCTGGATTTACCTGATCCAAAGCCTACTTATATGTCCTTCCAGTAAGCCGATCGTTCTATTACATATCCACGAGGCATTGTGGAGGATGTCTTGGTCAAGGTGGACAAACTCATCTTTCCTGCTGACTTTGTAATTCTTGATTTTGAGGAGGATAAGAAGATTCCCATAATCTTGGGAAGACCATTCTTGGCCACAGGCCGAACCTTGATAGATGTGCAGAAGGGTGAGCTCACTATGCGAGTGCTGGATCAGGATGTGACTTTTAACGTATTCAATGCCATGAAATTCCCTATTGATAATGAGGAGTGCTTAAAAGTGGAATTGGTCGATTCTGTGGTTACTTCAGAACTTGATCAAATGTTATGGTCTGATGCCTTAAAGAAGGCCTTGTTGGGGAATTCAGATAATGAAGATGATGAAGGTAATGAGCAGTTGCAGTATTTGAATGTTTCTCCTTGGAAGAGAAGGCTAGATATGCCTTATGAATCTCTTGGAATGTCAAAACTGAAAAAGCTGTTATATTTTATTACTTGTTCGAAACATTTATACAATTGTATCCAACCCCCCTTAAACAATTATATCTTTATTGGGCAACAATTGGTATCAGAGCACACTGATAAATTTACAATCAGAAATGATCTAAACATGTCTCTGAACAAGTATGAAAGCATTAAAATTCCCATTCTGAAAAAGACTGAATATCCAACATGGAAGGTGAAGATGCCCATGTACCTGGAAGCTACAGATCCAGATTATCTAGACGTAATCAATGATGGACCCTTCATGCCAACAAAACTGGTGCCTGCAACTCCTACTATTGTTGTACATTATCAACTTAAGGAGAAGACTGAGTGGACACCAGAAGAGAAAGTAGCTATGCTGAAAGATGGAAAGGTAAGAAATATTTTGCATAACAGTCTTGATTATGTGATGTCAAACAGGGTTATAGCCTTCAAGACTACCAAAGAGATCTGGGATGCTCTTGAAACTCAATGTCAAGGAACCATGGCCATCAAGAAGAACAAAAGGGTTGTTCTGATTCAAGAATATGAACACTTTGAAGCCAAGCCTGATGAAAGTCTCACTGACATCTATGACAGATTTCTAACTCTGCTAAATAATTTGTCTTTGGTGGGAAAGGTGTATGATTAAGAGGATTCAAACACCAAGTTTCTGAGAGCCTTGAGTGAAGAATGGGAGACTCAGACTTCAATTATACGACATCAGTATGATCTGGACGTAATTACTCTGGATGAAGTCTATGGCATGCTGAAAACTCATGACTTGGAAGTTCAGCAAAGGAGAGAAAGGAAAAGCAATAAAGGGAAATCTGTTGCTTTAAAAGTGAATGATAAAGCTTCAAGAGAAAAGTCTGCTGGAGCTGCAAGAAAGAAGAACAATTTTCCAGAATCAGATACTAATGATTCATCATTAAATCCTCATGATGATACTGATTCTGAAACTGATGAGAACATGACAGATTCCGATGTCATGCAAATGGCCGCATTGCTGGTTAAGGGCTTCAGGAGGATGCAGTTCAGGAAGTCCAAGAACAATAAAAGTTTCAGGAAGAAGTTTACTGGAGGTGAAAGGAAGTCAACTGGGAGAAAAGATGGAAAGGACTCTAGAGATGGGAAGGTAGACAGGACAAAGATCAAATGCTACAACTGTGATGAACCTGGTCACTTTGCCATATAGTGCAAGAAAATAAAGCATGACAAAGGGAAGAGCAAAGCCCTGATCACATCAAGCAAGAATTGGGCAGACTCCTATGATTCTGAAGATGAAGACACATGCTATGCACTGATGGCCAGTCTTGATGATCCTGCTGCTTCTGAGCCTAAGGTACAAACTCATTTCTTCTCTTTTGATACTGAAAACATATCTGAATTGAAATCTATCCTTAAATCTTTGCATGGTAATTTTAAGAATAAGACTCTAGAAAATGATAGACTTATAACTGAAATTGAGATCCTGAAGTTTAGGAATGAACAGTTAGAGTCTGACTTAATAAATCAGATAGATTTGAAGAAAGAATGTGAGAGAGCTAAACATTCAGTTGAGATTATTGAGGCTATATACAGTATATTAGAAAAGGATCTAGAAAACGAGAGAAAAACTGTAATAACCCCAATTTTTGGGAAAATTTTGAAACCCTTATGAATAGTGTTTTTGCTGAATGAGAAAACTTTTCATACCACACTATGTAGGGGTTCTTTTATTGATCTTCTGAGATATTATTAGTACTCTATGTGGTATATAAGTGTATGTAAAGATTGTCAGAATCCAAATCCGAACACTTTAATTTTTCCCGAAAATCCACCAGATACCGAAAGAATTGAGTATAAGGTAACATGATTAAAAGGATTTAAATTCAAGGATTATAAGAGAGGATCATAAAAGGAATATAATGTATTGAGAAAGGTTAAGGGAACCCAAGTAATAAGATCCCGGGTATGATCCCTCAAACGATAAACGAGAACAAAAGTTAAGCGAACCGTAAAATAAATAAACGGTCAAGAAACAAGCTTGTAAGAGAAGCAAGGGAGATTAATCAAGTGGAGTAGAAAATAGATGACATCATCAATCCATAAGAATTAGACAAGTGGCTAGATGGTGAGGTAAGCATGGTGATGCAAGCATTAGTCAAGATATTTATCCAAGATTAAACCTCCACCAAGTATACAAATCACATTTTTTAACCAAGTAATCAACCAAGCAACTCATTTCTTCTCTCCCCACCTTGTAGCTTCGACTTTTTCATGAAAAATGGAGGTTTAGAAATTCAAAGTCCAAGCTTGGCTCATTCATAATTCTCAAGGTAATTCCCATGGCTTCTTGATATTATAACTTAGTTATCCTAGAAGTTTGAGCTTCAAAAATCACGTCTTTCTTAGCTAATTAATTCATCAAAGATGATGATGAATAGTAATGAATAGTAACTTTCAAGAACTAACTTTGATTTCTTGATTTCTTTTGGAAGTTCAAGGTTGTTTAAGCTTAGATCAGGGCTCTCTTAGGAATTTCAAGGCTCTTTGATGATATTAAGAAGCTCCAAGAAGGTATAACCAAGCTTTCCCCTTTGATTTAAGTTATAAGTTTGTATGAGCTTGGATTGTAAATGGAGGTTTTAATGGTTGAATTAGTGAATGAGAGATTAAGCATGTTTAGTTATGTATGTAAGTTATTGTAGTTAATTATTGAGCCGTTATCATACTTGGTATTAGAATTATGATCCATGGATGTTTTGACTTAGAAAATGGTGGAGTGGTAGGTTGGTTTGTTTGTGGTTGATGTTTGGATTTTTGTGGTTGGTTTGGTGTTGATTGGTGGTGATTTGATATTGAATTGATTTGGTAAAATTTGGGAATCGCTAAGGTAAAGCCGTCGTAATGCCCAATTTTCCTTAAACTGTTTTGTGCATGACTTTTGCACCCGAACACTAACTACCATGAAATGACCATTGCCATGATTAGATAGTTCATGTTTCAAGCTTCGTTTTGATATGTAGTTCGTTCGATTCCGATGCACGGTTTAGGAGAAACGACCGTTTTAAGTAACGGTGTTTCGCGAACGAACCTTTACCCCTCGCCTTACTTTGAAACCTTGGTTAAGGCCTTTAAATGACTAATCGGAGCATGAAACATTTATGTAGAGTGTGTTAGGCAGTTGATAAGACACTCGCGAAGGAATCGCCTTAAAACTCATAAAGGTTAAATTATTAAAAATGGTGGAGCCGAGGGTACCCGGGTGACTTAAGCGAATCAGTGAGCGCAAAACAAGCGTTAGAGTCTAAGTTAGTTAAAGTATAGATTTACAAGTGACTTTGGTTTAATTCCAACTTACTTGTTGCTTATAGGTTACCAGACTCGTCCCGAGCCATTCGTAACCCCCAGTCGCTCAGGCAAGTATTCTATCCGTTATACTGTTGTTGTGATGTATACACTTGTATATGCATTATCTTGCGATAGATGCATGTTGGTTATTTAGCAAATTCTTGCGATATATTGTAGCATGTGATATGGTATATATGCATGCCTGTTTCATATTCTTGAAATATATATCTGTTGGTTCATTTGATAATACCTATGCTAGAGGATAGCGGTATCTTGCATATACCCTTAGTATAGGGACCCAAAGGTGAAAATATTTTCTAAAACCGGGAGTCGAGGATCCCGAGTAGATTTTGTATATATGGATATGGATATATATATATATATATTTATATATATGGTCATAGTTTTCAAAACTATTAATCGAATAAGGTTTATTCGATAACTTTAACTTTATTTTATTATTGAATATTATTTCGAATATTATTCGAAGGCGTATGACTCCTTTTATTTATTTATTTGAATATTATTTGAATATTCATTCGAGGGCTTATGACTCTTTTATATTATTTATTGAATATTATTTGAATATTCATTCGAGGGCTTATGACTCTTTTATATTATTTATTGAATATTATTTGAATATTCATTCGAAGGCTTATGACTCAGTTTATATTATTTAATGAATATTATTTGAGTATTCATTTGAGGATCTATGACTCCGATTATTTGCTGAAATATATTCTTTATTTTATTAAAGAATAAGGTGTTAATAATCAAACTTATTTTCGATTATTCAAATAAAGATAATACTTTCATATAAGTATATCTTTGGTTATTTAATACTCGTTTCAAGTATAAGTTTTAATACTTCTACTTCAATTATTTTTATAAAGACTATTCTTTATGGGAATATTATTTAAATAATAATATTCAGTCATTTTCTAAATATTCTGGGGACTGATTTACTTCATTAAATCAGCTTTACTCCAAACACTCTTTAAAGTGTTTTCGAGTCTTCAAAATGATTTTTAAAAGTCAGAGCGGATCCCAAAACTCTTTTTTTTTTTATATTTAAGATCTTCCTTTTAAGGGGATTTAAATACTCGCTCAAAACCTGGGGAATCCGGCTCTGTGGTGTATTTTATATTCGCAACGAGGTTGCTGTTTTGAGAAAACAATTTGATTACTTGCCCAATGTTCGGGAAGTATGTCCATTTGATTGAGTCGGCATAAGCGACAGGCCGGGGTACGGTCTATTATTGTGTAAGTGGCTGGGTGGCAGTCCATCAACGCGTGAGGGGCCGGGGTACGGTCTAGCGCGAGGTCCTAATGCGGCCAGGGTGATGACCGGTGAGGAATTCATCCATCTACAGTAGAAAAGGTTACTTATTGGTATCTTTGCCTGATCAGCGAGATATCGGGTTTATGCCAAAATTCTTTTCCTTTCCAAAATTCATTGGATGTTTCAAACTCTGTTCATACTTTGCATAACAGAGGTTCCAGGAAATGTTTAAAGGGATATATATATGTGGATATATATATATATCGGGGCTAAATAAAGTATCTCATAACTTTTTCATTCAATAATATTTCAAAGATTGAATCTATTCAAGTCTTATCTTGTGGTCTCATCAGTGGGATGAACTTTTGAAACTGATTATAACTTGAATGGTGGTAGTTCAAGTAGTATTGGGAAAGATATAAGTATATTGGGGTATTTGGTAACCTCATCTTTTAAACTTATATCTAATTAATAATTGTCTTATGAATGACAAAGATTTTCAGAAAAACGTTGAGACAAGGTTAGATATATGAGATCACCTTGCAACGATATTTTTATACAGTTATACACTGGGATTTTGTGTATATTATGCATGGAAGAGGACTTCCAATATTTTGAAAAGTATATATGTATATATACTGAATATTTTGCGACTTCATCGCATTAAGATATCAAACTTGGTTCATTTCTTTTGACCAAGACTTTCATGAGTACTATGAGAAGGCTCATATACTAGTAAGTATATACTAGTAATTATCTTACACACGATAAAAGATTCTAGTAAGTATCCATTTAGATACTTATATTATTGTTATCACTATATATTATCTTGCGAGCTGTAAGGCTCACTCTTGCTTTATTTCTTCATCACACAACAACAGTTAGGAAAGATGGCCAGACTCCAGCAGACCCAGCGCAAGCGCGTGGGAAGCGTCCCGCGTCTTCCCGATGATGTTGTGGCTGCTATAGCTGCAGAGGTAGATCTATTGGTAGATCAGGCATTCTATTTTTGAGAATCAATTATGTATAATTATAACTTGTGGCAGATAATGGCAATTAACTGTAAATTTATCAAGTAATCATTTTGGGTTGTAATAATTTTAAATTATGGATTCAAAGACTTGTACTTATTTCAATTTCATCTCTGAGACTATAACGGGTTGTGGTGTGTGTTAGTGTGGGGTCACAGCATAAGGTTATTATTATTAATTAAGTGAAGTGATATTGTGGAAAGAAAGACCGTGACGACCCGGATCCCTGACCCCGGATCTGGGGGTGTTACAGAAATGGTATCAGAGCTAAGCGTTATAAACCTCAGAGATGATGGGACGTTAAGATAATAAGTTCACTAAGATAATAAGAACTCTTGCCAAGTTCATAGTCGGGCTACCTAACGTAGTACTGACAGTTAAAACCCTTATGGGAACCCTTATAAATATCGTGATAGGAGTGTAGTTCGTTATCGTATATGGTAGCGGGACTCCGAACCCTGAGGTTGAGGAGCAACATCGCGATGATATTTTATTACTAATTGGAGATCGGATTGTGGATCCGACAGAGTGTCCTAATGCAGGACCGGATGATGTTGATATTGAGGATTTAGCGGTTGAAGATGTTGTCCTAGAAGGGATAGTTATTGAGGAGGATCCCATGGAGGATCCTGACAGGATTGGATAAAGGACCACTGATGAATTGATGACCATGGTTTGGTCGACTACCAGAGGTAGGATTGGCCGGTCACTACCGGAGGTTCGTTCAAGTTGTAAAGATAGTAGCCCCTTTAACGCGGCTTACTCGTAAGACTGAGAAGTTCGAATGGACAGAGAAATGCGAGAACAGCTTTCAAGAACTGAAGCAGAGGTTGGTGATGGCCCTTATGCTGGCGTTGCCGGATGGAAAAAGAGATTTTGTGAAGTATAGTGACGCTTCGCACAAGGGCTTAGGGTGCGTGCTTATGCAGCACGGTAAGGTAATCGCGTACATGTCAAGACAATTAAGGTAATATGAAATTCGATATCCCCGCTCATGAGCTTAGGCTCGTGGCAATAGTTTTACCCTAAGGATTGGAGGCACTACTTGTATGGAGAGAAGTGCAAGAATTACCTAAGCCATAAGTGCTCTAGTACATTTTCACGTAGAAAGAGCTCAACATATGCTAGAGGAGGCAGTTAGAGCTAATCAAGAATAATGATTGGGAGATTCTTTATCATTCGGGGAAAGCCAATATGGTGGCTGATGCCCTTAGTAAAAAGGAGAGACTCAAGATGATAATGTCTTTTGGAGAGTTTATAAGAGATTTTGAGAAAATGGAAATAGAAGTGAAGGTAACCGGAGCCGGTACCGAAAAGCTGTTTAAGATTGCAATACAGCCCGAATTATTGGAAAAGATCATATTGTGCCAGAAAAAGTTATGAATGAAGGCAGGGAGCCAACAATTAGATAAAAGATTAATATCGAGAAAGATGATAAGGGAATAATGAGGTATTCCTATAGAATTTGGGTTCCAAAAGTTCAAGAGCGTAAGGATGAGAACTTAGATGAGAGCCATAGTTTGAGGAATAAGATTTAGAGCAAACCCTGAACGTGATAGTCAGGGAGGTCGCCATCAAGATAGAAGGAACCCATGACATAATGGAGTGGAAAATGAGGATTTTAAATTAAAAGATGACCCCAATTATGGGGAGTAGGATGAAACATTTCATACTAAGGAAACAGAAAGTCGAGTAAGGAAAGGAGACCCGAGACGGTACTCCTATACGGCAATTCATGGACCTGTCTAAAAAGAACTTAGACTATTATCCCCAACCACCACCCTGAGGAGACAGTGCGGTGAGAAATTCTTTCAGGACCTTTAAATCGCTAAGCTCTCAGAGTTCCAAGGAACAAGCTGACCCAGTCGAGGCAAGAGCCTGGCTAAAGGAAATATAGGAATCATTTGAGATTCTAAATGATTGACGAATCACAAAAGACTGTTTTTATCACTTACCCTCCTAAGAGAGAGACCACCCGATGGTAAAAGGCCAAGGAAGGCACGGAGCAAGAGATTATAATAAACTGATTTAAGTTCAGTCAATTGTTTTCGGGAAAGTAATTCCCAAAGATAAGGAGATAGTGTAAAAGTTTTAGAGCCAGAACAAAGGCAGACGAGTATGATAAATTATGAATCTAAGTTGTAAAAGTTATCAAGATTCGTTCTGAGGACACGAATCCAGAATGACGGGATGTTTGAAATCAATGCTTATGTTGTGTTGGTTCATGAAATAATGATAAGAGAAAGGAAAATAAAAAGAAATTGAAGTGGAAAGGAATATAACGGCAATAGAGTTTGAGGTATGATAAGGGAGTTGGGTATGAGGAAACCCTAATGACTCGTAGCAATAGAAATAGAAAAGTATGCATTCGTCAGGATGAGGGTGATTCACCATAAGTTAAAATTGATGGTTGAGGGCATAAGAGATACATATAGTTTATCCCCTGTAAGTTGGGAGGATTCGAGGAAACCTTGAGATAATTCGAAGGATAAATAATGAGACGCGGATAGACTAAGGGGATAAGGAAGTAAGAAATTAGGAAAAATTGGATGAAGGAAGTGACCTTCAAGAAGGAAATGTAAGACCGGTGGCTTGATACCCAGAAAGGGAGACGCCAGGTATGAAAGATATCCCAACATTGAGGTGACTGTTGAGATAAACAACAGAAGTAAATAAGGAATTATTAAGAAGAAGTTCACGTTGAACACGACCAATATCTTCCAGAACATCCTTGTTATCGTTACCAAATTAGGCAAGACAAGCGGATAACCGTTGTTATCTTTTGGAGGCCATATGGATTGACCTCAATTTGAATAAGGATGCTATTATGAAGTTAGGTATAGACTATCGAGGTGGGAATGATGAATATGATAATCTATCAAGGAAATATGACTTGATTTATTCATGGAAGGATGCAGGTACCTTTTAAAGGTGGAATTAAGGATAGAACATTGGTAACTTAAAATGAATCCTAGGGGACTGCATAAAGGTTGGCATGTCACCCTTAATAGGGACAGTATGAGTTTTAACAGTATGATTGGGAAAGGGTTAAGGTAACAACAACCTTTAAGAATCAGTGGAGAAATTTTGCAGAAGTATATAGACAATGGTTCTACTATTAGTAAATGGTATTATGATATGCCCTGTATCTAGGGAATACAGGAGGAACGATTGAAGGATAACCTTAGAGGTTTTATAAGGAAAAAGGTAATATTCAAAATTCTCAAGAATAGAAATGTGGATAAAGGAAATATGACGTAATTATAATGATGCCAAGTGGGGCACGTGTTAAACCACGAGAAAGTATGGATCGAACCAGTAATGGTCGAAATTGTTCAGGGCAATTAGGACTTAAGAAAAAAAAATGTTCTAAGTATGATTGAGAGTCAGTCTTGACAGTGATTAGCCTCTAAAGACTGAGGCAATAACTTATGGAAAAATGGTGATTTTTTTTTCCCATCTGATTTTAAGGAAAACATCTTCACTCAAGCAGTGATCGGAAATAAGGTAGAAAATTTATTTGGAGGTGGTTAAAATGACATTGACTGTAAGGAAATTTTACTATCAGGAAAGGCCAAAGAGGTGGCCGACACTTTAAGGGTAAGAGGATAATTATAGGCGCGTGTGCCAAAAGAATACAGTGATGATGGTTAAAAATGTGAAGGTTGAATTATGGTTTGGAAGATTGACATTCCTTCTGATGACTGTGCAATACCCAACCGTAATAGTAGTTGGTAAAGGTTTAATTCGTGTAATCGCCATGAACGGGCTATCTATCTTAGAAGGTCCTATCTTGAGATAATCCAGGACCATGTTTCAAAAAGGACTAGATGAACCCTTGAGTTAATTCTTCTATTTAGGGCGTATGATTAAGAATAGTATTAACCTGCTATCGTTGCTTTGATTGAAACTCTTCTGCACTTTTATCTGCTTCATGTCATGTATGTATGTCAGGATCAGGAGTGTTCTTCATGAATCAGAAATGGTGATTATGTTACCTCCTTAGAAGGATTTGATACGACATGTATGGACTCCGTATGGTTAGCTAATAAGATTTCATGGAAAGTGAATGATGACAGTGGGTCAGTGGTGGACCATAGTAAGGCAGCAATGATTCTGCGAGTAGTGAGCTGATTACAATCGTGAGAGTTGTATTGGAATGGGTGTTGAGATTGAGTACCACTAATCGGGTCGTGGTAGTGTATAAGTTATCATTGATAGACTAATTAAGTAGAGTATCTACCTGGTGAATAATTATTCTTTCTTATCAATAGAGAGTCGTATTATTATACGAGGAAGGTTGCGGTGCAAGCATAGAATTATAGTAACGATGATGTATAGAATGAGATCCCAGATTCGATTTTCGATGTCGAGGGAGTTTCAAAGGTGATTATGTATAAGCTCGAGGAAGAGTGTGGGTCCATGGAATGATGGACGGAATAGAAATATTTAGGCATGGGAAATACGATACTATAATACTTGATGCTGATATAAATACGTTTATGTTTTGTTCTCCTATGACAAACCTCTATAATTCAGAGGTAGGTTCCAAGCCAGATATTTTGTGGCAGTATATATATTTTTTTATATATACAATTCTCTTCAGTTCGTTCTTTTCTCTTCTTTTCATTTCATGTAATCTGAGAAGAACAACCCTTCCAGAAGGGGAGGTATTGCCGAATGATTATCTATCTGTGTGATAGAAGCCTAGTAGGATACCATCTATTGTTTAATTGCTTATCAAGTACTAAAGGTCGGCCACCTTCTGTACTAACTATGCAATATAACAAGTGTTCATGATCATAGTGATCTCTCAACAAATTCCTTTACTTCTATGTGATTGATCAAGCTTCCAAAGATAGAAGCAGCTGAAAAAGGAGTAATAAAGTGGTGGTAGTATGCGGAATGGGAACACATTCGTGATACTAAGGTTGACGTGATTATTATAAGGTTATAGAACGCTAACGAGCAAAAGTATAACTAGTATAATATTAGGAACGGAAGGTTGTAGCGATTACGAACTAGAAAAGAATGGGTATTGAGAAGTAAAAGCTCTAATGCTAAACGCTATAATGAGAGTCTGTGCAATAGACTTGAAAGAATTTGGAATGATCACTTAACGCGGATTTAGTTATATCACGACAATAGATCATATGTCATTATCGAGGTGTCACCTTATGAGATCCTTGAGGGAAGATAATGTCGATCTCCCTTATGTTAGGATGAAGTTGTAGAGCGCAAGATGCTCGGACCCGCAGTAGTCCAAAGGACCAGGGATATAATAGATCTAATCAGAGGACGGCTGGTAGTAACCCAAGATGGACATAAGAGGTATGCTGATTTGACTCAAAAAAAAAAGGACAAAGAGTATGAAATAGGGGGCCTAGTAATGTTATAGGTATCCCCTTGGAAACCCTTGAAAAGGATTGATGAGGTTCGGAAAGAAAGGAAAGCTAAGTCTACAATTTGTTGGACCCTTGGATATATTAAGACGTTTGGGAAGTTAGCATATGAGCTAGCCCTACCCCCGAACCTGTAGCAAGTTCATAACGTGTTCCACGTATCAATGTTAAGGAAGTGTAATTCGGATGCCAGACAAATAGGGGCAAATGAGCGCATAGACATGCAACCAGACGTAACCTATATGGAGCAACCAGGAAGGGTATAGAGTAAAAAGGAACGAGTGCTTAGGAGAAGGGTTATCAAACTAGTAAGAGTTTGATGGTAGAACCACAATGTGGGAAAATTTACTCGAGAGTTAGAAAGTGCAATGCTAAGAGAGTATCCCTATTCACTTTCTATCTGATTCCGGGACGGAATCCTTTTAAGGAGGGGAGACTGTAATAACCCCAATTTTTGGGAAAATTTTGAAACCCTTATGAATAGTGTTTTTGCTGAATGAGAAAACTTTTCATACCACACTATGTAGGGGTTCTTTTATTGATCTTCTGAGATATTATTAGTACTCTATGTGGTATATAAGTGTATGTAAAGATTGTCAGAATCCAAATCCGAACACTTTAATTTTTCCCGAAAATCCACCAGATACCGAAAGAATTGAGTATAAGGTAACATGATTAAAAGGATTTAAATTCAAGGATTATAAGAGAGGATCATAAAAGGAATATAATGTATTGAGAAAGGTTAAGGGAACCCAAGTAATAAGATCCCGGGTATGATCCCTCAAACGATAAACGAGAACAAAAGTTAAGCGAACCGTAAAATAAATAAACGGTCAAGAAACAAGCTTGTAAGAGAAGCAAGGGAGATTAATCAAGTGGAGTAGAAAATAGATGACATCATCAATCCATAAGAATTAGACAAGTGGCTAGATGGTGAGGTAAGCATGGTGATGCAAGCATTAGTCAAGATATTTATCCAAGATTAAACCTCCACCAAGTATTCTAATCACATTTTTTAACCAAGTAATCAACCAAGCAACTCATTTCTTCTCTCCCCACCTTGTAGCTTCGACTTTTTCATGAAAAATGGAGGTTTAGAAATTCAAAGTCCAAGCTTGGCTCATTCATAATTCTCAAGGTAATTCCCATGGCTTCTTGATATTATAACTTAGTTATCCTAGAAGTTTGAGCTTCAAAAATCATGTCTTTCTTAGCTAATTAATTCATCAAAGATGATGATGAATAGTAATGAATAGTAACTTTCAAGAACTAACTTTGATTTCTTGATTTCTTTTGGAAGTTCAAGGTTGTTTAAGCTTAGATCAGGGCTCTCTTAGGAATTTCAAGGCTCTTTGATGATATTAAGAAGCTCCAAGAAGGTACAACCAAGCTTTCCCCTTTGATTTAAGTTATAAGTTTGTATGAGCTTGGATTGTAAATGGAGGTTTTAATGGTTGAATTAGTGAATGAGAGATTAAGCATGTTTAGTTATGTATGTAAGTTATTGTAGTTAATTATTGAGCCGTTATCATACTTGGTATTAGAATTATGATCCATGGATGTTTTGACTTAGAAAATGGTGGAGTGGTAGGTTGGTTTGTTTGTGGTTGATGTTTGGATTGTTGTGGTTGGTTTGGTGTTGATTGGTGGTGATTTGATATTGAATTGATTTGGTAAAATTTGGGAATCGCTAAGGTATAGCCGTCGTAATGCCCAATTTTCCTTAAACTGTTTTGTGCATGACTTTTGCACCCGAACACTAACTACCATGAACTGACCATTGCCATGATTAGATAGTTCATGTTTCAAGCTTCGTTTTGATATGTAGTTCGTTCGATTCCGATGCACGGTTTAGGAGAAACGACCGTTTTAAGTAACGGTGTTTCGCGAACGAACCTTTACCCCTCGCCTTACTTTGAAACCTTGGTTAAGGCCCTTAAATGACTAATCGGAGCATGAAACATTTATGTAGAGTGTGTTAGGCAGTTGATAAGACACTCGCGAAGGAATCGCCTTAAAACTCGTAAAGGTTAAATTATTAAAAATGGTGGAGCCGAGGGTACCCGGGTGACTTAAGCGAATCAGTGAGCGCAAAACAAGCGTTAGAGTCTAAGTTAGTTAAAGTATAGATTTACAAGTGACTTTGGTTTAATTCCAACTTACTTGTTGCTTATAGGTTACCAGACTCGTCCCGAGCCATTCGTAACCCCCAGTCGCTCAGGCAAGTATTCTATCCGTTATACTGTTGTTGTGATGTATACACTTGTATATGCATTATCTTGCGATAGATGCATGTTGGTTATTTAGCAAATTCTTGCGATATATTGTAGCATGTGATATGGTATATATGCATGCCTGTTTCATATTCTTGAAATATATATATCTGTTGGTTCATTTGATAATACCTATGCTAGAGGATAGCGGTATCTTGCATATACCCTTAGTATAGGGACCCAAAGGTGAAAATATTTTCTAAAACCGGGAGTCGAGGATCCCGAGTAGATTTTGTATATATGGATATGGATATATATATATATATATATATATTTATATATATGGTCATAGTTTTCAAAACTATTAATCGAATAAGGTTTATTCGATAACTTTAACTTTATTTTATTATTGAATATTATTTCGAATATTATTCGAAGGCGTATGACTCCTTTTATTTATTTATTTGAATATTATTTGAATATTCATTCGAGGGCTTATGACTCTTTTATATTATTTATTGAATATTATTTGAATATTCATTCGAGGGCTTATGACTCTTTTATATTATTTATTGAATATTATTTGAATATTCATTCGAAGGCTTATGACTCAGTTTATATTATTTAATGAATATTATTTGAGTATTCATTTGAGGATCTATGACTCTGATTATTTGCTGAAATATATTCTTTATTTTATTAAAGAATAAGGTGTTAATAATCAAACTTATTTTCGATTATTCAAATAAAGATAATACTTTCATATAAGTATATCTTTGGTTATTTAATACTCGTTTCAAGTATAAGTTTTAATACTTCTACTTCAATTATTTTTATAAAGACTATTCTTTATGGGAATATTATTTAAATAATAATATTCAGTCATTTTCTAAATATTCTGGGGACTGATTTACTTCATTAAATCAGCTTTACTCCAAACACTCTTTAAAGTGTTTTCGAGTCTTCAAAATGATTTTTAAAAGTCAGAGCGGATCCCAAAACTCTTTTTTTTTTTATATTTAAGATCTTCCTTTTAAGGGGATTTAAATACTCGCTCAAAACCTGGGGAATCCGGCTCTGTGGTGTATTTTATATTCGCAACGAGGTTGCTGTTTTGAGAAAACAATTTGATTACTTGCCCAATGTTCGGGAAGTAAGTCCATTTGATTGAGTCGGCATAAGCGACAGGCCGGGGTACGGTCTATTATTGTGTAAGTGGCTGGGTGGCAGTCCATCAACGCGTGAGGGGCCGGGGTACGGTCTAGCGCGAGGTCCTAATGCGGCCAGGGTGATGACCGGTGAGGAATTCATCCATCTACAGTAGAAAAGGTTACTTATTGGTATCTTTGCCTGATCAGCGAGATATCGGGTTTATGCCAAAATTCTTTTCCTTTCCAAAATTCATTGGATGTTTCAAACTCTGTTCATACTTTGCATAACAGAGGTTCCAGGAAATGTTTAAAGGGATATATATATGTGGATATATATATATATCGGGGCTAAATAAAGTATCTCATAACTTTTTCATTCAATAATATTTCAAAGATTGAATCTATTCAAGTCTTATCTTGTGGTCTCATCAGTGGGATGAACTTTTGAAACTGATTATAACTTGAATGGTGGTAGTTCAAGTAGTATTGGGAAAGATATAAGTATATTGGGGTATTTGGTAACCTCATCTTTTAAACTTATATCTAATTAATAATTGTCTTATGAATGACAAAGATTTTCAGAAAAACGTTGAGACAAGGTTAGATATATGAGATCACCTTGCAACGATATTTTTATACAGTTATACACTGGGATTTTGTGTATATTATGCATGGAAGAGGACTTCCAATATTTTGAAAAGTATATATGTATATATACTGAATATTTTGCGACTTCATCGCATTAAGATATCAAACTTGGTTCATTTCTTTTGACCAAGACTTTCATGAGTACTATGAGAAGGCTCATATACTAGTAAGTATATACTAGTAATTATCTTACACACGATAAAAGATTCTAGTAAGTATCCATTTAGATACTTATATTATTGTTATCACTATATATTATCTTGCGAGCTGTAAGGCTCACTCTTGCTTTATTTCTTCATCACACAACAACAGTTAGGAAAGATGGCCAGACTCCAGCAGACCCAGCGCAAGCGCGTGGGAAGCGTCCCGCGTCTTCCCGATGATGTTGTGGCTGCTATAGCTGCAGAGGTAGATCTATTGGTAGATCAGGCATTCTATTTTTGAGAATCAATTATGTATAATTATAACTTGTGGCAGATAATGGCAATTAACTGTAAATTTATCAAGTAATCATTTTGGGTTGTAATAATTTTAAATTATGGATTCAAAGACTTGTACTTATTTCAATTTCATCTCTGAGACTATAACGGGTTGTGGTGTGTGTTAGTGTGGGGTCACAGCATAAGGTTATTATTATTAATTAAGTGAAGTGATATTGTGGAAAGAAAGACCGTGACGACCCGGATCCCTGACCCCGGATCTGGGGGTGTTACAAAAACTCTTAAAGCCTAAACTATTTCAGGCCAAAAGGTACATGAGATAATCTCAAAGAAAAACTGGAAAGAATTCTTAGGCTATAAAGATGGAGTTAAGGATGTTGACACTGAAAATAAAATCACTCTTAAAACTCCTGTTGAGTTTATCTCTACAGAAGCTGATGAACCTAAATCCACTTTTGAAAAGGGTTCAACATTAGTATTACAAGAAAAACTGGTAAGTGATAAAACTCTAAGAAAGGAAAGCAAGGAAACTATTATGTCTATTAAGAAAGAAAAGAACATAGGACTTTTGTCAGCAAGACAATTGAAAGAGAAAATATCTGAGGTTATTGACAAACCTCAAGTAAAAAGTCCTAAAAAAATAGAAATGGTAAGCAAGGTATTTCTAAGGATTCAAATTATAAGGTTGTTCCCAATGCTCCTAGGAAAACTTGTTTTAACTCTGGATATACTAATCATCTTGCTATTGATTGGAGGAGGAATAAGAAAAAGAAAAGTGCTATTCCTCAGTCTGATGTTAGGGGTAGATCAGTATTTTTTTAAACCACAAAATCCTTGTTTTCATTGTGGTAGTAGATGGCATTCAATTTATACTTGTAGTTCTTATCACAAGTTGTATCACAATTACTATTAAACTTTGCCTAAGTTTAATAAAGTTGCTTGTGTGCTTAATTCTGTTGGTTTCACTAAATTTGCTTCTGACAAGACAAATCCTGCCAAAGGAAAAACTTTCAAAAGTACTCCTGACATAAAAAGGCTTAAGTTGTCCAAAAAGAGGACCCAACAAGTGTGGGTCCTTAAAAATCCTTCTAATTAATTATTCTTCTGATTGCAGGGTAACAAAAAAAAATACACTTGTCTTGGATAGTGGATGTTCAGGATACATGACTGGAAATAAATCCCTACTGTCAGAATTTGAGAAGAAGGCTGGCCCAGATGTATCTTATGGAGATGGAAATGTAGGACATACTCTGGGATATGGCAACTTGATAATTGAAAGAGTGGTAATAGAAAATATAGATCTGGTGGATGGACTGAAGCATAATCTTCTGAGCATCAGTCAAATCATTAACAGAGGATATCATGTGGTATTCTATGACTCACACTGTGAAGTTGTTCATAACAAATCAAAGAAAATTGTCTTGATAGGATACAGACATGGTAACATTTATGAAGCAAGGCTACATGAAAGTCTTGAAAAGGAAGCTACTTGCCTTATCTCTAAGGCATCGGGAGATGAGAGCTGGAACTGGCATAAGAAGCTCTCACATCTCAACTTCAATTCAATCAATGAACTTGACAAGAAGGAGCTTGTAAGAGGATTTCCAAACATGCTATACTCAAGTGATGGTCTTTGTGATGCTTGCCAAAAGTCTAAACAAAGAAGAGTATCTTTCAAAAGCAAAACAAAATTCTCTATCTCTGAGCCATATCACATGCTGCACCTGGACCTTTTTGGACCAGTGAACATAATGTCCATCAACAAGAAAAGGTACACACTTGTAATTTTTGATGATTTCACTAGATATACATGGGTTTATTTTCTACACAGAAAGGATGAAACTCCAGAAATTCTTTTGGACCACATAAGGCATATTAAAAATGGATCTACTCACAAAGTGAAAATCCTGAGAAGTGATAATAGCACTGAATTCAAGAACTCAAAGATGGAGAAATTCTGCAAGTACAAAGGTATAAAGCAACAATTTTCAGCTCCTGATACACCTCAGTAAAATGGTGTTGTTGAGAGGAAGAACAGAACCTTGATTCAAGCTGGCAGAACTCTGCTAGAGGAAGAAAAACTACCCACTTACTTGTGGGTTGAAGCAGTAAACACAACATGTTATACTCGGAATATCACTCTGATAAACAGACATGGTGTTACTCCTTATCAAATACTAAAAGAAAAGAAGCCCAGTCTCAAACATCTTCATGTATTTGGATGTAAGTGCTTTGTTTTGAGAACTCATGTTGATCAGCTTGGAAAGTTTGAATCAAAGGCTAATGAAGGAATCTTTGTTGGATACTCACCATCAAAAGCATACAGAGTGTTCAATATGAGAACATATACTGTAGTAGTCTCCATAAATATATCTTTTGATGATAAGAAGATTCCTGGTTTTGAAGAAGACACTCATGAAAGTTTAATCTTTGCAAATGAAAATGCATTGTTGGAATTTGGATCAAACTCTAATGAACTGTCAAATCCTGATGATCCAAATCCTGACACTCCTTCAGATTCTGAAGATAATTGATGTACTAATGAACTTGCACATGTTGAGGGGGAGCAATAGCAAGGGTCAGCTGATGGTACCAACTTTGAAGAATCATCTTAAGATTATTCTCAATCTAATCTTTCAGAATCCAATGCTGATTCAATATCAAATGAACATGAGTCAAGTCCCAATATCTCATCAGGAGATAATACAACAGATTCAGGGGGAGCGTCAAATGTATTTGAAGAGGCATACAATTCAGAGGGAGCATCTAGCTCCAGAAGGACACTTCACAGTGCCAGAAAATGGACTAAAGATCATACTCCTGATTAGATCATTGGAAATCCTGATGATGGTGTAAAGATAAGTGCAACTCAGAATGAATGTTTATATCACAGTCTACTTTCAAAAGAAGAGCCAGAGAAAGTAGAAGATGCACTCAAGGATGCAGATTGGGTCATGGCTATGCAAGAAGAATTGAATGAATTTGAAATAAATGAAGTGTGGAAGATGGTGCCTAGACCTAAGAACAAGTCAATTGTGGGCACAAAGTGGGTCTTTAGAAAAAAGACTGATTCTGATGGAACAATTATCAGAAATAAGGCAAGGTTGGTGGCTAAAGGATATTCCCAACAAGAAGGCATTGACTATGATAAGACATTTGTTCTTGTTGCTAGGCTAGAAGCAATTAGAATCTTCTTGGCATATGTTGCTCACAAGAAGTTCAAGGTCTTCCAGATGGATGTCAAGAGTGCATTTCTCAATAGAGAACTTAAAGAAGAAGTCTATGTTGAACAACCACCAGGATTTGTGGATCCCAAACATCCTGACTATATGTATAGACTTAATAAACCACTTTATGGACTGAAGCAAGCACCTAGAGCATGGTATGAAACCCTCACTCAATTTCAACTTGAAAGTGGATTCAAAAGAGGTATAATAGATAAAACCCTATTTTATCTGAATAAAGGTAAAGATTTGCTTCTAGTCCAAATTTATGTGGATGATATCATTTTTTGATCAACTAATCAAACACTGTGTGATAAGTTTTTAAAGTTGATGCAATCAAGATATCAAATGAGTATGATGGGAGAGATGAGCTACTTCCTAGGCTTGCAGATTAAACAGACTGATAATGGCATCTATATCAATCAGTCCAAGTACACAAGAAATCTATTGAAGAGGTTTAATATGCAAGAAAGTGCAACTGCAAGTACTCCTATGGCAACTGCTATAAAACTTGATCCAAATGAAGGTACAACAGTTGATGTCACATCTTACAGAGGTATGATTGGTTCTCTGTTATACCTAACTGCTAGCAGGCCAGACATTATGTTTGCCACTTGTTTGTGTGCAAGATTTCAGGCAAATCCAAGGGAGCCACATCTTATTGTGGTAAAGAGAATCTTCAGATATCTCAAGGGTACTGTTTCACTTGGACTTTGGTATGCAAGGGAAGCTGAATTTGCATTATGTGGTTATTCAGATGTTGATTTTGCTGGATGCAAAATCGACAGGAAGAGTACATCAGGGAGCTGTCAGTTCTTGGGAGGCAGATTAGTCTCATGGTTCAGCAAGAAGCATAAATCTATTTCCACTTCAACTGCTGAGGCTGAATATATTACAGCTGGGAGTTGTTGTGCTCAGTTGTTATGGATGAGAAATCAGCTCATGGACTATGGTTTATCATTCTCAAAAATTCTTATTTATTGTGATAATCAAAGTGCTATTACTATGACAGGAAATCTGGTGCAACACTCTCTTACAAAGCACATCAATATCAGATATCACTTTATAAAAGAGCATGTCATGGAAGGAACAAAAGAGCTTCATTTTGTTCCTACTGATCAGCAGCTGACCGATATCTTTACAAAGCCATTACCTGAAGCAACATTTACAAAGCTTGTGAATGAACTTAGTATGGTTAATTGGGAAAAGTAAATTTTTATTTCAATTTATATTTGATCAAATCCTGATGTATATTGATCAAATCCTGATGTCCTAAATGCTGTGATTTATAGATATTAAGCCAGAAATATCTAATGTATTCTATTTAATATTCATGATAAATTAAGTGAATTTATTTTCTAATTGTGCATGTCTGAATAAATATATCACTGTCATCATTACACATCAGTCTAGGGAGACGCGCCTTAAAAGGAAATGTTTTGGTTAATTCATTAAATTAACTCTACACTTAATAACTAATCAGTCCTCTAGTCCCTTGATATTCTTTTGGCTATTTAACCGTCATTTCATCTCAGTCATATCATCTCCTATTCTCACACAAAACGATTCTCTCTCTTATTTCTCACTATTTTCTTCCTTCATAAAAAAAATGGTTCTTATAAACATGTTTATGAACTATAAAAACTTCAACATCGAGTTCAGTTGTGGTGACTGGGAGCAGGAATGGCACGTCACTGCCATTCCTGATGAGATATGGAATTTGGTTCCACAAGAGGTTCAGAAAAATCTCTTGTTCTTTGAGATGGACTATCAACTCCATCTTGATCGCCTGGAAGAAGAACGGAGAGAGGTTCTTTTTCAGCAAGAACGGATCATCCGTCTTGCAGTGCTAGTTGTCAACAGTAGGAAGAACTAATCGATAGCCTTCCTTCTTAGACCAAGGTTGTTGTTGTTCATCATCTTAGACTAGGATTATCTTGTAATCTTTTGCATGTAATCTATGAATTTCATTAAATGTACTCTTTGATATATCAATGAAATTTCTTTTATTTTGTAAGATTTAGTCTATGCTTATCTCGAATTATATGCATGTGAATGTTCTTTTTGAAGCCTGTTAATCTTTACTTCATCTATTTGAATTGTATTTCTTGATGAATATTTTGATTAAAATTGTGGTTTCTAATAATTTGTGATGCTTTGACAAACAAATGTTGAATTTGAATCGACATATCCTGAGTTAGTCAAATCCTGACAGAAGAAAGGTCTCAAATCCTGACGACGGGTCAACACGTTCTAATTCAGATTATTAGTGTTAATCAATCTCTGAGTAAGCTTTATTGTTGCAATTAAGTGTCTCACTTAATTAATGATTAATGGTGGATTATCAGATAAACAAATTTCTACGGTTTTGTCTTGATATAAATGTATATATTTTGTATTTACTTCCGCAATTTACTCCACCGTCAAACTCAATTACTCAGTAATTGTTTCATGTTCGAAGTCAAATTCCCTAAGTTACCTCCTTCATACGAGTGTGTTATACCTATTTCTGAATAGTGAAGCTATAAAAACCAGAAGAAATTTTGTGACACAATTAATCATACACTTAGTTTCATTGCACATATCTCACACTTACTCTCTCTCACACAAGCTATTCACATCATGACAATGTCTGAAGTTTCACCACTCTTCAGTCAAACAACAATCATTCATGGAAACACATTTGGCACTAAAAATTACTTAGCTCTACTTACACATCAGCAGCTACCATCATCTTTTCATGATTTTTAGGATTTTCTTCTTCTATGTCCAATTGGGTATGCTCTCACAAATCCTGTTAAGGTGTCATACAGGGTTGTCATGCAGGTCTGGAACACAGCAGTGGTAAATCCAACACATACTGGCTTTTTCTTTGAGTATAAGGACCAAAGATATGAAGTTGATGCTGACATTCTGCTTCAAGCCTTGATATTGTTTTCTCTTGATGGTGCTCCTGATACGCATACCACTGAGCAGCTGTTTGATATGCTCAAGACTTTAGGCTATCAAGGAGAAATCACAAACATTGGAAAACTGGCCAGGATCAAACTGAAAAGATAGTAGAACTTTTTCTTTGACTGCATCAGTAGATGTTTTTTGAATAAGACAACAAACTTTGATGCTCTTCCATCCACTTCCCTGAGAATTGGGTACTCTCTTCTTAACCCTGGTAATTTTGATTATGGTAATACTATATTACAGTTCATAATTTCTAGGAGAGCAGATGTTTCAGGAGTAATAGGGTATACTAGGTTTTTGCAACTGATTTTCAATTTTCTATGCCCTAATGCTATGTTTGATGATGATGAATTACTCCTTGTTTTTCAAATTTCTGAAAAAGCAATCACTGATCATATTAAAAGGGATGAAATGAATAAATTTTCAGGACCACCCTTTTCTTTCTAGAGAGGTCAGGAAATTTCTGTTAAGAAATAGACCTACTCTTACACAAGTGCCTGCAAATCCTGATGCTGGCACATCTGTCACAGTTCCCGATGCTAAGACTCAAGAAATCACCCATCTTATTTCTAACCCAAGCATTTCTTCTTACAAACAACAAACACAACAAGACTCTAAATTAGCCTCCTCTGATGTCTCTCAAAAGACATCAGTTATAACAAAGAAAAGGTTATTTAAGAAATCTGTCACATCTGAACAGAAATCTAAACAAGCCTCACTGAGTGAGAGTGAGAAGAAAGAAGACTGTTTTCCAATCAGGAAAAGAAGACTGATCATACAAGAAGATTCTGAATCAGATGATCAGATGCCAATAGGATCCCTGTCAAAAATCAAGAAGTCCATTGATCAATATCATGATGACTTGATTGACACTACTGGAACCAAGGAGCCAACTACTGATGCTAGTGCTCTGCTTGACAAGCTTCCAGTAATTGAAGCAACTGTTGAACACAAGAAAAATGCAAAGAGTCAGTTGAAAAGAAAGAGTGAAGAAGTAGTTGGATACATCAGAAAGAAGAAGAAGACTCAGCCTCTTGACAAGGATGTTAGTACACAAGAACCTAAGTCTCAAAATGATTTAGCAACTGCAACACATCTAGTCACACAAGAACCATTTTCTCAAAGGGAAGATGCAGACACTGAGGCTGCACAGATCATTGTTAATATTGCTCAGAGTGATCTTCTTGCTGACTCTGTTCAACTACTACAGGAAAAGCAAACTCATCAGGAGATACTGTCAAAGGTGGATGCCATCATAAATGATCCTATTTTTGAGAAGAGCACACAAGAACCTTCACCAAGCATTGTTGAAGCAGCTCACATATCTCAGACTCCACAAGAACCATCAGTTCAAAGTACTGATACTGGTCTTTCACCTTCTCCTGACAGATCAAAGTCTGATGATACAACAGCTCCTACTAAGAATCATCCTTCAACTGCACTAGCTATAATTGATGATCCATTACTGGTTGCTAGTTTGAAAAAGCATCTTGATATGATGTTTGTTCCTCCACTTTCATCACTTCCACTTGAGGAATCACCTTCAGGTATTGTTAACTTCTCATATATTCTCATATTTGTATGATTATAAATAGTCTCTTATTTGAGGTTACCTCTATTTATATGACAAGCATACAACTCTTCTCTGCCATCTCTTATTTCTTTGTTATATGTGTGATTGAGCCTTTCTGTGAGACTGTATGAAAATAAAAAAAAAGGAGAGAAAATTATTTTGAGTGGCAGTCTCCTATACTGGAAAAAGGAGAGGTAGTTTTGAGACAAGAATCTTATAAGTTTTTCTTTACTTATAAAGTTTCTTTTGTGAGAATAATGTTACTCTTAAAAGGAATATGTTGTGTGAGAAGTGATGAGATCACTTGAAAAAAACATAGAGATTTAGGTGTTACCATGTTTCTGTTTCAGGATCCCATCAGCCACAGGAATCTCTTGCAAAGAATCTGGATGTAGGCAAGGCAATTCTGCCTGATTCTGCACATTCTTCTGATGGCTTGTCTGATTCTGATAATGATAGTGATGTAGATAATTCTGACACAGCTTAACTTAAGACTGCGATTGATACATCTAAGAAGTCCAACATTGGTTCTTCTTCATACTTCACTGAAAATCCTTCTTATTCCAATCCTGATGCTGAGTATTTTAGACAGACAGAATGGGATTATAAATGGAGACTTGTAACTTCTTTTATCTCGTCTGCGGTTCGCCTGCAACACATTCATCTTGCCTGTGATGAAATTCAAACTCCTGATTTGAAGTTGCATCTTAAGGCCTCAACCTTTTCGATTAAAGGAATTCACTCTGAACTTGATGAAATGAAGAAGTCTCATGCTGGTGTCAAAGAGAAAATTAATGGATTTTTGCTTCACACACCTAACTCAGCTGAAATCAAAAGTGTAAAAAATACCATCAAGGATGTTGTTAAATCTCAAGACAGTATGGCCTCTAGACTTTCCTCCTTAGAAGATAAGGTTTCTTCTATAGGTGACAAACTGGATGCTCTGTTTTCTCTTCTTTCAAATACTGATGCCAAAAAGGGGGAGAAGATAGTTGCTACAAAATGCACACCAGATTCTATTCAGACAAAGGATAAAGATATTGATGATGATGGTGATAAGAATAATCCAGTTAAAGATGTTCAAATTACTTCTACTGCTCAACAACTTCAATATTCTAAGAAGAATGATTCTTCAGGACAAAGGAAGTCTACTGGTGTTTATAAAGCCAAGCACAAGACTACTGTTGGTGCTCCTGAGGATGATGATATTACAATCTCAAATTTAGCAGAAACTAAAGGGATGTTCTTTCCTTACAGGCATAAGGAAACAGGTGAAGAGATTGTCTTGTACTACAAAGACAAGAAGTTTGAGCAAAAGAATGCTAGGAGTGCTTTTGGGTATATAACTGAAGAATTTCCTGATCTAACACCTGAAGAAGCAGTTATGCAAGAAAAAGAGCTTTTGGCTAAAATTGAAGCTGAAGCTAACAGTTCTAAAGGAAGGGAAAAAGAGGTGGTAGATCTGCAAAAGAGCAAGAGGAAGAGGAAGAGGAAGAGGTGGAAGAACTTCTGAATCAAGTCAAGTGACTGCATTCAACTCTACTTTTCTGAATTTTCTATTCAGAGAAGGTTATGTTCCTGTACAAGGAAATGAAGAAAATAAAGAAGTTCAGAAGCCAGAAGAGTTGATTATACCAAGGAAGAAAAGATCAGCCACTGACATTGATCAAGCTGATACAGCAAATCAGAATGTAACTCCTGATACAGACACAAATCCTGAGGTAAAAGCAGATCTTGATGCTGTGAACCTGATAACTGATTTTAACTCTGATGAAAAAGTGATCAAAGCATTAAATGAGTCAGCTCCTTCTCTAGTGATCACTCCTCATACTTCAGAGGCTGATGAAAAAGAAAAGATTGACAGAAGGAAAGCTGATCAAGCATGCAAAGAATATTTGCAAAGAGTTTTAAAATCAAAGAGGGAGCTATGGCATAAAGCAGAAGGGAAGACTAATAATTTGTCTTCAAACTATGCTCCTCTCAGCAAGAAGAATAGGAGATGGAAAGACATCCATGTATTCAAATATTCTAAAGCGTTCAAGCATGTTGAATTTGTGTCAGCTGGGTTAAGAGATTCTATCTCAGAACAAGAAGATGTTGATAAGTCCATCAAAAAGCCTTCTTGGGTGGTATATAATGAAAAACTGAAACTTATCAAATCTCGAACCAGAGGAGGCATTGGTCATTCCAGTATGGAGATCTTAGAATTTGATCTGCTAGATACAGATACGCTAACTGAAAATCTTGGTGAAAGAATTTCTCCTTCACATCTTGAGAAAGTTGAAGCTGTGAAGATTGTTCATAGAAAGATAAATAATAATGATGTCAGAGAAGAGATTATGTACTTTTTCAGGGATGGTAAAGTAAAAAAAGCTTTAGCAGCAACTCTTAATGAAGACTGTGACAGAATTGAAATACATTCACTATCTTTTTAGAGTTGAGAACAAAGTCACCAGAAACTGGTCTTCTATGATACTTGAAGTGATCAGAAGAAGAGTCATGACAAAAGATGATATATATAATGGTGATTATGTTCCTGAGTACAGAACTTATATTGGTCAAGAAATGCAGATGAAAAAGGGAGCTGCAGTGCTATAAGTTTTTCTCAACAGTCCTCAGTTATCCTTCAGTCTTGATCATGAAGATGTAAGTTTGAGCTTCATGTTGATTGGTGATCTTGAGATAAGAAAAATCTCAATTTCTAAGTTAAGATTAGCTATCTATCAGCTTAGGGAAGACACTGAAGAGAAGAGAGAGTTGAAGAAAAAGCTTGTTAAAGTCCTACGAGACAAGGAGGAAGAAAGATTGAAGAACTTTCTTGGAACAACTGTCAGTTATCTGAAGATACTGAAGTAAGCTTTACTCCTTGCAAATTTTGTAGAATGGTTTTGGCATCATTGAGAATGGAATTTATGCTTCATTGCATTAAGCATAAATTGGGGGAGATTGTTATATATTAAATTCTCAATGAGCAGAAGAAGCTCAGGACTTGGCTGTTCGGGTGACATCAGGATTTGATGTACCGTCAGGATTTGGCATGTCATCAGTATTTGAATGGCATCGGTATTTGAAGACAGGCAGCATTAGAGGATTTGTTTTGTTCCTTAAAATGTGGAGCAGATATTCGTTACATCTGAGATATAGGACTTTATCTGTTTAGTTTAAGATATGTATCAGTTTCAGTTAGTTTTTGATAATGCATATCTTAGATCAATTTGTTGTAGTTGTGTAGTACATAAACACAGTTTAGGTCATCACTTAGTGTATCACACTTGAGGATCATTCGATCTAGCAGCTCTCAAGAACATCAGTATTTCTTGAGAGGATTTTGTAGCAGTTTTTATCAGATATATAAAAAGCTATTATATAATTATTACTTGTTCGAAACATTTATACAATTGTATCCAACCCCCCTTAAAAAATGTATCTTTACTGGGCAGCAGGCATCTCAAGCCATCTATCGAGGAAGCTCCTACGCTCGAGCTTAAACCATTGCCAGAACACTTGAGGTATGCTTTTTTAGGTGATGCATCTACTTTTCCTGTTATTATTGCATCTGACCTTTCAGTTAGTGATGAGGAAAAGCTCTTGAGAATTCTGAGAGAGTTCAAATCGGCAATTAGATGGACATAGCATATATCAAGGGAATCAGCCCTTCATATTGCATGCACAAAATCCTGCTAGAGGAAGGAAGTAAGCCGACTGTTGAGCAAAAGAGAAGGCTAAATCCGATAATGAAAGAGGTTGTGAAGAAGAAAATTCTCAAGTGGCTAGATGCAGAGATCATCTATTCTATTTCTGACAGTTCTTGGGTGAGTCCAGTTCAGTGTGTGCTAAAGAAAGGAGGCATCACAGTGTTTGCTAATGAGAAGAATGAGCTCATTCCTACTCGAATAGTCATGGGATGGAGAGTTTGCATGGATTAGAGGAAGCTGAATAAAGCCACAAGGAAGGATCACTTCCCTCTTCCTTTTATTGATCAGATGCTTGACAGGTTGGCTAGGCATGAGTACTACTGTCTTTTAGATGTCTATTCGGGTTATAATCAAATTTGTATCACTCCGGAAGATCAGGAAAAGACAACCTTCACTTGTCCGTATGGTACTTTTGCTTTCAGAAGAGTTTTTTTTGGGTTGTGTGGTACACCTGCCACATTTCAGAGATGCATGATGGCTATTTTCTCTGACATGATTGGTCATAATATGGAAGTGTTCATGGATGATTTCTTTGTGTTTGGTGATTCTTTCGACGAGTGCTTGCAAAATCTTGGCGCAGTTCTTAAAAGGTGTGTTGAGACCAATCTGGTTCTCAACTAAGAAATGTCACTTTATGGTGCAACAGGGCATCATTCTTGGGCACAAGGTCTCTAGTAAAGGTCTTGAGGTGGATAAAGCCAAGGTGGGGGTCATTTAAAACCTTCCACCACCAATTGCTGTTAAGGGAGTACGCAGCTTTCTTGGTCATGCAGGCTTCTATAGGCAGTTCATCAAGGACTTCTCTAAAATCTCTAAACCGTTATGCAATCTTCTAGAGAAAGATGTTCCTTTTAAGTTTGATGATGAGTGTCGAGCTACTTTTGAGATCTTAAAGAAGAGTTTAATCACGGCACATGTCATATCTGCACCTGATTGGAATGAGCCTTTTAAAATGATGTGCGATGCAAGTGACTATGCAGTTGGAGCAGTTCTTGGGCAAAGGAAGAACAACATATTTCATGTGGTTTACTATGCTAGTAAGACCCTCAATGGTGCTCAACTGAACTATACTACTACTGAGAAAGAACTCTTAGCCATTGTCTATGGTTTTGAGAAGTTTCGGTCTTATTTTCTTGGGACAAAGGTGACAATTTTCACTGATCACACTGATATTCACTATCTAGTCTCAAAGAATGACTCGAAGCCTAGACTAATTCGATGGGTTCTTTTACTTCAGGAGTTTGAATTGGAGATCAAGGATAGGAAAGGTACTGAGAATCAAGTCGCTGATCATCTATCCCGGTTAGAAGATCGAAGTACAGCTTCACAGAATAAGACATTGATTAATGAGTCTTTTCCCGATGAGCAATTGTTTGGGGTGCAAGAGGAAGAACCGTGGTTCGCAGACATTGTGAACTACCTTGTGAGCAATATTATGCCTCCAGACTTGTCTTTTGCTTAAAGGAAGAAGTTTCTTCATGAGGTGAAGTGGTACATGTGGGATGAGCCATTTTTGTTCAGGCAAGGAGCTGACCAAATCATCAAGAGATGTATTCCGTACAGCGAGACGGAGGGTATCTTGCGAGACTGTCATTCGACTATTTATGGAGGCCTCTATGGTGGAGAGAAGACAACAGCTCGTATCCTGCAAGTGGGATTCTTCTGGCCTACATTATTTAAGGATGCACATCGGTTTGTTTTGAAGTGTGACGCTGCCAACGTGTGGGTAATATGTCTAAGAGGGATGAGATGCCTCTTAATGCGCTTCTCGAGGTTGAGGTCTTCGATGTTTGGAGAATTGACTTCATGGGGCCATTTGTCTCATCTTGTAATAATCAGTATATCTTGTTGGCAGTTGATTATGTCTAAAAATGGGTGGAAGTCAAGGCTTTTCCAACGAATGATGCAAAGGTAGTGCTTAATTTTCTTTATAAGCAGATATTCACAAGATTTGGGACTCCAAGAGTCATAATTAGTGACGAGGGATCGCATTTATGCAATCACAAGTTCACTGTTATGATGCAGCGATATAATGTGAATCATCGTATTGCTACAGCCTACCATCCTTAGACTAATGGTCAAGCTGAGGTGTCTAACAGAGAGATCAAGCGTATTCTAAAGAAGGTTGTATGTCCATCGAGGAAGGATTGGTCTTTGAATCTGGATGAAGCTGTGTGGGCATATCGTGTTGGGTTTCGAACACATAAACACAACGGAAACAGTAATTAAAAACGTGAAAAATCAGAATTTTCGAAACCCACCGCAAGATCCATGTGAAAAATAGATATTTAATTCATAAATCAGATTGTTTACCTTAAGAAGCTTTACAAATTGGTTGACTAATGGAGATTCAAAGCTTATTCAATCACCATGCATCTCGCTCTTGCGATCTACGCTCTATCGGTATCCACACGAATGCTTGAACTCAAGGATTGGATGTGTACTAGCACAAACTCGTTTCTTCTTGATCTCTCCATCTTCTCTCTTGGTGGCTAGAGTTTTAGTAAAAGTCTTGCTACAAAATCAGCCACACAAGAGATATTATATAGAGAGTATAATAAGAATTATAACTCTTAAACTAATTAGGAGTTACTATTAATTCGAAATTCCTATTTGTATAATAATTAAGTCATACTTAATTATTTAACAAATGAATTTCATAATTAATATTAGTAAATTAGAATATCAATATTTATCTAATTAATTAAGTCATACTTAATTATTATTATAAATAATTCAAATTACTTTAATATAATTTAAATCTAATTTAAATTAAATAATCCTTCAAGCATTCTTAGTGTGTGACCCTATAGGCTATTATTACATTGGCAAAGAATTTTAAATCTAATTTAAAATCGTAAACAATGAGCGGCATCTAGTAATACATCATTGCTACCAAAGTAATAATAATTGAATCGGTGATCGATTAAACCTTTCGTGAATAATGTACAATGTAATATAATCCCTTTAACCAAATATTATAGATTAAACTAGAGGTATGTTATGTGGCATCCTCATCATAGTTTAATCCAAGTTTGCTTGATCAATGAGTAGACTATCATATCAAATCAACATTTGAGCCTGGCCACGTATTTCATAGTCTATCTCACACAAGAGGCCAATAATATCGCTCCTAAAATAGGAGGGTTAAATCCCATCTAGATCATTCATATTTCTCATACGATTCATAATATACCCAATGTCCACTTTTATCATTACCCGGTCAAGGATAACTTTTAATGGAATCAATGTATATTAATTCTCGTATAGAAATATAATGACTTCAGGTTTATGGATCATTACATCATTATCACTGTGAGAATTACTTATGACACAACATACATGTAGAATCTCACATTGGGTCTGTCCAGTACCATGTACATATACATCTGCCTGTGTTTTTTACTTTAGTATCACTATACCTATGATCAATGAGATATGATCATCAATGAACAAACACACCATTCTTAATGCATTATTATTGTCCCTTAATAATAATACTCGACTAGGGACCTTTAGGAATATTGATACTATTCTCATAATCTCATTTCTAAGTCACGTACTTAGAGATATAGAATTGCATATCATATTCCAAGGACATTTATTAATCTAACATTTATATTGCAGTAAATTAAGAATTAATAAATTATAAAGGGAATAATCGATAGAACATAAACATTAATAATCCTAATGTCTTAAACTAAAACATCATAGTGTTGTCTTTAGGGCACAAACACTAACATATCGAACAACATACAAGACTCCGCTAGGCATGTCTCTGTTTTAGTTGGTTTATGGTAAGGGATGTCATTTGCCTGTAGAGCTAGAGCACAGCGCGTATTAGGCTTTGAAGAAGTTGAACCTTGATTTGGATGCAACTAGTAAGAAGAGGATGCTTTAATTGAATGAACTCGATGAGTTTCGACTTCAAGCATATGAGAACAACAAGATGTATAAGGAGAAAGTCAAGAGGTGGCACGATAGGGGTCTAGAGCTCAAATCATTTGTGTCGGGGAAATAAGTTCTTTTGTTCAACTCTCGTCTCCATCTTTTTCCTGGAAAGTTGAAGTCGAGGTGGTCAGGGCCGTTTGTTATCAAAACTGTGTTTCCACATGGAGCGGTGGAGATTTTTGAGAATGATCCTGGCCAAGCGTTCAAGGTGAATGGACAGAGGTTGAAGCACTACTATGGGAATACGGCAAACTGTGAGGTGGTTAGTGCCATTTTATTGTCCACTTGATCTCGGGATTCTATGTCAAGCTAGCGACGTAAACAAGCGCTTCTTGGGAGGAAACTCAAGCTTGTTGTACATTAGTAGGAATTAGAAGGAAGGAAAAGCAAGAAAAAAACACAAAAAAAAATTAGAAAAGCTTAAAAAATAGAGTATTTTTTGCGGGAAGCACGGCGCGCCCGCATTGGAAGCGGGGCGGCCGCGCTGAAACTCCAGAAGCACGGCGCGCTCGCGCTGGAGGCGGGGTGGCCGTGCTGTACCCCTGTTAAAAAACAGAAAAAAATGAAAATATCAAAACAAAATCACATCACAGCCGAATTTCCCTCACCCACCTTCCATATTTCCCTCTCCAAATCAGTTTCAATTATCCCATTATTCTCATAATCAATTCCCACTTCTTTTCAAAAACTAATTATAATCCATAAACCCTATATATACACACATTTATACACAATCATCTCCATCAATTTTCAATTCTCAAAACTCTAAATCTCTCTTACACACATCTTTTCTCTCAAACTTATTCGAATTCAATGGAACCCAAGAACGAAGAACCCAAGTTAGCAGCAGCACCACCGATTCTTCTAGTGTTTGTGGCGCCCTCCAAACCCGGGTCAGAAGTTTGGGGTCCACAACACATACACCATATATAAACCTGTATATGAAATATTATTTACAATGACCCTGCTTTATATAACCTGCTTTACAGGTTAAAGTATGAAAACAAGCCACAACCTTAACTTTTATTACAACGTACCAAATCCCAACTAATTTAACTTACAACTGATAATGAAATTATTCTTACAATCTTACTATCTCACTACCGTAATAAGCTCCTGCTAGCTCGATCCAACTCAATCTGGAATCCTAGCTCGTATATTGAACTGGGAAACCTCGCTATCAACCGTATCCTTCTTAACTGTAGAATACATAAAAAGATTTGCAAGAGTGAGCTAACTAGCTCAGCAAGTCACAATAACAATAATTGAGGTCAATCAATGATCAAACGAGATGATTCAGAGGAATCAAGTTTCTTGTTAAACAATCATTAGAATTGGATATTCATTTTAAGTTTTAAAACCAAGGTTAGGCTGCTGATCAGTCACGCACTAACCCCGAGCAAGGCACACAGCTCTACTCTATAAACTGGATCCAAGGCACACCTTGGCCTAATTCGACCACGAATCTGGTCTTTCCACGAATCTGGTCCACATAAAGAAAACTATCCAATTCTAAAGCAATTCAATATGATAAATAATATAATTCAATAAAACAAGATCATAATCAACAGTGATGAAACATTTATATAAAGGTATGATGCATTTCATGAGTATCACAAGGGGGTATCGAAGTATGTATAAGAAATGGCCTTTAGCCTGTAGGAGAATCGGGTATTAGATGAACAATGGTTTTACAAGGTTTAGTTCTTTGATGTCACAAGATATGGTTGAGTATAAAAGTTTCTGGATGTTCAAACAATTCTGTTCCAGTGTTTGGTGTTTGGTGGTTATATATTTGGAGAGTAGTGTCATATTTGTGTGGTTTAGTATCTGGAAATCAACAAGGGATGGTTTATAAAGAATAAGACTTACGGCTCAAAGATAAAATGATGTGATCCGGGTTCAAGGCTGTATGATTCAAAGTACTCGCAATATAAAACATAACTATTTTGAATACTTAACAATATGTCACAAGAGAATTTAGAAATGTTTTCACTATATCTCGAGAAAGGCTTAGATGTACTTGCCTTGAAGGGATTTACAACTATTACTGATTGATTCTGAGCCGACTCTGCCGCTCAGGCTTTATTGTCTATCCACTAAATCACCCTGGATTCGACCTCAACACTTAAGTCCTTTGATTGGAACCTTACTGAGCTTTTCGACTACCCGCCAAACTATCTTTCATCACATGCCAATTCTTGGGCCTTCCGACTAGAACCTACAGAGTCGAAATACCCTAATTTAGACTTCTGATTATGCTTGACATATCCTCACTAACAATCTACCCGTGCGTTAATAAAACCCGACTCGTAACACATACATTATTGTAATACAGGTATCAGTTAGGGTTCACATATTCAAAACTCAGCTTGATATTCACTTTCGAAAAATACATATACTCATTGTTTCAAAAAACGGGTTGTCAGTAATATTTTACAAAATAATTTATTTATAATTATATAGTTATACACATTCACTGATATTTCCGATATTTTACAGGATACGTTCCCGAAAATCGGGCAGCGTCTCTTTTGTTTATCGGACTACCCGTCGAATACAATTGATGTCCACAACAACCAATCAATCAGACAGTTAATTCGACAACCACCGTTTATATTCCAAACCACTCAACAACAATCTCAGTCAAATTTCATAAATCCCAATCACAATCTCGATACAATCTTTACATACCCAATAAATATATATCCTTTTTGAAAATGACGTTACGAATTAAATTAATAGTTTAAAATTTTAGGACTCAGAATAAACATCACAGTCCACCGTCGGCTCGCCGAGGCTCATCGCCGACGGCGGTAAAATTCGGTGGTGTCCGCTAATTATGGGTGTCCTACGTGAATCTCGCCGATATAAATAAAATTCCTGATCGCAAATAATTTATTTTCTTCATATCATGAAGTTACTCAAATAAAATTTCTGCAGAAAAAAATAAAAATTCGATTAATAGCCGCGTAATCAGAAAACAACTCAACACAATTCAGGCGGCTGGAAGAACAAGTCGGGACTAGCAAAAGGGCAACAACATCATCACCACCACTTACAATACCCACACACACAGCACTTACATACACATTTAACACACACTCACGCACTTAACACCCATATATACTTACATGTATATATGTATATACCACAGAATTAAACAAATGAGGCAGGAAATCGAACCCACCCAGCGGACCGCCGGAAAAAAAACAGGGTCGATGGAAGTAAAGAAACCAGGAGCAGTGATGGTACCGAGAGCAGGCTGCGGGAAGAAAAAGAAAGGACGCGGAAGGAGAAGAAATCGCAGGGGGAGAACAAGAAAAGAGAGGGAGAGGAAATATGTGTGAGAGAGAATGGGGAAGATAAGACTCTGCTATACAATCGTGTGTATATATCTGTTAATTTTTTTATTTTTTATTATTACAACTCAAAGCTTGATACGTATCAATTACCCTCCTGGAAATCCAACACGTATCAAATTGATTGGTACGAACGCCCCGGCAGCCCGGTTCCGTCCCGCGTTTTAATTTTAGCGAACGAAAGTATAGATGGAAATAAGTCCGAAAATTACCAAAATAATTTCAAAATTATCAAAATTATTTGAGATTAATTAAAATAAAATTTTCACAATTTTATAAGCATCTTTGAAACACACGACATACCCGCATTTTAAAATTAACGGACCGAGGTGAACTTAAAATAATTTCAGAAAATTACGGAAACATTCTTAAAATACTATAAATATCCCGATGTTTATTAAAACGTAAATCTTGAAATTTTAAACTAATTTTTAAAAAACAATTTTTACCCGCTTTTAACAATTAAACGAATCAACGTGCGGGTGAAATTAATCCTAAAAATTTCCAAAATAATTTTAAAATTCTCAAAATATTCCAAACTTAAATAAATATGAGTTTCATAATTTTTGAAGAATTCTGGAATTAAATATAGATTTTACAATTAAATGTAATCAGAAAATCATACAGGGTTAAATAATTGATAAAATATTTATTTCTAAATTTTATAAAATCCTAAAAATAATTATTATAATTATAAAAACATAAAAATATTTATGCAAATAAATTTACATTAAATCCACTTTTAAAAGTGAAATAACTCAGTACAACTCCATAATTAATTACGAGGACAACCCGACACACTATAAATCACACATACATAATAATAAAATAACACCGAGCTAACAAATACTATACACATAATTCATTTATTTAATAATTCCACAATTACACATTTAAATAATATAAAAATACACGAGTCGTTATATCCTTCCCCCCTTAAAAAGATTATGTCCTCAGAATCTGATCTAACTAAACAAGTGAGGATATTTGTCAAGCATATTTGATTCTAAGTCCCAAGTAGACTCTTCTACTTGAAGATTTCAAAAGTACTTACTATGGATATACTCTCATTTCCAAGAACTCGCATTTAGCGATCAAGAATTTGGATCGATCACTATATGCAGAACAAACTTGGACAAGAGCCCATTGGCTCCTAATCAATCACTTGATTCGAATCAGATACTTGTCGCCTTAATATTGACACGCAAAACACATTATATGTACACACCGGTGTGACACAACATCAATTCAAGAACAACTTTATCTATATTTATCAATACCTCGAATGGTTTACTAAATTTAGGACTTAACTTGTCCTTTCTACTCAGACTTATCCAATATCTTTCAAGATAAAACTTTTACTAACACTACTAATCCTATTTCTATACTCATACATTCTCTTGATACAAATCCGCCTTCTTGCTTTGTCTATCCCAAGCTACTTCAATCAATATTATTATGCCCTTGGTGTGCTGAATTAACTTAGAATTTAACAACTTCCTTTCTCCCACTTTATCTCAATAAAGTGGGGACTTACACTTGCGTCCATATAAGGCTTGGTAAAGTGGCATTCTAAAGCTAACATCAATGATAAATGATCATCCCAGTTTTCCTTAAAACTCAACCTCTCAACATATCTTATATTTCCTGAATCACTTCCTCACTTTGACCCTTCATTTAAGGATGATAGGCGGTGCTCATTTTCAACTTTAGCTTCCAAACATTTAAACATCTTCTATTCGTTTCTATCCATTAAGGTTGAAAATTAATCTCATATATTCACTTATTATCACCTTTAGGTATTCGAACTTCATATTTCACTCTTTCCAATTCATTTATTAACTCCTCAGTGATCTTAATTACATCCAATCCTTTCTTTCTGCACAAGGCTTCTGTTACTATATGGCTTTGTTTAGGTAGTTGTTAACAGATTAATTCAAAATCTTTTGTTAATCCTCGGTCAAAATTTTATACTTGAAAAGTCAACGTATAGTTGCTTTCCTTCTAATCTTTGGAGGAAAATCTTTGGGCATTGCACACAAACTTTCTTATTCCTTGAATAGCTGAGGATGTTATCAATAAATACAATTTGCTTATCCAAGTACTCCTTATACACCATGTTCCTTAATTCCTTATAGACAACTGATACACTTGTTATTTCACATAATATCACCAGAGCTTGCAATGCTCCTAACTCATTTTAATCCTAATCTCTGATATGTCCTCAGGTCGGATCTTAAGTTAATTCTCGAGACATAACACACTTCTTGAATTAAGTCTCCTAAGTAATCAATTCTTTATAGGGGTCACTTCTTCTTATTCTTTGTTTTGTTAAACTCCCGATAATCAGTACATACTCTCATAATTTCATTCTTTTTCTCCCTCAACATCACTGGTACACTTTACGATTCGCTTCTTGTAAAACCACTCCTTGGTCTGCGTTATCCAATAGGCCTCCGATACTTCGCCTTAATTCTTTGACACGTCCAACACTTCATAATCCATTTTAAAATCTTATACTTGGTTATCACTATTTTTCTTTAAATTTCCGTATATCTTGGCATTTCTCCAATAAATTAAATACTTTATATTGTGAATTTCCTGTAGAATCTCATTTCTTAATTCTTTTTACTTGTAGCATCCAAGTGCTGGAAGAAAATCTGAGGATATCGTGATCATTCTTTTAAGTGCATACATTTCATCTCATTAAACTGTTAACATCCTGATCCCTTATCTCTTCTTAACATCTCTTTATCTTCTCTTAACAATTCTGACTAAAAGATCATACTATCCATTCTTGATTTCTTTGGATTATATATCTGACTTCCAATTCCAACTTCTGAAATTCCATAGGTAATTCTTTCGGTGCCCTCTCTATGTTTACTTTCTCCTTTTTGTTTATCGCTTGCCACTACATTTGCTTTTCCTTGTGAATACATACTCAAACTCTTATGGTTCGTATATATCTTACACCTTCCTCCATACATGTAATGTTTCCCAATCTTTCAAAGAGAATATTATTATTATTGCTAATTCCAAATTATGAGTAGGGTACTTCTGCTCATAAGGTTTTGGCTGTCTGGATGCATATACAATAACTTTATTATGCTTCATCAACACACATCATATTCCCTTATGAGAAGTATCACTATAAACTACCAAATCTCCTTGATGCTTCCAAAGTGATAAAACAGGTGTTGTAACCATTCTTTCATTTAACTCCGTAAAACTTTCTTCACCCTTCTCCATTTCATATAAACTTTTTGCTTTTTCTGGTTAGCTTCGTCAAAGGTATTACAACTTTCAAGAAATCTTGCACAAATTTTCAATAATAAACGGCCCATGGTAAAACTTCTTACTTTTGTGGGTGCTTTTGGTTTTTCTTTCTTCATAGTAACTTTAATTCCTGTTGGATTCCCTTCGATCTTCCCCTCACTGACTATTTATGTTAAGAATTATACTTCCTACCATCAAAACTCTCACCTTGTAAACTTTACATACAACTTCTTTCTTCTCCGACTCCCTAGTTGTCATTAAATGCTTTGCATGGTCCTCCTTTGACTTTAAGTAACATAAATACAACTTATTCGGATCTTCCTTCAAGATTCTGTTCATCAAGTTTAAATATTACTAGTATATCGGTTAATCCAAATGACAATACTAGAATTTTATAGCAGCAATATTTAGTTTTGAAAATTATCCTTGATATGTCCATAGGTTCAATCTCCAATTGATAACATCCAAAGTTTAATTATCGTTAACAAATTCTTCACCTTCCTTCGTCCTCTAAACCTTATTATATTCTCATTTGGCGTCTTCAGGACTATCTTTTCATCACAACGATCTATCTGGGCATCACACTTAAATAGTTAGTCCATTTCTTAGACTAATGTCAAATCCTCTTATCTCAAATGATATCAATTCGTCACAACTTATTGCCAGAAATCTCAATTCCACCATTGGTACTTACTTATTTAATAATTACACGTTCTTGACTTGCTAGTCCTTTAGTCATAATCTTATCAATTCAACAGGGTAAATCATCTTATCAACAAAACCTTGAGAGATAAACGATCAAGTTGCTCCCACATCTTTCAATACTTTAACACATAAGGTATCCACAATAATCATTCACGTCATCACATCTGTAGTCGAAATTGTTACGACCGGTATTTTGTGTAATATTGTTTGCGAACTTTGTATAATATTTGAATCGATTATAAATATACCTATTTGATTATACACTTGTGTGAATGGAGTTGCTGCATTATAAATTGCTTTACTCAGAATATGAATATTTCAAAGCGATAGTTTTATTAATTGCTTCTATTTTTTATTTATAAAGAATATTCTTTACCATGGAAAATTATCTTTTAAAAATTATTTCATTCACAAATTTCAAAAGTGATCTCATAAAATTTCTAAAAATCCAAGTTATTTTATGATATAAATTTTATAATTTTTGAACTTTTATTTTATTTTATAAAAATAGATCTTAGAAAATTAGTTGTTAAGTAATTACCAAAATACATGAATATCCTTGCATGCAAATACCCTCCCATTCAACTAAAGGGCCAAAAAGACAATTCCAACCCCACTCACTCTCATTCTACTAGCCAATTTACCACTTTGACCTTGCATGCAAATTTACCTAACTTTAGCTAGAAGGTTACTTTTATCATTTACTAAATCCACTCACTTTTAGTCAAAACAAAGGCATAAAAACAAACACAAGTATCATAGCACTTCATTTTCACTCCACCATTCCACCCTCACCTCACCTCCCTCCCCTCCCTCTCGGCTCCTGTAACGACTGGAAAATTTACGTTTATATTATATCAGAATCATAATCAATAAGGTGTGCTAATGTGTCATTTATGTGTGATTATCTGTTAAACCCTGTTTGTTATGTGTTACGTGCATTTCATGTCATTTCTGTATTTTTAAGGTATTTTTCAGATATTTTATTAGGCATTCATCGTTTTCATTTCAAACATTTTACGACCCAAACAATGATTTTAAAGCCAGTATTTCAAATAAAATAATGGGCCTTATTTTTCATCAAATGGCTTTTACAATCGTATTATTCTGAACATCTAGATATTTTATAAATTTTCTCGTTTTACGAAAAATGACTTTTCCGGGCCCCATTGGGTGTCAAAAACCCCACAAAAATCATATTTTTATTTTTATAAAATTATAGGACTTTCATTTATATTATTTCTTTGCATTTTTGCATTATTCACAATTTTTGGGAAATTTTGGCATATATATTTTATATATAAAATATTTATAAATTAAATTTTAATACTCAAAAATTATAAAATTAGGGGCCTATTAATTTTAAAAAGTGTAGAATTAGGGCCTTAATTTTAATTAGGAGTATTAATTTTACTACTATAAATAGCCTAATTTTTATTTAATTAATCATAATTATTAATTAAAAATCAGAAAAATATACAAAATTCTCTGCAGCCGGGTCGGGTTGAACAAATTCGGGTAGAGGATTCAATCGTTGATTTTGATCTGATTTATGTACCAAATCAAGAAGTTCGAGTATCCAAATTAAAGGTTTTGATCTGTTCTTTCCATTTCTAGCATCAATTTCACGTTTTAATTCGTAGTTTTTGATTTTCAAATTCTAGGGTTTATGTTCGAATTAGGACTTTTTGATTCTGGGGTTATTATGATGTTTTGATGATTGATATAGCTTTGTTAGATGATTTACAGTTGATTCATGGTGTTTAATTGAACAAACGACTCCTGGATAGTGATTCACGATTTCTAGGGTTTATGTCGGATTTTCAAAACACAACTCGATGATTTCTGTGAATATTTGGTTCTTGTAATGTTAGGTCATTGATTGTATATGTTCTTAGCTTCAATTTGCACTATAGAACGTTAAGTTTGGTTTACAGAATCAAAAGATAGGTTTTTGGCCGGAGTTGAATTCGATTTTTGAACGGAGATGAAGATTCTGAGATGTTTTTGGTATGTTGTGGCCGGAATCAGATTGGTGAAGTGATTTGGAATTGATTCCAGCTTAAAAACGAACCAAATGGTTCCGTTTTTGGCCAGAAAATGGCTCACCGGATTCTGCACCGGTGGCCGGATTCTAGGCAAAATCCGGAGTGTTCTTCACGACCCGGATTTTGACCCGTTTGACCCGTGTAAAATACCCGGGTTTGATCTGATTTTGTCAGGAATGGTTTTCTAACATATGTTTCTGGAATTTTGAATTTAATTTTATTTTTTTTAATTCTAAAAATCATATTTATTTATTTTATAAATTGACTAATTAATTGTTTAATTAATTGATTTATATTATAAATAATTCTGAATTATTTTCTAAAAAATCAGATTGAATTATTTTCTTAATTATTTATTATTTAATAATTATTTAATAATTATTTATTAATTATTTAAAATGATTAATTATTTTGATAATTAATCAAATAATTTTCAATAAATCATAATAAATTCATTTTAATTCCAAAAATTATAGAAAAATCATTTTTAATTCTGATTTTTCTTAAATAATGATTTAAAAATTATTTTTGAGTTTTAAAAATTAATAATAATTATTTATAGTGAATAATAAATGGAATTATCAGTGTTTAATTAATAATAATTCAACCGTTAGTCCGATTCGAGTGAAACGAAAGCCTATTGACTCAGAAAAATGAATTCTCTTCATTAAAAATAATATCAAAGCTTAATTTCTTCTAAAAATTAGTTGATTTTGTTACTTGTTTGATTATCAATCGTAAAGCGTGCCGATACGAGTCCGAAAAATTCCGGAAAAATGGGAAATTAGTCAGATAACGACGATCAGCGAGTCGATTTTGGTTCTAAAAATTATTTTAACTATAAAAAATGATTATGTGCTTATGTGTATTACGTGGTTAATTGAGTCTTAATTGCTAGTAAGTAATATATGAGTCAGCCATAAGCGCATGGGTAGATGTTAGGAACGGTATGAAGTCGATTCAAGATACAAATGAAGTACGACGTGACTTAGCCAGTCTGTTTTGCCAACAGAAGCTAAGCCAGTCAGGCAAGTTGAGTCGGTATTATTCCAACGTGATAGACGAAAGTGATCTAATTGCAGTGAGTCGGGCAAAAGGCAAGTTTTTCCCCTATTCTACTTTCAGAATAGTGATATTGATTCAAATGCTTATCACATTTGCACTCTTTTGATTATTGTTCTTAATCACAGATACACACTTGCTATTCCTTTGTTCATATTTCATTTCGATTCTTGATTTCTCCATTTCTTTGGATACTTGGTTCATATTCCATTGATGATACATTGAGATTGATATATTCTGGTGATTAGAATATGTCAAAGCATACCGATTGTTCCGGTTGCTAAGCGATGGACTGGATAATGATATTTTGGGATTGAGTGTGTCTTAATGCTGAGGACCGGGATGACTGGTGCCTCGACGTGAGCCGTAGTGCCTGGGTACCCGACTAGATCTATATATTGAGATATGGATCTGAATTATATTCTGACTGATCAGCAGAATATAGATGCGAACTTGTGTCCAGTTTAGTTCATTTGTACTCGCCAGTAATGGCCTTCTTTCTATTCTCGTGGGGTTATATCTTTGCAGATATACCCGGGATGACGGATTCATTTAAAATAATTTAACACTGTTTATATTTTGTGGACTTGTTGAGCAATTTTTGGCTCACCCCTTTTGTTGTTATTCACCTTATTGTTTTCAGTTAAGAAGGGATATGAAACCCATCAGGACTCGAGTCGTAAAGAAGCGGGTCAAGCCTCGGGATCCTCTCATACCCAAGGTGTTGATCCCAATCCAGGAAGAAAGCTTTGAGTTGCCCGAGCAGGTGGAGTGTTGATAGATAGTGTGTGTGTTTGAATAAAAGTTGAATTTAGTTTAAAATGAATTAGATAATGGTTTGTAATAAAGAGAGTTTGTGAGATTTTGAATGTTGGTTTGTAATAAAAGTAGTTAGTGATTCTTGTTTTCATACTTCAACCTAAAAAGATCCTGGTTAGTGTTAAAGGGGTTTAATTTCATTTCTTTATTAATTTTTAATCAGATTGTACAGGTTTGGTGATTAGCTAGTAACCCTCAGACTTATACCCCGGGTCTGGAGGGCGTTACAGCTCCTCTCTCTTCATTCAAAAACCTAACTTCCATTCAAGTTAATGTTACTTCATATATCTTGATCATATGTAATCCAAAGATTTTTGAGTGAAAAGTTTATGTTTTGATCTTGCATGTCATAGTTTTAGTTGGAACTCAAAGTACAATCTTGATTCTCATGGATTTAAGGTTGTATTATTGAGGGAACTACAAGGAATGGTGAAATGCCAAGTTAAGAGAGTGAATCTCTTGTTTTTAATGGTCATTTCCCTTCCATTTCATTCGGCTATGACCATAAGGGAGCGGAATGAATGGTTTTTGGTGGTGTTTTGTTGCCTTGTTTCATTTTTATGTGTTTTTATGATAATAACCTGAATTTTGTAATATAAACTTGATAAAACCCTTTGCATGCTAAGTGATCATTTAGTTATAGCTTATGATAGGCATGCATGTTGATTTTATGATAAAATTTATTTTGGAAGTCATATTGTTTTGGCTTGAATATTCGAAGGCATGCATGCATAGAAATCAACTCATGATTTTCGGAGGTTTTGATCATTTGAATTGATAATTGTTAGTAGGCTTTAATTTCAGTTGAGTTAAGATAATGATCTTGATTTGTGATCCTTGATATTTGATGTTAATTTGTATATATTTATAAAGAAGATTTAGCTTTTTATTTTCAAAAAACTTGATGACTTGTTATTAGTGTAGTATGTTAACTTTTGATTTGCTATGTTGCACCTTAGGTAAGAATGATCTCCGTTAAGTCAATATTGAGTGTAGGAGAGTTCGTTCAGTAGATCACCTTGGTTGAGGTTTGGTTTGGGTTTTTGGTTGTTGTTGGTTGGGTTTATCAAGTAAGAATATTGGTGAAAGGAGAGTATTAGTTTCTGCAGAAAATCAGTTTGGTACCCTGAGGTTTAGAGTGAGATTTGACCTTATCATTGTTGTGCACTTTGAGGTCCAAGTCACCAGAAGCTACTAGGAGTATACAATAGGTTTTAGGTGTTTGTTGGAGGTTTGTAAGATGTTTGGTTAGGTGTACGAGTGGAAACACCAAATCTGTCCAGCAGGGGATAGTTTTGTTGCTACTTAGAAATGGGAAGTTTTGACCATGTCATAGGTAGGCCCTCATTAGGCCCTGTTGGCCTTAGTTAGAGGGAGTATCAGAGAAGTTTTTCCAGCCATAGCTCATATAATTTGAGTTAGAATCATGTGTTATAGGTTAGTTCAAATCAGGACCCTTTTCTGCCCAGAAAAACAGGGGAAGCGTAGACTTTAAGCTTAGGCCTAGGGAGCCCCAAGCTAGGCCCTTGAGCCACATCAGGTTTGGGAGTTGGATTATGATCAGGAGAGTCTAGTGTAAAAGTTTGGAGGTAAACTTGAAGTGTAAGAGTGTCAAATGCACCCAATAAACCTTAGATGTCATTCTGAAATTTACCATAATGAGCACATTCACTTACCACATAGTTTTAGAGCACTTAGGAGTGAAGTTTTGGTTGACCACCATAGTTGCAAGATAGTATAAAGTCATTAGAGTGAAAGGCCCAAGTTAGGGTCAATAGGAATTGGATGGTTTAGTAAAGGCAGATCGAGTTAGGAGGCCAAAATTTGGAGATTTTGTCTAGTTTAGCGACCAAGTGACTTAAGTAAGTGGAGCGAGATCATCCAAGCCTAGTGTTGCAATATGGTGTGTGCGATATTATTTGGTACTTAAATATGGTATGTGAGCATATGTGGCTATGTGTACTATTATGATTATAAGGTGATTGTAAATTGTGTGTATATAGGCCTAAGTGCCATTGTGTTTAAATTTTGGTTTACAAATAGGTTGAGTTGGTAAGAATATATTATAATGAGGTTATTATTATTTGTTTAGGATCTCGAGACGAGGGTAAACTTGCCATTAAGGTCGAGTAAAGCTTCCAGTTGCTCCTACCTGGCAGTCAAGCCCAGCCTTTCTTAAGGCAAGTGATTTTACCTGCCTCTTTCGTTTACACTGCAAGTGTGTGATAACTAGTTCATATATACGATGCGAGTATTTTAATTCACCTTGATATACATGAACCAAGTGGTTTTGAATCTATATCTATAGTATATGAAAATGACATGAACCCTCAAGTATTTATTTCAAGTAGTTTAACTCTACTTGAAGATTTCTATACAAGTAAATCAAAAATCCTATCATGTTAGTAAACCTAAGTAATTGTGATAATGAACCATGTGCAAGTTATACTCAGTAACCTTATCTTAATACCTAAAAGTCAGTCATTCCTTAACGATTATCCATGATTGGTTGATAACCCTATCTTTACCCTAAAGCATGATACTCTGTTATACCTTGAGTTAATGCTCACCTTCTCTATATTTTAATACCTATACCTCATTTGGAACCATTAATGCTTACTTTATTTGTATTTTTAAATACCTATGCCTTACCTGAAAACATTACCTAGAACCATGTTTGCCCTTGTTCCTTCATACTATCTGATAACCTTGCTAAATCTCACTGTCAAAATCCTTGTATATAGAAACCTTGAAATTCCCTTGATGAAGTATAGTCTAGTTGATCATGGCTTTGAAATTTAGTGGACCTTTTCCCTATGCTTCAAAGTTGATCTAGAACCCTTGATAAAGATGCTCACTGTTTAAGAAATTAACCGTCACCTGGCATTAGTTTTTAATAAAATAAAAAGTTAAAAATTGGATTTCCAGTCCCAAAGGGGGACAAATATTTTCTTTAAATAGTGGATCTGGACTGAGACGCGAGTCCTTTCTGCTCTTAATTTGTAGGCTTAAAAGTTGCCTTGGGATCCCATTAATGTTCTAGAACCCAGCGAGGTTCGGGATTACTTCGCGGCTGATCACCGGCTGTAATCCGTAGCATCATAAAATGGTTTTTGATAAAGAAATTGTTTGAATAGTTTTGTTACAAATAAAAGATGCCATCACTCAAAAGTTTATCTCTTGCTATTATTAGCTCTACCTTCACATTGTTATTCTTATATCTCGATTTATGTTTTGTATTATATTGTATAGCACTTGTTGAGCATTTGGCTCACTACTTGCTTTCACCCTGATATTTCAGCTAGCAGATATGGTTAGATTCAAGCAGACAGCGCGTAAGACTTGTGATACTGATGCATATGTTCGAGCTCAGGTAGATTAGTGATCGTTTTGTGTGAGGACTCGATATTAGAAATCAGGTTGTAATAGTTAATAGTGTTGGGCTATTCCAAACCCTAAACTGTAAGATCTTGGATTCAGTTGTATTTACTTTCTTTTGTTATCTATTGTAATAATTTGTATAATATATTGTTAATTCAGGGCGTGACAGGTTTTGGTATCAGAGCTACGGTTTAGAGTCCCTGGACAGCCCAAATAGGTTAAAGGATATATGTATAAGTTATAGGATATTATGCGAGAGGGTAGGTTAAGCGAATCTATCATTAATATTCCTCTTATATATATATATATATATTGTTTGTCAGCAAAGGGCGTATTCCTCGTCATCCTCTGGGTCAGCTGACACTATTGCTTTCTCTTTGTATGCTGAGTTGAGGCGCGAGTTTGACATGCTTCAGGGAAAGTACGACCGACTGTTAGACCGATTGAAGAACGTGTATCCGGACAGCCAAAACTATGAAGGGAAGCCTAAGGAGCAGATGACTGCGAGACTTGAGACTTTGGTTCAGTACGTCAACACTAAGCTTGAGGAGATGCCATTGTACCGAGACCGTACCAGCCAGTATACCTTCCAGATGATTGCGGACGAGCTCCAGAGTATTGTGAAGACGCTTCGAGAGGAGAAGACTACCAAACCCCGTTCTGACGGAGTGGAGCCTTAGTTATTTCCATTTTCTAACTTTCATGTTGTTGTATTATCGGACTTTGTAGAATTCCCTGTTGTTTCCTTTAAATAAGCATGTTATTCCTAGATTCAGACTTTATTCCAATCTTGATGTACCTTGACCTTAAATTTTCAATTATTATGCACCATCGTTCTATTTGCTTTCAATTGTTTTTACGCCCTTATATGCATCACCCTTATTGTTTAATTTAAAAAAACTTGACCGCATATGTGAACGGAATGTCATGTGACACCCTATCCTCGAATTATCTTATTGTTCGTACATGTTTTGATAAAACTTTTATTTCAGGATCATGCCACCCAAAAAGAAGAACCCAACAACCTCATCTACCACAGATCCTAATATTCTTCGATTACTGGAAACCTTACAACAACAAACAAATGATATAGCTCAACAACAAAGAACTCTTCAACAATAATTTGAAAACCATGATAATCATGAACTGACCAACCACCTGATCCACCAGTACCACCTCGACAATTGTCACTTTCAAAGCTTTTCAGAATGTGAATCCACCTGCATTTCATGGTACCACTGACCCAGTAATAGCTAACACATGGATTAAGGAAATGGAAAGAGCTTTTGAATTGATATAATTAGGGGACGACCAGAAGACACCCTATGCTACTTACTTCCTGAAGGGCGAAGTCATTTATTGGTGGGATTCAGTGAGAGCTATGGAGGCAAATCAGCAAGTTTCTTGGGAAAGGTTTAAGAAGTTATTTCTAGACAAGTATTACCCTAAGTACATGCAGAATCAGATGGAGCTTAAATTTCTTGAACTAAAGCAAGAGAGTATGACTGTACTGGAGTATGAGAAGAAGTTTACGGAGCTATCAAGGTTTGTGATGAAGTATACCTAGAGTGAGGAGGAAAAAGCAAAGAGATTCCAACAAGGATTAGAGTCTTGGATTAGAGATAGAGTGGCTATGTTTGAGCTTGATACTTATGCAGGAGTAGTACAGAAAGCTGCTCTGATTGAGGGTAATGGGATGCAGTCAAGGAAGGAAAGAGATAACAAGAAAAGGAAGGTTCCATTTTACGGAGAGAAGTCTGAAGCTGGAAGCTCACAAGACAGGAGTGTGAAAAGGATTGGATTCCACAAAGGCGGGAATTTTTAAAAAAAGGGAAATTTAAATAAAAGACAAGAATCAAAAGGGAACAACCAGGCAAGCCAAGGGCAAGTTGGAGAAAATAGATTTCAGAGGTCAGAGTGCAAGCATTGTGGAAAAAGACACCCAGGAGTGTGTAATAAGTTGAACATGACATGCTATAGATGCAACCAGAAGGGACATTTGGCTAACGAGTGTAAGATGCCGATAAAATGACCATGAACGAGGTAGTAAATGTGCTAATTGCGAATCAAGAGAAGATTCCGGTGAGTCAACTCTGTCCTAAGTGTGAGATTAATATCTCGGGATATAAATTTTCAGCCAACTTGATACTTTTCAAGTTAGGGGAGTTCGATATAATCTTAGGCATGGATTGGTTAGGGAAGAACAACGCTCAGTTAAATTGTAAGTCTAAGAAGGTTACTTAAAGACGGAGAGTGGAGAGAAAGTAGTATTTAAGGGACAGAGGCAAGAGCAACTGCTTCTTACAATCATTAAGGCTAAGAAGTTGCTTAGAAAAGGTTGTGAGTCGTTCCCAGCTTATGTAGTAGATTTAGAAAGAGACAGCCTCAGCATAGAAGATATTCCCGTAGTCAACAAATTTCCAGATGTGTTTCCAGATGAACTACCAGGTTTACCTCCAGATCGACAAATTGAGTTTGAGATCAACTTAGCTCCAGGCACGGAACCAGTTTCGAAGGCCCCATATATGATGGCACCAGCAGAAATGAAAGAGTTGGCAAGCCAGCTACAAGAATTATTGGACAAAGGAGTGATAAGGCCAAGTATGTCGCCATGGGGAGCACCTATTCAATTCGTAAAGAAGAAAGATGGAAGCATGAGGCTATATATAGATTATCGGGAGTTGAATAAGGTGACGATTAAGAACCGATACCCGCTACCAAGAATAGATGACCTATTTGATCAGCTGAAAGGAGCAAAATGCTTTTCCAAGATTGACTTAAGATCAGGATACCATCAATTAAGGATCAAAAAAGAAGACATCCCAAAGACAGCATTCAGGATAAGATACGGACATTATGAATTCTTAGTAATACCTTTTGGGTTGACTAATGCTCCGGCAGCATTTATGGATCTGATGAACAGGGTATTTAAGAAGTATTTGGACAAATTTGTAGTGGTATTTATTGATGACATTCTTATCTATTCAAAGTCAGAAGAAGAACATAAGCAACATCTATGGATAGCATTGGATATACTCCGATAAGAGAATTTGTATGCCAAGTTTTCTAAGTGTGAATTTGGTTAAAGGAGATTCAATTTTTGGGTCATGTTATTGGAAGTGAAGGAGTTAAAGTAGATCCGGCAAATATTGAGGTAATTATGAATTGGGAAAGGCCAAAGAAACCTACGGAAGTGCGAAGTTTTCTGGGATTGACAGGATATTATAGAAGATTTGTCAAAGATTTCTCGAAAATTGCCACGCCATTGACTAAGTTAACTAGGAAGAATCAAAAGTTCGAATGGAATGCATAATATGAGGATAGCTTTCAAGAGTTGAAGCAGAGGTTGGTTACGGCTCTGGTGTTGGTACTACCAGACGATCAAGAAAACTTTGTGATTTTCAGTGATGCTTTGCATAAGGGTCTGGGTTGCATGCTAATGCAACACAACAAGGTGATTGCATATGCATCAAGACAGTTAAAACCACATGAATTAAAGTACCCTACGCATGACTTGGAACTAGCAGCCATAGTATTTGCACTTAAGATTTGGAGACATTATCTTTACGGAGAAAAGTGTGAGATCTACACGGATCACAAGAGTTTAAAGTATATTTTCACTCAGAAGGAGTTCAACATGAGGCAAAGGAGATGGTTGGAACTAATTAAGGACTATGATTGTCCGATAAATTATCATCCTGGAAAGGCGAACGTGGTAGCCGATGCTTTGAGTAGGAAGGAAAGATTGAATATGATAGCAATACCATAAGAATTGTCTGAAGAGATTAAGAGATTTGAATTGGAACTTTGTGATTGTGGAATAGTTGAAGAGGTTTGTCGTACTATGACTTTTCAGCCAACATTATTGGAAAAGATAAAGAAATGTCAGGAAAAAGTAATGCAGTAGGAAAGAAATCAGCTAACCGGGGAAGAGATTGGGACTCAAAGAGATGAGCAAGGTATATTAAGGTTTTCCTCAAGAATTTGGATACCTCATGTGACTGAATTGAAGACTGAGATATTGCAAGAAGCCCACAATTCAAGATTTTCAATCCATCCAGGAAGCACCAAAAAGTACCAAGACTTAAAGCAGAACTTTTGGTGGCCAAACATGAAGCGAGAAGTGGCAGAATGGGTTGCGAAGTGTTATACTTGTCAGAAAGTGAAGGCAGAACATCAAAGACCAAGCGAATTAATTCAGCCCCTAAAGATTCCAGAATGGAAATGGGAAAACATTACAATGGACTTTATAGTGGGATTACCCCGAACGAAATCTGGACATGACGCTATATGAGTTATAGTTGATCACCTTACGAAGTCGACACATTTTCTTCCAATCAATGAGAGGTCTTCTTTGGACAGATTGGTCCATCTGTATGTGCGTGAAATCGTATTAAGACACGGCATGCCCGTATCGATAGTTTCAGACAGAGATCCCCGATTTAACTCGAGATTTTGGAAGCAATTTCAAGAAAGTCTTGGCACGAAGTTAAACATGAGTACGGCGTATCATCCGCAGACTGGCGGTCAAAGCGAAAGGACAATTCAAATAATTGAAGACATATTGCGTAGTTGTGCAATTGACTTTGCGGGAAGTTGGGACGACCACCTGCCATTGGTAGAATTCTCCTATAACAACAGTTATCACTCCAGTATTGGCATGCCACCATACGAAGCTTTATACGGACGAAAATGCAGATCACCAACTAGTTGGGATGAAGTGGGAGAAGGAAAGATTCTAGGCCCAGAATTGGTACAATAATTGCATGAGACAGTCAAATTAATTCAGAAGAGGTTACCTGCTTCTCAAGATAGATAAAAAAAGTACGCGGATCCAGCGCGCAAGGATGTCAGATTCCAAGTGGGTGAAGCCGTTTTGCTGAAAGTAACACCGAAGAATGGATTGTCTAGATTTGGCAAGAAAGGGAAGTTAGCACCTAGATATATTGGTCCTTTTGAAATTTTGAGTCAAGTGGGGAAGGTGGCTTATGAGTTAGCCTAACCGCCTCAGTATCAGCATGTGCATAATGTTTTCCATGTGTCATTGCTTAAGAAGTACAATCCTGATGTCAACCATGTGATAGAATATGAACCTATAGAAATTCAGGCAGACCTGTCATTTGTGGAGCAACCTGTCAAAATACTCGACTGGCAAGCAAAGAGTCTTAGAAATAAGTCGGTGAAGCTGGTAAAAGTACTTTGGACGAAACCCAAGGTCGAAGAGTCAGCCTGGGAGTTAGAGTCTGATATGCGTTCCCGGTATCCTCATCTGTTCTCTTAGATTCTGAGGACAGAATCCTTTAAGGGGGAGAGGATGTTACGACCGGCATTTTGTGAAATATTATTTGCGAACTTTGTATAATATTTGAATAGATTATAAATATACCTATTTGATTATACACTTGTGTGAATGGAGTTGCTGCATTATAAATTGCTTTACTCAGAATATGAATTTTTCAAAGCGATAGTTTTATTAATTGCTTCTATTTTTTATTTATAAAGAATATTCTTTACCATGGAAAAATTATCTTTTAAAAATTATTTCATTCACAAATTTCAAAAGTGATCTCATAAAATTTCTAAAAATCCAAGTTATTTTATGATATAAATTTTATAGTTTTTGAACTTTTATTTTATTTTATAAAAATAGATCTTTGAAAATTAGTTGTTAAGTAATTATCAAATGACATCAATATCCTTGCATGCAAATACCCTCCCATTCAACTAAAGGGCTAAAAAGACAATTCCAACCCCACTCACTCTCATTCTACTAGCCAATTTACCACTTTGACCTTGCATGCAAATTTACCTAACTTTAGCTAGAAGGTTACTTTTATCATTTACTAAATCCACTCACTTTTAGTCAAAACAAAGGCATAAAAATAAACACAAGTATCATAGCACTTCATTTTCACTCCACCATTCCACCCTCACCTCACCTCCCTCCCCTCCCTCTCGGCTCCTCCCTCTTCATTCAAACACCTAACTTCCATTCAAGTTAATGTTACTTCCTATATCTTGATCATATGTAATCCAAAGAGTTTTGAGTGAAAAGTTTATGTTTTGATCTTGCATGTCATAGTTTTAGTTGGAACTCAAAGTACAATCTTGATTCTCATGGATTTAAGGTTGTATTATTGAGGGAACTACAAGGAATGGTGAAATGTCAAGTCAAGAGAGTGAATCTCTTATTTTTAATGGTCATTTTCCTTCCATTTCATTCGGCTATGACCATAAGGGAGCGGAATGAATGGTTCTTGATGGTGTTTTGTTGCCTTATTTCATTTTTGTGTGTTTTTGTGATAATAACCTGAATTTTGTAATATAAACTTGATAAAACCCTTTGCATGCTAAGTGATCATTTAGTTATAGCTTATGATAGGCATGCATGTTGATTTTATGATAAAATTTATTTTGGAAGTCATATTATTTTGGCTTGAATATTCGAAGGCATGCATGCATAGAAATCAACTCATGATTTTCGGAGGTTTTGATCATTTGAATTGATAATTGTTAGTAGGCTTTAATTTCAGTTGAGTTAAGATAATGATCTTGATTTGTGATCCATGATATTTGATGTTAATTCGTATATATTTATAAAGAAGATATAGCTTGTTATTTTCAAAAAACTGGATGACTTGTTATTAGTGTAGTATGTTAACTTTTGATTTGCTATGTTGCACCTTAGGTAAGGATGATCTCCTTTAAGTCAATATTGAGTGTAGGAGAGTTCGTTCAGAAGATCACCTTGGTTGAGGTTCTGTTTGGGTTTTTAGTTGTTGTTGGTTTGGTTTGTCAAGTAAGAATATTGGTGAAAGGATAGTATTAGTTTCTGCAGAAAATCAGTTTGGTATCCTGAGGTTTAGAGTGAGATTTGACCTTGTCATTGTTGTGCACTTTGAGGCCCAAGTCACCAGAAGCTAGAACTAGGAGTATACAATAGGTTTTAGGTGTTTGTTGGAGGTTTGTAAGATGTTTGGTTAGGTGCACGAGTGGAAACACAAAATATGTCCAACATGGGACAGTTTTGTTGCAACTTAGAAATGGGAAATTTTGACTATGTCATAGGTAGGCCCTCATTAGGCCCTATTGAGCCTTAGTTAGAGGGAGTGTCAGAGGAGTTTTTCCAGCCATAACTCATAGGATTTGAGTTAGAATCATGTGTCATAGGTTAGTTCAAATCAGGACCCTTTTCTGCCCATAAAAATAGGGGAAGCGTAGAATTTAAGCTTAGGCCTAGGGAGGCCCAAGCTAGGCCCTTGAGCCACATCAGGTTTGGGAGTTGGCTTATGATCAGGAGAGTCTAGTGTAAAAGTTTTGGAGGTAAACGTGAAGTGTAAGAGTGTCAAATGCACCCAAGAACCCTTATATGTCATTCTGAAATTTACCATAATGAGCACATTCACTTACCACATAGTTTTAGAGCACTTAGGATTGAAGCTTTGGTTGACCATCATAGTTGCAAGATACTATAAAGTCAGTAGAGTGAAAGGCCCAAGTTAGGGTTAATAGGATTTGGTTCCCCATCGAGTTAGGAGGCCAAAATTTGGAGATTTTATCTAGTTTAGCGACCAAGTGACTTAAGTAAGTGGAGCGAGATCATCCAAGCCTAGTGTTGCAATATGTTGTGTGTGATATTATTTGGTACTTAAATATGTTATGTTAGCATATTTGTATATGTGTACTATTATGATTATAAGGTGATTGTAAATTGTGTGTATATAGGCCTAAGTGCCATTCTATTTAAATTTTGGTTTACAAATAGGTTGAGTTGGTAAGAATATATTATAATGAGGTTATTATTATTTGTGTAGGATCTCGAGATGAGGGTAAACTTTCCATTAAGGTCGAGTAAAGCTTCCAGTTGCTCCTACCTGCCAGTCAAGTCCAGCCTTTCTTAAGGCAAGTGATTCAACCTGCCTCTTTCATTTACACTGCAAGTGTGTGATAACTAGTTCATATATACGATGCGAGTATTTTAATTCACCTTGATATACATGAACCAAGTGGTTTTGAATCTATATCCGTAGTATATGAAAATGACATGAACCCTCAAGTATTTATTTCAAATAGTTTAACTCTACTTGAAGATTGCTATGAAGTAAATCAAAAGTCTTATCATGCTAGTAAACCCAAGTAATTGTAATAATGAACCATCTGCAAGTTATACTCAGTAACCTTATCTTAATACTTAAAAGTCAGTCATTCCTTAATGATTATCCATGATTGGTTGATAACCCTATCTTTACCCTAAAGCATGACACTCTGTTATACCTTGAGTTAATGCTCACCTTCTCTATATTTTAATACATATACCTCATTTGGAACCATTAATGCTTACTTTCTTTATATTTTTAAATACCTATGCCTTACCTGAAAACATTACCTAGAACCACGTTTGCCCTTGTTCCTTCATACTATCCGATAACCTTGCTAAATCTCACTGTCAAAATCCTTGTATATAGAAACCTTGCAATTCCCTTGATGAAGTATAGTCTAGTTGATGATGGCCTTGAAATTCAGTGGACCTTTTCCTTGTGCTTCAAAGTTGATCTAGAATCCTTGATAAAGATGCTCACTGTTTAAGAAATTAACCGTCACCTGGCATCAGTTTTTAATAAAATAAAAAGTTAAAAATTGGATTTCCAGTCCCAAAGGGGGACAAATATTTTCTTTAAATAGTGGATCTGAACTGAGACGCAAGTCCTTTCTGCTCTTAATTTGTAGGCTTAAAAGTTGCCTAGGGATCCCATTAATGTTCTAGAACCCAGCGAGGTTCGGGATTCTTCATGGCTGATCACCGGCTGTAATCCGTAGCGTCATAAAATGGTTTTTGATAAAGAAATGGTTTGAATAGTTTTGTTACAAATAAAAGATGCCATCACTCAAAAGTTTATCTCTTGCTATTATTAGCTCCACCTTCACATTATTATTCTTATATCTCGATTTATGTTTTGTATTGTATTGTATAGCACTTGTTGAGCATTTGGCTCACTACTTGCTTTCACCCTGATATTTCAGCTAGCAGATATGGTTAGATTCAAGCAGACTGCGCGTAAGACTTGTGATGCCGATGCATATGTTCGAGCTCAGGTAGATTAGTGATCATTTTGTGTGAGGACTCGATATTAGAAATCAGGTTGTAATAGTTAATAGTGTTGGGCTGTTCCAAACCCTAAACTGTAAGATCTTGGATTCAGTTGTATTTACTTTCTTTTGTTATCTATTGTAATAATTTGTATAATATATTGTTAAGTCAGGGCGTGACAGGTTTTGGTATCAGAGCTACGGTTTAGAGTCCCTGGACAGCCCAAATAGGTTAAAGGATATATGTATAAGTTATAGGATATTATGCGAGAGGGTAGGTTAAGCGAATCTATAAAATCCTAAATTTTATAGATTTCATACAGAGTTAAATAATTGATAAAATATTGATTTCTAAATTTTATAAATCCTAAAAATAATTATTATAATTATAAAACCATAAAAATGATTTTAGAGATAATCCAAATATTTATGCAAATAAATTTGCATTAAATCCACTTTTAAGAGTGAAACAACTCAGTACAACTCCATAATTAATTACGAGGACAACCCGACACACTATAAATCACACATACATAATAATAAAACAACACCGAGCTGACAAATACTATACACATAATTCATTTATTTAATAATTCCACAATTATACATTTAAATAATATAAAAATACACGAGTCGTTATAGTGTTGGGGGTGTGAGGCCCAGGTTTGCAACTCCGGAGGCTGAGGCGGAGTATACGAGGCTGCTATCGAAACCCATAGCCAAGGAGCGAGGTTTTCTTCAATTGAGGAGGAATGGTAAGTTTCTTGAGATGATTATGGAGATGGGTTGGGTTGCTTTTTGTGAGGCACCAGTTGTTGTGCCCATGAGTGTGGTTCGCGAGTTTTACACGAATGCGAAGGCGGATAAGAACGGGTATTCAATGGTTAGGGGATTGACGGTGGATTATATTGTGGATGCTATTCGAAGGGTGATAAATCAGCCCGAGAGACATCCGAGTCCAGATGATTGGGTGATGAAGACTGTGGAGGATTTTAACTTGGATTTAATTGTTGCTACTCTCTGTGTTCCCGACACTCACTGGAAGTTTAAGAAGGGGTCGAACGAGTATGCTATTTTCCCTGTATCATGCATGAACAGGTATGCCCGTGCATGGAACTCATTTATTTGTGCTAATATTATTCCTTCATCACATGTGCATGATGTTACGGTGGACCGGGAAAAGCTGTTGTGGGGTATTCTGTAGGGTGATTATGTGGACTTGGGGTCCATTATTTTTCAGGGGATTTTGAGATTTCTGCGAGGGAGCACTACAGGTTTTATTCCGTATGCATCAATTATGATGAAGCTGTGTGTGGCAGTTGGAGTTCATTGGCCCGCACACGAGCAGCTGCAGTTGCCTAGTGCCCCGATTAACAGTTCGACTATAGCAGTGATGCAGGAGTGTTACGATGGAAAGGCTGATGAGAAGGGGCTCGGTTATCCCTATGATCACTTGCCGGGTGGTCGTCCAGCTGATCAGACATATACTGGTGGTTCAGCTCAGGCTAGTAGAGCGGAATGGAGACATCAGATGGGGGAGGTTGGTTTTTCGCAGCAGCAGCAGCAGGATGTTGAGGGCAGTGCTGGTTTGAGTTCAGCGTAATATAGGCGCTTGATGAGGATGATGGATGTGATGCATGACATCCATGGCAGGTTTGCATAGGACCTTATCCAGGCATTGGGGACTGCATTCAAAGCCACCGGAATTGACATTCAAAGGCCAGTTTTTAGTGAGGACTGTGTGTACCCACCTCCTGATACTCCTGACACTCCACTCGTTGAGGGTGATGATCCTGATTCCGAGTAGGTATGCCTAATTCCTTACCATTACCTTCACTGAGGACAATGAATATTTTAAATTTGGGGGTGGTAGTTAAGAAATATATGTTTGTGTGTGTCCATTTAGTTGCATATTCATGATAGTTTAGTTCACATAGTTGTATAGTTGCCATGTAGTACTTTTTTTATTTTGCATAAAGTATATTGCATATATTTATATTTGCATTTTATCATGATCCCCTAAGTTTACTTTTCCGATTGATTTGTGATATTGATGCTAGTGTAGTGATGTCGTATAGAGGGATGTTAAGTCCTATCAAGTTGATTTGCAAGCTAGAAATAATAAAAATTTCACTAAGTCTTATAGGTTGCTTGAGTGCTAGATCATGGTCATGTTTTGTTTGTTTGTCGAGATTTAATCACTTGTTTATATCTAGAATGTATGTTATTCTCTTAATGATAAAATAACATGGATATTTAAAAAATTGGAGAAAAACATTGGATTTCATTGCTAATTGTTGTGGCTAGGTGTCAATTGGCTAGTAGCCAGCTCATATTTATATGAGTAGTCTAGGGTTGAGCGAGATGGAGCGAAACGCACTCATTCAGAAATCATGTGAGAAAAAAAATGAAAAGGAGAAAAGAAAAAAATAAAAAATAAAGAATGAAAAAAATTGTGTTATGCATAATTTATCACAAGTGTACTCTTTATTACTCGAGTTATTAAGTTCTTAGGGGACTTTGTGCCTAGTGACCTAAGGCTTTTATAGTCTGGGATCCACTAATCTAACGCTCACTACATGGGTATTATTTTATAAGTCTTTTGTGGACCTCACTCATTGCACGGTCAAATAAGCATATTTGTGTTGATATGTGTTATGAATAAAAGCATGAATCTGAGTAATAACTCTAATAAAAGAATTTAAGTGTTGTCAATCATTTTGAGTTTAGCGTTTATTCTACTTATAACCTTGTGATTGCCTTGATGAGTAGTGAGTCATGATTATTGATCTAGTTGTGATAGTATATTTGTTAAGCATCTGCACACACGCGCGTTTCTAGCTTGTGAGTTGATTTGTAAGATTTGATTGATCTTTGTGCGAATAACTACATTTGTTTAGATGTTGCTCGTTGGTTGGTTTAGTTATTCTGAGGGGATAGTTGCATTCATGTTAGTTGCATTCATGCATTTTTTTCGTTCTTTGAGTCTGTTTATGCTTGAGGACAAGCATCGGTTCAAGTTTGGGGGTGTGTTAAGTGGCATTTATGTCCACTTAGAATGTCCTATAAAGGCTTGAATTGGTGTTTTGTACTCAAGTTATTTGTGTATTTGATGTGTTTTTGTAGTGTCTTGCATTTCAGGGCATAGTCGGAAGCAGGAAGGGATTTACAATATTTTTATGCTTGGAATGGTGTTAGGAATGTGTCTTGGATGAATGCTCATTGATCGCTATCAAAAACCAGCAAAGAAAATAGAAGGAAGAATTTTCTCCAGAAGGTCAGCGCGCCCACGGTGTAATAGCGCGCGGCCGCGCCAGTTTGTCAGAGTTACAGCGCGCCCGTGCTAGGAGAGCGCGCGGTCGCGCCAGGACGAAACTGAAGAATCCTGTTTTGAGTAGAAGATTGATTTTTTGGACTTCCATGCTAATTGGGCTGCTATATAAAGACATCTTAAAGACGTTTTTCATAACAGAGACTAAGGAGAAGACAGCGAGAAGACCTAGAAGCATAAATACAACAAAGGAGAAGAAAAGCTTGTTTATACTTGTGATTCTTTAATTGAGTTGTAATCTTGGATGCTAGTTTTCTTGTTTGTTGAACCTATTACTCTTGTTTAACATACCTTGTTTTTTATTCAGTTTATAAAGACTTAGTTTATTATACCATGCTTTCATTGGAACCCACGGTGATGATGAGTTCGGTTATGGGATAATCGTTATCATAGGGTTCTAACAGATATTTTTATGAGTTTCAATAGTTAATTTGTTTCGATACCTTAGTGTGTGGTGATTGTATGATATCCTAGTATTGGTTGTGCTTATTCGTCTTATGAGCGTCGCGAACTTATAAAATAGCGTGTTAATCTCTATTGAAGCGAAAGTGAATATAGGGATTTAGAACTTGCCATGCTAGCATAGGTTCATGTATTTGATATGCATGATTCATAGGTAATTTTAACCATCTTACTTGCCCTATGTAATCATGCTAGATAACTTGCACATTAAACCGTTATATTGTCAAATTCTATAGACATATAGGGTCTCAATATAATTGGTGTATATTCAGCTTCTATCTCTTTTGTGGATGTCTAGTAGTAGGGTATTCATACAACAAAAGTTGGCATTTACTAGTTTCGTGTTATCAGATTAGTGTCATCACCATTACATGCTAAGGTTAAGAACAAAAAGGCTATTGAATGAAGTATTTAATGAAGTTAGGATCCCATGTTTGTGTCATATAAGAAAATCAACCTTAATTCTCTTAGTTAATATTATTTAGTATAATCTCGTAGTTATAAGCAATCTCAACTTGTTATCATCTTAGCATTGAATAATAACCATACCATTGTTGCATAAGTGTATAAATTAAAGTTAATCTAAAAGAGACTATGTGGGAACGAACTTAAAATAATTCTATATTACTTGTGAACGTGTATACTTGTGTGTAATATTAGCGCGTATTTTCGTCCTAACAGACATTAGGGATTCTATTGAGAACCCCCATGACATAATTGCCCAGTCTGCTAGTCCTTATGGTCAGAGAGCAATATCGAAGTTTTCTCAGGACACTGGTGCTAATGTCATTGCTGGAAGATCAAGTGGTTCCAAGGTACAAGTTTCTCATTCTTCTAAACCTTCAGAAATTGTCAAGAGAAAGCTTGTACTTCCTGAGTCAGAATCAGAGGATAAGGACAATGCTACCTTATTATCCAAACTCAAGAAACTAAATCCTGATTCTAGTCAGAGTCCAGTTGTACTGCCAACTGAGGAGGGCATAGAAAATCATGATGTTGTAATTACCTATTCAAGCCCTAGACTAAGGAAAAAGAAGTTGGTCAAGCCCTAAAGTGCTCAACAAAAGCTGAAGCTCAAACAGGAAATAGCTGAGGAAGGACATGATATATTTTTTCAAAACAACCAATTACTAATTTTCAGGACAATTTAACTATTGATACACCTGTCACAATTTTTGATTCTCCAATGAAGTCGAAGAGAAAAGTGAGGGAGGTCACTCATGAGCAAGTAGATAAGATAAGAAAGAGGATGCAGAAACATTGGATGTTTCATGGATCAAGCACACAAGAACCTGTATTTCAAAGGGATGCAGAATCTACCATAAATCCTGATCCAGTAACACAAGAACCTACACCTCAAAGTGGTGTAGAAGATATTGCAGATGTGGAACCTCTTGCTACTAAGTCCATAATTGAATGGCATGATACAGCTATAGCTAAACTTCATGCAGAAGTCTCACAAGTCAAAGATTTCTATAAAAATGTTGATCCTCAAAGATTCAAGTAAATAGTTGGCTTCACACTTGGTGCTGAACAGGAGTCAAATACTGAAAATGAGGAGAGGAGTACACAAGAACCTGGGTTTTAAAGTAATCCAGCAACTCCTTAATCTTCAGCCCCACAAGAACCATTACCTCAAAGTAGTAGTGAAGGCTTTACTCCTGGTCCCGTCATTTTAGCAATTGATCCTGAAGGAAGGATACATCCAACTCCATCATATGCCGATATTCTATCAGTACCTCCTCTGGATGCTATCTTAGAAGTTAATCCTTCAGAAGCACAAGGTACAAATATTGATCTTTCTTTATCAGCATTTAACTTAAATTATAATACTGTTATATCAGTTGTTGCTAGTTCTATAAATTCTGATGGTATGATCATGTCTAGTCCTTTACAAAAGGGTACCCCTAGACATTTGACCACAGACAACTCTTCTCAGCCACCTCTTATTTATGTAGGACAAATTTTTCTGAGCCTTTCATCTAAGAATAAGAGAAAAGATTTAGAGAAAATCAGAATTAAAGAGGGGCAGGATCCTTATCTGGCAAAAAAAGAGGTAGATGAGTGTCACGATTTAGTTAATCCTTGTGAGGAAACTATGACTCTTAAAAGTCATGAGATGAGTGCAGTGAGAAGTAGTGAGACTACTTTAAAAGAATATAGAGATTTAAGTGGTTCTTTAATTAATTTTGCAGGTTCTCAGAGTATTAAAGAAACAGTTGATGATATCCAGCCTGCAGTCCCTACAGTAAACCTTGATGCATCAAATGCTGACAATTTCCCTGCAGGTCTAAGTACTGATACTTTTTTGCAGTCCACTCATATTTCTATTCCATCCACTGGTATTCTCCATGTTCTTGCTGATGTTCGGAAGAAGAACAATGCACTCAAATTCACTTCATAATACCTGAATCACCACAACATTCTACAGGCACTGAAGTTTTAGAGATAAATGTTGAAGCTCCATTTCACATGGCCACAATTCTTGAAGATGTTGAGTTAAATGCAAATGATATGGCAGTTTCTGAAGCAGCTGGATCACATACTGCTCCAATTCCTGATTCTCTTTTAAATGCTGATGTTGAGAATGAAGTAGCACGGTTAGTTCATGAACCAGTTGCTAATGAAGAATAGTTACATGACAGTGAGCCTAGTGATGGAGAAGATATTTTTGAATCAAACATCAATGTACAATTAGATCCTGATGAAGATCTTGATGAGATTATCTTTTCTGAAGGCATGACAGATAGAGAAAAATAATTGAGATTAGCTGAGTTGGATGCTAAAAATAGTAAAATGTTTTTTGATGCAGAATGAACTTCTAAATGGAAGGATGCTTCATATCCTATCTCTGTTGCTAATGCCTCTAGACATTTGGAGACAGCAAAGAAGCACATTACAAATCTTGATATCCTTACTCATCTCAAAACTTCTACACTATTGATCAAAACAGTACAAAACACTCAGTCTCATGCTAACTCTCAGATTGACAAGCTCAAGGAATCTTTCTTGGAAATCAAACTTACTTCTTCACATGAGATGACCAAGCAATTGAGGCATATCCTTGCTAGACAGGATAAACTGGAAGCTGATCAAGCTAAGTTGGAAGCTACTCATGAGAAGATGTCTGGTCAATTGGATGAGGTACGACAGTCTTTGGAGCTTATTGTTTCTCTCCTACTTGGTGATGATGCCAAAAATGGGGAGAAAGTTTTGAAATCTAAATGCAAACAACTCCAACTGAAAGATGTTGATGACAAAGGTGATGGTCCTGATGGAGGGAGTAAAGGAAGTAGAAAGGAGATTTCTAGAAAGAAATGTGGAGAACTAGTTGGAACTAGTGGTAATTCTAAAACCACTGGTAGTCAATCTATAAAAAATGGAGAAAGAGGGAGAAGTGGAAGTCAACAAAAGCTGATTGTGACTACAAAGCAAACTCTGACAGTCACAAATGCTAATGAAGACTAAGCTATTCTGGAGATAGAAGCTAGTGCTGAAGCAAATCAGTTTTTACAGACATTAAAGTTCAAGGGAAAGAAGACAACTCTGTTCTACCAAGATCCTAAAATACAAGCATTTGATTTTGAGGTGAGTAGAAGGATTTTTGAAAGGGAAAATACAGGAGTTGATCTTGAAAAGCTAAGGCTTATGGAAGAGGAATTTAAATTTTTGAGACCGGTAACTGCTGATATTGTCTTACCATATGAAGATATTCCTGGACAAAGACTAACCAAAGGTGTAGTAATTAAGAAAATCAGCCAAAATGAAGCTGAAGGACCTGTTTTAAGGTCTCAAGCAATATTAAATATTGATAAGAGTTATAAAGGAAAGGAGAAGATTGGTGAGAAGTCTAAGTCCAGTCCTAAATCAAAATCCAAGAAGAAATCAGCATCTACTAAAACTCAAATACTGATAGATTCAGTCTATTCAATAAGTCAAGCTCATGATGATGCTGATGAAGGGGAGATTTTTAAAGAAGAAGCTAATCAAGTTCCCAGAAAGAGAAAGGTTATTCCTGGATCTGATTGGGATGAGAAGTTGCAAATCATCACAACCACTGACAATGCTCAAGTTAGAGAATTAATTACTAAAATTCAACCAGTCACAACCACTGCACTGATACTAATCAAGTTGTTATAGTACAAATCGAGGAATAAAAGCTGATCTTTCAAGTCCTGACAGGAATTTACTCTGATTCAGAAGGCTCAAACTTTAATAAGCCAAAGTTGACTTTTGAAGAAAAGAAAAAGCTGCTATAGGTAAGTAAGACACCTGCACCTAAAAGAGATTCTTCTGAGACTATCAATAAGATTTAAAGTGATATTTCACATTCTAGAAGAGCAGGAAGAAGAGGTAGCTTTGGACTTCCAAATTCCGATACTTATAAATGCTTTGATTCTAAGAGAGCCTGGAAATCTGACAGGGATTGGAGAGAATGTACAGTTTAAATATTTACAGAAGTTCATATATGTTCAAATAATGCTTGATTTGTATGACACAAATAAGCCTAAGGAGAAGATATTGTATTTTCTGGAGTCTGGTAAAAGGTTGAAGATTTCATAAGAGCAGATGAAAGACAAACCATTGCAAGAGTTGAAATATGTTATCACATTACTTAAGGTAATCAGCACTAATACTGCTAGATGGTCTGCTTATCTAAAGGACCTCGTATACAGGAAGTAGAGAGGAACGACTTACAAGTCAAAATACACTCAAAAACATATTGATGAATCTAAAAACACTGTTGATATGCCTATTGGAAGAGCCAAGGTGATCTTGTCTATTGGTGTAAAAGTTCTTACTTTCAATCCTAATGGTAAGAAAATTGGTTTCTTGGAACCGGATGACTTGTCACTTGGAATATCTAATTTACATGACCTCAGAGTTGCTATCTATCAGAATGATAAATCTACAGAAGAGCTCAAGAATATCAAACAGAGGATGTATATTTATGTGAATGTTCTTGAACCAAATCTGCTCAAGAAATGCTTTGATGATGCTACTGGATTTATTAGAGTTCAAGACTAAAGTTAAAGTCTGGTAGCACTGACTGTAAGATAGGTTACTTGTTTGTATTTCTGCATTTAGATAATTTTGACATCATCAATTAGGAACTTGTACATATTTACATAATGCACAAGTTGGGGGAGATTGTTAGAAGAAATTGATGATATCAATATTTAAACTATCAGAGTTTATTGATCAACATTTGATAGTGATGACATCATCAACATTTATCATCAGTATTTGTTGATCAGCTTTTGTTATCAGGATTTATTCATATTAGTATCTATCGAGCTGGAAACCAAGAGATATCAAATAAGGAATTATTTGCAGAATATATGTCAGTGTAGGACTTTACTCTTTGTAGCAATCAATAAATGAATATGTTATAGGATTCATTATTATATTGTAATAAGATTCCTTATTGATTGTGTAACTGTGCAGTATATAAGCACATATTAGGGTTACACTTAATGTGTTACGAATTGTTACATCATTCATATAACTTTGCAGCTCTCAAAGATATTTGTTCATCCTTTGAGAGAGTATTTGTATTCATTTTTATACATCAATAATAAAAACTGTTGATTCTATTGTGTCTGTTATTTATATTTAATTGTTTAACTATATTCACCCCCTCTACAGTTCTGTTGAGAATTGGCTAAGTCGGGAATCAGGATATGTCTAACAATCAGGATAT